>NC_079974.1:11289756-11602114 GCF_029852145.1 Microplitis mediator
ATGGAATTATTTTAGAGTATTGAATAACCGACAAAATTGTCATTGAAACTTTTTGTCTATCACTATTAGTTTCGTTTCTAAGTGCGTTAAAAACATATTTTTGAAAAAAATTAGACCTTGAAGCGTCTGGAGGCTAAACGATTGGTGGTACCGAGATATTTATAATGGCATTATTTTAGAGTATTGAATAACCGACAAAATTGTCATTTAAACATTTTGTCTATCACCATTAGTTTCGTTTCTAAGTGCATTAAAAGCATATTTTTGAAAAAAATTGGACTTTGAGAGCGTCTGGAGGCTAAACTATTGGTGGTACAAAGATATTCATGGGAGCATTATTTTAGAGTATTGAATAACATACGAAATTGCCATTTAAACTTTTTGTCTATCGCCATTAGTTTCGTTTCTAAGTGCATTAAAAGCATATTTTTGAAAAAAATTGGACTTTGAGAGCGTCTGGAGGCTAAACTATTGGTGGTACAGAGATATTCATGGAGGCATTATTTTAGAGTATTGAATAACCTACAAAATTGCCATTTAAACTTTTTGTCTATCACCAATAGTTTCGTTTCTAATTGCATTAAAATCGAATTCCCACAAAAATCACAATTTGTAACGGGAATTATGATGGAGATATTGCACTTACAGACTCGACTCAATGAACTTTTTTGCAGAGCATTTAGTCTACTATAAGAACGTCAGCATGATATTTCAAAAAAAAAATTTGTTGATGAGATGCGGAAGCAAAAAATTAAAAAAAAAAGTTTTCCCGTGTTATTTAAATGGAAAAACTAAAAATTCGTTGAGAGACCTCTAAAAATTGAAATTAAGAGCTCAAATTTGGTGAGAATTTTTTATTTTTCATATGCTACAAGATTTTTGAGTGAGACTTGAAAAAAAAAATGTTGGTCTAAAATGAATCACCCTAATATATATATATATATATATATATATATATATATATTGTAACATGAGGAAAGTCGACATCGACCCGTGGTTCAATATTATTTGAAAGAATAATAGATCGTTATCCGATGAGCAAATTCTAGAGCCATCTATGACTAAAACTTTCGCCTTTGACCGAGTATCGATTCAACGCGTGGATTGAAGAGAGATCCGGGATAGACGGCGAACGGAACGGCCACGTTTTTTTGTATTTGAACAATTCGACCCGATCAAACGACCAATTTCGATTCCGATGACTGAACAATTCGATTTACGACATTTAAGGTCAATCCGAGTTTGATCAACGAATAATTAATCGCGACAAATAACTTCGACCGATAATAAACGTGCAATTTAACGCGTTACCAAAAATAAAATATTATTTTATATTTTATTTTATTTCGTTCGAGCAATTCTGAGAATTACGGATTATCCGTGTCTCATTCACAACAGCAGTCTTGTCACCTCGCCGTGTAAGAATACTCTGACGTCACTCGTCAAGTATTTCTTTAATACTTCCGCTGTATGTGTGTCTCCGGACAATAAAATTATTTCATTTTAATTTCGTCAACCGACTGTGCTTTTTCGAGCAATGAACTGATTTGTTTTTCGATCAACTACGAGAAATTTTGTTTTGTTTGTAACAGGGTAAAATAGATTCCAATGGCTCTTTATTAAGATCTAAATTTTGATTTGTCCACGGTCGATAACGGGCCCAAATTATAACCCGGTTTAGTAAATTAAGTGATTCGACATGTCACCGGGTGTCGCTAATCAGTGAGACCCGAACATCCGTCCCTCTCTTTTGCTAATTAATTTAGTAGGGATGAGTTTTCCGGGGGTGAATCGACGAGTTATAAGGGAGTGCCGTGCCAAAAATCGAGAGAGTTCGTTGGACATCCAGAGAGAGTCAGTCGGACGACCGAAGGCGATGGACGCCTAAGTGAAAACAAGAGTTAGTGAACGACAAAAGTGATCAAACACATTGTAATACAAGGTTATCTATCATATTACGAACGAAATAATAAAATTGTGACAGAAGGAATTACGAGGACAAAGTAAGCCAGACAACGGAAACCTGAAGACTCAACTAACATCGGGAGATTGATAGCAGCCCGGAGCAGATCATCACTAAAAGTTCCAAGGACTGCTGAAATTATAATTGGAGGTAAATCATAATTAATTCAGGCCTCTGATTAATTTTATTAATCTGGCAAATTAATTATAATATTACTTAATATCTTTCCGTTGATCTCGCGTAAAGAAACGGATAGTTCAGGCTCTCCAGCCGTTCAATCTCGTCTTCTCGAAAGTTCTATTGCGTCTCGTTTTGTCGCCATTAAGTGTCCGAAACTCTGTAGTATTTATTCAAAGCTCTAAAGCCAGAATAAAATAAAGTTGTCGCGTAAATAATCCGGTAATTAAAATTATTAATTTATTAATTTATTCCAGGCTCTCCAGCCGTTATAAATTAATTTATTAATTGATCTTAAGATTAATACAGGCTGGAATTTATTCCGTCGGCCGCATTAATTCTAAGATTCATTAATTTAATCGAACTACTCAAATAACTTCAATAAAAATCGGGAACCGCGTGACGCCAATTTATCAGTCGAAAATTCTAGTCAACCCGAAATCAAATTCTAGTCATTACGTGATTATTAAATTAATTTTAAATTAATTAAAATATCTAAAAACTAAATAAAAGATACTAGAGTTTGGATAAATTAGGTTGTGAGTAAAATTGAGAAAACGGATTATTTTAAAAGTGAAATAAATTTAATTGTGAAAATTGTCAGTGAAACATTTAGGAATTGAAAGTAATAAATGAATAAGAATTGTGGCAAATTAATTAGAAAAATTTAATCAGTCAAAATAATTAGTGAAAAATTTATAAGTGGCAAAAATTAATTAATTTATAAATTACATTAAACAAAAATAAATTAATTGATTGGAAATACAGTGAATTATGAATTGTAAAAAATTAAATGGGAAAAGTTACGGAGTATTGTTAAAATTAGAGTCAATTAATTTGTAGAGTCAAGTTAGAGTAAAGAAACTGTGTCTGTGATGTAAGTCCGGTGGACAAAGATTAAGTTAGGTTTAGGATATGTCCGGTGGACACTAGGAAATAAGAATATGCGGGTTAACGTCCTGTGGACGGTTTTTTAAAGTAGAATTAAGGAAAATAAGGTTTAACGTCCGGTGGACGGCTTTTTAATCAAGGTTTATTAAGGTTAAAGGTTTAACGTCCGGTGGACGGTTTTTTAATGAGAGTGTGTGTGTGTGGGAGTGTGGAAAACGTCCGGGAGACGAAGAAAAAATTAGTTTGTCATAAGAATATTAGTTTGTCGTAAGAATATTAGTTTGTCATAAGGATATTTAGTTTGTCATAAGTACACGTCCAGGGGACGCATTTAGTTTGTCAAAAGTATATAAATTGTTAAACAAAAGGTTAAATAAATAATAAGCAAGGTGCTTAAAATAATTGAAATTAAAAGCAAAGTTTTAATAAAAATTTATTTCAGCCTGTTCACTATTCCTCTCCTCTCTCACAAAATATAAATTTACAAACGACCCTGAGAATCAAAAATTACAATTAACATCCGGTTCTGGAAGGCCGAGTCCATCTTCCAGTGGCGCCCTAATATTCGACTATAATACTTAGGTGCGACCTTATCGCCACCCTGAGCCGATTTTGATCATTGTTTATTTGGTGATTATTACATCACCTGGCGCCCAACTAATAATTTTGAATAAGGTTGCCAAAAATCGTAAGTGTATTCGGACTTCACTCCGGTAGATCCCAGGTGGTGAAAAACCCGTTACAATATATAGGGGAGGGGGGGGCAGAGCGGGCCCCATAAGGGAAATAATTATAATATGATTAATTTTTTTAACGCGTTTACTTCTTTTTCGACCCTTGATACTTATTTTCACTTCATTATGCTGTGTCCATTAAAATTGAAAAATCAAAAATTAGGGGCAGAGCGGGCCCCCCTAAAAAATTTCGGATTTGATATTTTTTATTCTTCATTTTATTTTAACAATTAATTATGAAGGAGAGGGTAAAGGAAAAAGCAAATCAAAACAATCGGTCGATGATACGGCTTGTATTTTTTGTGCCAAATTATACTCAGAATCTTTAGAGCCGAGGATTCAATGTGGCCAATGTAAAAATGGTTCATGTGCCGGTGTTCACAACAAAATAGTGCGAAGCTACACGTGTGATATTTGCAAAGAACTATAAATCGATTGTATTTTAATAGTATAAAAAATCATTTCAATAGTTTGCTGTGATATAACTTTGAAATGTAATTCTATTATCTTTAACTTTCTTAATACATTTTTATGTTTATATTTATATAGTAATAATAAATATTTAATAAACAGTTTTGGTGGTCTATTTTAGCCCTCATTAGGGGAGACCGGGGCAAGGAGGCCCCCCCTAAGCCGGTTATTACTTTTTGTGGCTTTCAACCATCAGATTAGATTAATTAATAATTATTATTTAAAAAAAAATTCTATATTTCTTTTTGGCCATTATTTTTAACCCAAAAAACGTGTTTTTTAATTTTTTAGACTATTGATAATTTTACTTTATTTCAAAAATTTAGCAACTAAAAAAAAAAATTTAATTTTTGAATATTTTTAATGACCAAACTGGCCCCAGACAAAGAGAATCAGCCAGAAAATATGAAAAATTCATTTCTTCAGAATTTTCGGCTGGTCCATTTTGCCCCAGATGTCATGCGTAGGGCTAAAAATGCGCCAATATATTAGATTTATAGTAAATAGACAAAAAAAAAAAATTTTTTTTTTATTATCAAAATTTCAGGGGGGCCCGCTGTGCCCCATATTTTTTAAAGTTTTGGAAATTTTAAGGGGCCCGCTTCGCCCCCAGGGGCCCGCTCTGCCCCCCCTCCCCTAAATATATATATATATATATATATATATATATTTAGTGGTTGAGGTGATAATATAAATTATTAAAACCTACTAATTAATTTAAACAAATGTTTTATTTAAAGAAACGTAAGTGACACAGTGATTGCAAGTATACAGTGAAAAGAAAAGAAGCCTGGGTGCGTGTGTGCAATCCCACGGTCTATTACTAATTGTCCCCACCAATGTGGTAGAGATGGATAAATGAATAAATCGATGTTCGACGGAAACTGTCGAATTTTATCGATCGCGTCACCTAGTAGCAACGCTATAGAACTCCCTTTGTTTTTTTTTTTTTTTTTTTTAATTTTAATACACGATAATTAAAGTAATGGAATATTTACAAATGTTATGAATAAATAAATAATTAAATGAATGAGTATAATAAAGTGGTGAATTATTACTTTGTAGAAAAAAAACTTTTATATAAAAAAAATTGAATCGTGTAAATTTTTAAATATTAAACCGGACTCGGCGTTTTTGGGTCTCGGTTGCTGTGTTATTCGGCTGGGAGTTTGTTATTATCGTCGTCGTGTCGACTGAATTTGCCTCGTAGACCGGCTTTAATCTGTCCACAGAAATGGCGATTTGTCGTCCACGAAAATCAACGATGAAGTATTTATCGTGTTGGGTTATGACACGATATGGACCTTCGTACGGTGCTGAGAAAGATGGTCCAACCTGGTCATTCCGTACCAGTACGTGGCTGCAAGTACTAAGGTTCCTGAAACAGAAAACAGAATGTTTGCCGTGACGCGACATTTCGGCCGGTGCCAATGAATTAAAATGACGTTTCAATGTGTTAATGATGTCATGAGGTGAAGTTTTGTTACTTGGAGTGAGTAACTCGCCAGATAAACGAATTGGCTCACCGTACACTAATTCAGCCGGCGTCGTCTGTATGTCGTCTTTCCAGGCAGCGCGTAAGCCGAGCAAAACGGCTGGTAGTGCGTCATACCATGACTCTTGGTGACACAAAAGTGCTGATTTCAGCTGACGATGTAAACGTTCGACGATACCGTTGGCTTGCGGGTGATACGGCGTGGTATGTAGGTGTTTTATTCCTTACATTTTCATTAACGATTGGAATAACGACAATTCGAATTGCGGACCTTGGTCCGAAGTTATGCGTTTCGGTACTCCGTGGCGTGAAATCCAGTGCAGTGATAGTGCATGTGCTATCGTCTCTGCGGTTCCATTGGATAACGGGACAGCCTCAGGAAACCTCGTGAATCGGTCGATAATAGTTAAGCACTGGTTAAAGCCTCTTGATGTTTTTAAAGACACTAGATCGATGTGTATGTGCTCGAATCGTTCAGTTGGAGGTTCAAAACTGGCGATCGGTGATGACACGTGTCTCTGAATTTTATTTTTCTGGCAATCGATGCAGGATTTCGCCCATTCTCGGCAATCTTTGTTAATCGATGGCCAGACGTATCGTTTGGAGATCATTTTTAATGATCCCTTGATTCCAGGGTGAGCTAGCGAGTGCAGTGAATTAAACACCTTCTTTCTCAGCGGCTCTGGAACATATGGACGCACTGTACCTGACGCAGTGTCACAATACAGTGCAGGTCCGTTGTCGAGTTGTATCGTTTTTAAATTTAAAGCAGTTGTTTGACGTAACAACTGCTGAAGTTCATTGTCGGTTTGTTGAGCGTCGGCAAGTTCTTGCGACGTTATAGCAGTAGATACTGCTTCGACGCGTGACAATGTGTCAGCGACAATATTGTCGGTACCCGACACATGTCGAATATCGGTAGTAAATTGACCGATGAAATCGAGTCGACGAAATTGCCAAGGCGATGCTCTTTCGGTGCGCTGTTTGTAAGCGTGCTGAAGCGGCTTGTGATCGGTGTAGATTGTAACATGCCGGCCTTCGAAAATATGCCGAAAGTATTTTACAGCCTCGTAGATTGCGTTCAACTCGCGGTCGTATGTCGACAATTTTTGAATCGACGGAGACACTTTTCGACTGAAAAATGCCAGTGGTTGCCAGTTGTTATCCACTTTTTGCTGTAGAACGGCTCCAATACCGATTACGGATGCATCGGTGAATATTGCCCAGTCAGCATCGATTTTAGGGTGTACCAACAGAGTAGCATCCGCGAGGGCGCGTTTAGCTGACTTAAAAGACTCTTGAAGTTCAGATGTCCAGTTGACTGGATGAGAGCCTTTGACTTTGGGTCCTTCCAAAATTTTATTTAACGGTGCTAGAATTTCTGCAGCGTTCTTGATGAACTTTCTGTAGAAATTCACTGTGCCGAGAAATCGACGAAGAGCTTTTACGGTGGTAGGAGGCTCGAAATTGACAATAGCCTCGACTTTTTCCGGTAACGGCTTGATTCCATCTTTGGTGATGAGATGGCCGAGAAATTTTACTTCCGGTAGACCAAACTGGCATTTTGGTACATTAATTACTAGTCCGTATTCACGGAGACGCTCGAATAAAATTTTCAGATGCTCCATGTGTTGTTTTTCGTCGGTAGATGCGATTAAAATATCGTCAATGTATGGAAAGACGAATTCAAGGTCGCGAGTGACTTCGTCAATGAATCGTTGAAACGTTTGAGTCGCATTTTTAAGCCCAAACGTCATAAACCGGAACTCGAATAATCCGAAAGGCGTAATGATCGCCGTTTTCGGCACGTCTTCTGGTGCAACGGGTATTTGCAAAAATGCCTTTGCAAAATCGACGACTGAAAATATATTTTTACCGTGTAAAAATGCGGCAAAGTCGTCAAGATAACGCAGCGAGTATTTGTCGATTAGGGTTCGATCGTTGAGTGGACGGTAATCACCGCACGGCCTTCATTCTCCGGACTTCTTCTGTGCTAAGTGAAGTGGTGAAGCCCAGGCGCTGTTGGATGGTCTGCAAATGCCTTCCTCGATCATTTTTCGGAACTTCGTTTGTGCGATTTTTAATTTATCTGGAGCCAGGCGTCTTGCTTTGCACGAAACTGGCGGTCCAGGTGACATTCGGATATGATGCACCGTTGAATGTTTTTTAGTTTGACGCTGAGTAGCATCAGGTCTTGTAATATCGGTAAATTCTCTTAATAATTCCATATACGCAGAATTACCATCGACTGCTTTAATATTAGTTTCTGCCGATGTCATGTGAGAATTTCCGGGTGTCAATAAACCAGTGATGCCATCACGAAGGCATTTTCGCTTTAGGTCGACTAGTAAGTCATAATGACTCAGGAAGTCTGCACCTATAATCGGTTTAGTGACGTCAGCAATGATAAAATTCCATGAGAAGTCACGGCGAAGTCCAAGGTTCAACGTAATCAATTTTAAACCATAGGTTTGAATTATCGAGCCGTTTGCGGCATACAGTTGGTAACCTATGGGTGTACTGTTTGATTTCAGCCAGCCACGTGGAAAGACAGATAAATCGGAGCCGGAATCGACAAGATATTCCGTTCCTGTAGTTCGGTCACGGATAAACAGGCGGCGAGAAATCGATTGAGAATCATTAGCCGCCTCTACTGATTCTCGTTTGAGTTTCCCTGCCATTTGCAGCCGGAAATGCACGATCGGGCATTTTTACCGTGCTTGTAATGGTACCAGCAGAGATCAAATTTCTTCGACACACGTGATCGTGATCGTGATCGACTTCTGGATCTGCCACGTTTAACCGTCAAGTTTTTTACTTGATTCGTGAGTTGCGCAATTTCTCTGCGCAGTGCAGCAATCTCGCCGTGCTCGGCGGTTGATGGTTGATTTGCTGTAGCAGTGGCAACTTGAGGTTTGAGCGATATCCGCTCAACCATACGGTCAGCTGACTCGGCGAGCTTGTCAAGCGTTGAGTCGCTGATAGCTTCGAGACAAACTTGAATCTTATTTGGCATATGCGAAAACCAACGTGCTTTGATGATGGCGTCATCGATGCCGGGTACCAGTGTACGCAAATGTCGTAAATGTTGCGACGATGTCCGATCACCAAGTCTCTCTCTGTCGAGAAGCTGAGTAATCCGTGCTTCTTCGGATCTCGTGAAGCATTTTATTAAAGCGGCTTTTAAATCGCTGTACGGCGTGTTTGCTGGAGGATTGATGATGGTTTCTTGTACTTCAGCAGCGATGCGGGTTTCAAGCAGCGGTATCACCAGGTCAAATTTGGCGCGTTCTGTTGCTACCTGATATGTTGCAAACTGCGCCTCAACCTGCGCAAACCACAGTTTCGGATTTTCCGTACTGAACTGGGGTGCTTTGATGTTCACGGCCATATTTAATTTAACTGACGTGAACGACGATGATCCCGATAAATTAGATTTAAATGTGTCTTCGTCAGATGACTCGGATTTTATTTTCTCGTCGCCGTCGATTTTCGAGTCTGACATCACCTACTGAAAATGTCTTTAATTCGGTATTGTGCTACCGAAGATTATCGATGACGCACAGCTCAGGAATGTGCAGCCGGCGAATCGGCTTAATCCTCGATGGTATTTCTGGCAACGAAAAGCAAATTATAAACGACACTGCACGAAAAAGTTAATAAACAATTTTTTAAACAGCTCGCGAACACTTTTATCACAACTCGATTTGCACTAATGGTCCCTCGAATTAACACTGATGCGGCATAACGTCCATAAGATGCCCAGCAATGCACCAGCGGTGATAAAAGATACCCTGATTAAAAAAAATGATTAAAAATGATTTCACACGTTAAATGTCCATAAGAGACAGGATTAGAAATGATTTGAAGGATTAAGAAGTATTTAAAATGATTAAAAAACAAATCATTTTAAATACTTTTTAATCATTGTTTTTAATCAGGGTAAAGAACTGAACACTGACAAAGCAAAAAATATATCTGCACTAATTAACTCAAAACAAATTCACACAAAAATAACTGTGAATTCAAAAATCACGATCCTGCCGATTAAACGGCAACGCGACACAAATATTCGCGGGAAAACAACACGAGAACTCGCGAAATTTTTGCACTGTAATGCACGTGTTCGACGCTTCCCTTAAAAAGATATCACGTCGGGGTCACCAATTTAGTGGTTGAGGTGATAATATAAATTATTAAAACCAACTAATTAATTTAAACAAATGTTTTATTTAAATAAACGTAAGTAACACAGTGATTGCAAGTATACAGTAAAAACAAAAGAAGCCTGGATGCGTGTGTGCAATCCCACGGTCTATTACTAATTGTCCCCACCAATGTGGTAGAGATGGATAAATGAATAAATCGATGTTCGACGGAAACTGTCGAATTTTATCGATCGCGTCACCTAGTAGCAACGCTACATATATATATATTAGGGTGGTCCGTTTGGAACAACTATTTTTTTTTTTCGCTCCCACTGAAAAATATTGTTGTAGACATTGAAAAAAAAATTCTCTGAAAGTTTTAGCTCTTAATTTTAATTCTAAGTACTTTACATTTGATTTTGAAATTTTCCCATTTAAAATACATAGGAAAGTTGGGATTTTTTTTTTAATTCTCTATAACTCAGCCGCATTTTAAGTGATCGGGTCGCCGTTTGCGGCATTTTTTAGGTAATTTGATACTCTTCAAAAGTTTCCTTAATAGTTTTACTCTGACTTTAATTGTTTTTTCTGTATCGGTTCTGAAAATAATTTTTTTAATAATAATTTGGGTTTTTAGTTGATATTAACTAAATAACGAGATTTATAGAAAAAGTGCAGATAACGATTTTTTAGGAAATTTTATTCGCTACAAAAAAGGTCCTCTTAGTTAAGTAGCTGAAGTTCTCCGTTCACGTGATATAGGGATTTTAGTAATTTTGTAAATAAAATATTTGTCAAAAAATTCCACCAAATCCTATTTCATTTCAATTTTAAATCAGTAAATAATTTTCCTTTCACTAATTTAATCCAGTCATTAAAATTAAAAGGGGTCAAATTGATGAACTTCGGAAAAATTTTTGACAAATATTTTAGTTACAAAATTACTAAAATCCCTATATCACGTGAACGGAGAACTTAAGCTAACGAAGAGGACCTTTTTTGTAGCGAATAAAATTTCCTAAAAAATCGTTATCTGGACTTTTTTTGTTAATTTCGTTATTTAGTTAATATCAACTAAAAACCCAAATTATTATTAAAAAAATTATTTTCAGAACCAATACAGAAAAAACAATTAAAGTCAGAGTAAAACTATTAAGGAAACTTTTGAAGAGTATCAAATTACCTAAAAAATGCCGCAAACGGCGACCCGATAACTTAAAATGCGGCTGAGTTATAGAGAATTAAAAAAAAAATCCCAACTTTCCTATGTATTTTAAATGGGAAAATTTCAAAATCAAATGTAAAGTACTTAGAATTAAAATTAAGAGCTAAAACTTTCAGAGAATTTTTTTTTTCAATGTCTACAACAATATTTTTCAGTGGGAGCGAAAAAAAAAAATAGTCGTTCCAAACGGACCACCCTAATATATATATATATATATATATATATATATATATATATTAGGGTGATCCAAGAAATAACAAATTTTTTTTTTTTTCTTCCAAACAGGTTCAAAAGTTTCATTTAGATAAAAAAAGACGCCTGTGAAAATTAGAGCTCTTAATATTAACATTAAGAGGTTCCTCATCGCACTTTTCTATTTCCCATAAGAATAACATGGGAAAAATTTTTTTTACGTCTTCTGATTTTTATAAGTAGCTAACGATGCGTCATAGGAATGATTGGCAGGCATATTTTTGTAGGGAATTGAATGCTCTACAAAAAAAGATTCTTATCATTTTTTGAGGAATCTATTTGTTCAAAAGTTATTTGAGGTTGAAGTCAAATTCATATTAAATTTTGAGATTTTCTACTTTTTCGGCGAAACTATCAGACTTATTATAAAATATCATCAGACCTTTTTTGTAGACAATTTTATTCCCTAAAAGTTATTTTTAATAAAGTTTTTTCGAATTCCGCATTGTTTTCTAGTTATTTTCATTTTAATGTCATGCTCACAAAAAAATAGTCTTCTGATCGATTTTAAGAGCTTGACATTAAAATAAAAATAACTAGAAAACAATGAGGAATTCGAAAAAACTTTATTAAAAATAACTTTTAGGGAATAAAATTGTCTACAAAAAAGGTCTGACGATATTTTGTAATAAGTCTGATAGTTTCGCCAGAAAAGTAGGAAATCTCAAAATTTAATATGAATTCGACTTCAACCTCAAATAACTTTTGAACAAATAGATTCCTCAAAAAATGATAAGAATCTTTTTTTGTAGAGCATTCAATTCCCTACAAAAATATGCCTGCCAATTATTCTTATGACGCATCGTTAGCTACTTGTAAAAATCAGAAGACGTAAAAAAAATTTTTCCCATGTTATTCTTATGGGAAATAGAAAAGTGCGATGAGGAACCTCTTAATGTTAATATTAAGAGCTCTAATTTTCACAGGCGTCTTTTTTTATCTAAATGAAACTTTTGAACCTGTTTGGAAGAAAAAAAAAAAAGTTTGTTATTTTTTGGATCACCCTAATATATATATATATATATATATATATATTCGGGTGGCTCATTTGAAACGACTATTTTTTTTTTGCTCCATTGACGGAATATTGTTCTAGACATAAAAGAAAAATATATTATTATAATACACTTATCCAAAAAATTAAAGGAACAAGAAAATTTTATAAATTTTTTAGTGATTTTTGGAAGGCTGTATTTTCGTGAAAAATGATCGTATCGAAAAAATAAAAAAAGCAAATTAAAGCTTGAAATCTCTAGTTTGAAGATCTTTCAGCAAAATATTTTTTTTAACCACGGTTTTTGCGGAATCAGAAGAAGAAGGTCGAGACAAAATTTTTCTAAATTTTTTGGTTTCGTTTTTTAGGTCTACGGGGCCGGAAAAAATTTTTTCAAAAAAACGAATTCATGGCTTGTTAAGAAAATTTATTCAGCTACAATTTGCTTTTTTTTTGTTTCTCTGTACGACAATTTGCTGCTGAGATATCAGCCTTCAAATGAAAAAGGATCCTTTTGTCTTTGATTATTGATATCTCAGCAAGAAATGGTCACACAGTAATTTAAAGGGCAGTTTAATAAACTTGAATAAATCCCCTACAAGCTCCATTTTTGATTTAAAAAAAAAAATTTTTTTTCATCCTTGATATCCATTTGAAAAACCTTTAAAAAATGGCCATTGTCTGGTTTTTTAGTCGACTCATCGCTACTCTGCAAATATTGATAAAAAAAATAATGTTGCCAGGTAATTTTACAGCTTAATGTACCCCCAAAAACCCTGGAAATTTTCAGATTGATCCATTGAACCGTTTGTCCGGTCCGATTGCTCAAAGTTTTACAAAACAATTAAATGAACAAGTTTTGTTCCTTAATCTGTGTAATCATTACCAAAATGAAAAAATTAATTTTTTTTTTGTTTTTCTTTCATTTTTGCGTTAGTTATTCAGTAAATGTAAGGTAAAGAGGAAAAAAAAAAAATTTTCCAAAAAACGAGACCAAACAAGAATTTTTTCCAATTTTTTTTTTTATGTTTTATTCGGGGGGTTATTTTTTTTTTCGTTTTTCGGAATAGTATATTACACACCGAGGGAAGTAAAGTAAGAAATGTCTCAGATCACATGTAATTGTTGGCCGAGGCGAAGCCGAGGTCAACAAACATGTGATCTGAGGCTTTCTTATTTACTTCCCGAGGAGTGTATACTATTTTTCTCCTCGACGGAGGCGGAAAGTGGCAACTTCGTTTTGCACAGCGGGACGAAAGTTGACGCTTTCCGCCCGGAGGTGAGAAAAAAAATTTTTTTTTTTTCTTTACCTTACATTTACTGAATAATTAACGCAAAAATGAAAGAAAATCCGAAAAAAATTGATTTTTTCATTTTGATAACGATTACACAGATTAAGGAACAAAACTTGTTCATTTAATTGTTTTGTAAAACTTTGAGCAATCGGACCGGACAAACGGTTCAATGGATCAATCTGAAAATTTCCAGGGTTTTTGGGGGTACATTAAGCTGTAAAATTACCTGGCATTATTTTTTTTATCAATATTTGCAGAGTAGCGATGAGTCGACTAAAAAACCAGAAAATGGCCATTTTTTAAAGGTTTTTCAAATGGATATCAAGGATGAAAAAAAGGCCCCGTAGACCTAAAAAACGAAACCAAAAAATTTAGAAAAATTTTGTCTCGACCTTCTTCTTCTGATTTCGCAAAAACCGTGGCTCAAAAAAATATTTTGCTGAAAGATCTTCAAACTAGAGATTTCAAGCTTTAATTTGCTTTTTTTATTTTTTCGATACGATCATTTTTCACGAAAATACAACCTTCCAAAAATCACTAAAAAATTTATAAAATTTTCTTGTTCCTTTAATTTTTTGGATAAGTGTGTATATATATATATATATATATATGTATATATATATATATATATATATATATATTAGACCGGTTCAAAAAAATCAACTATTTTTTTTTCAAAACCCGCAGTGAAATATCTTCCTAGTCATGAAAGAAGGAGCCTGTGGAAACGGGAGCTCTTAATATCGATTTTGAAAGGTCGCTCATCGTAAATTTCTATTTTACGTTTATAACATGGGAAAAAAAATTTTTTATTTTTTTATTTTTCTAGCTCGGCATTCGCACGTCATATAAATGAGTCCATAACATATTCTTGTAGAGAATTTAACGCTCTACAAAAAAGGTATCTTATCATTTTTTGATAAATCCATTCATTCGAAAGTTATCGGAGCTGAAAGTCAAATCTATAATAAATTTCTAGATCTTTTTACTTTTCCAGCAAAACTATCAGACTATTCAAAAAATGTTATAGAATCTTTTTTATAGACATTTTTATTCCCTGCAAATTATTTTTAATGAAGTTCATTCAAATTCCGCATTGTTTTCTAGTTATTTTCATTTTAATGCCAAGTTCGTAAAAATAATAGTCTTCTACTTTATTCTGAGAACTTAAGATTAAAACGAAAATAACTAGAAAACAATGCGGAATTTGAATCAACTTCATTGAAAATAATTTGTAGGGAATAAAAATGTCTATAAAAAAGATTCCATAACATTTTTCGAATAGTCTGATAGTTTTGCTGGAAAAGTAAAAAGATCTGGAAATTTGTTATAGATTTGACTTCCAGCTCCGATAACTTTCGAATGGATGGATTTATCAAAAAATGATAAGATGCCTTTTTGTAGAGCGCTAAATTCTCTACAAGAATATGCTATGGACTCATTTATATGACGTGCGAATGCCGAGCTAGAAAAATAAAAAAATAAAAAATTTTTTTTCCCATGTTATTTACACGTAAAATAGAAATTTACGATGAGCGACCTTTTAAAATCGATATTAAGAGCTCCCGTTTCCACAGGCTCCTTCTTTCATGACTAGGAAGATATTTCACTGCGGGTTTTGAAAAAAAAAAAAAAATAGTCGATTTTTTTGAACCGGTCTAATATATATATATTTGTTCCAGATTAATAAATATATATTTAATCCTAATGATTATTGATTTAAAAAGTTATGATGCTAGGCAGTAGCAGCGGGAGTAGTTCAGTGCTCACCACTAGATCGCGCCCACCTTTTATAGTATCCCTGGTAAGATACTTATTTCAGAAGTTATAAATTCTGATCTCGAAGCATTCTTAGAATGCGTTACTCGCAGAATGTTAGCAGAGAGATGATAATCCATTTTTGATAGTAATACAGGGGTATCTTGTATAACACTATGACATTAATGTTTTCTTGAACAATTTTTGTCAAAGTACAAAAAAAAATACGTGTTAAGGAAATCAATTATTTTTCTAAAAAACTCTAAATGACTCTATTGACAGCTGCACAAATTTTCTACTGAGAGTTCTATTAACTCAGAATAACTCTTCTGGAAGAGTCTGAAATCTTGGAATTACTCTGACTTTATACGTCAAATTAAAAGTTATTCCGAGTTTATAAGACTTTTTCAAACTTGTTAAGAAAAACTAAAAATTTGAGAACTGTTATTCAGACATAAATAATTATTTTCAGCTCCTACAGAGAAATTTTTCCACAAGGGCGATCTCAATTTAATTAGTTCTCACCGCGTGTACTGGCATTGTTACCGCCTGGACGCCATCTTGGCCACGTATTGATCGCGAGTATTAATTACCCCGATTAAACAACTAAATTCAACCGAATTAAATTTTTAATGCTATTGAATTCAGATTAATTCTGTCAATTTGGTACCTAACTGAAAAATGACTTCTGTCTAATTCGGCAGGAAAATCAGAATTGATCCGGATTTAAACGAATTCAAAAAATTCTATTCGGTTTAATTCTGTTTAATTCGAAAATAATCCTTGAATTTCTTATTCAGACTCCGAATTAAACTGAATTGAACCGAATGCGAAATTTTTAAATCGGTTTAATTCTGTTTAATTCGAAAATGATACTTGAATTTCTAGTTATGGCTCCGAATTAAACTGGATTAAAACGAATTCGAAATTTTTAAATCGGTTTAATTCTGTTTAATTCGAAAATAATCCTCGAATTTTTGGTTCTGACTCCGAATTAAACTGAATTGAAACGAATTCGAAATTTTTAAATCGTTCGCAAGAATCACATGAATTTTTTTCTTAAGTCAACATTTTCAAATCCAAGAAACTTCTACTTTGCCCAAGAATATTTTGAGCTTCCTTCCCGCCCATAAAAACTTTGTTGGGTTGAGAAAAGTTATCCCGAGCTAAGTATACGTTTTGTCCTGTGTACACAGTCAACAGCAAAGATATTTATAATCACTATAATTTGTTGTCTTGAACAAGACTATGGTAAGGAAAAAGTAAAAATTGTTAACAATATTTGTCATTTGTAATGTTCGGAATATTTTATTGGATTTCAAAATCTTTAGGTTGAATACATAAAAATTTCTTATAGCTATTATCATTATTAAAATTCTCATATTTTATAGATATATACACTAATTTCCCTCTTATAGCCGATACTGGAGATCTATTATATTTTCTGTATAACTAGTAATTATCCACATATGCTCTAGATTAGCTACCGGTGTAACATTTAAAGTTTCAACTCGCATGTGTGCATCTCCATTTTTACAAAAGAAATTACAAATTTGCACCATCTGTCTATCATGCAATCATACATAAGAGTTATTTGTTTTAATTGACTTTGTATACAATTTGGTATCGTAGACTTTACCTCCAAAAATACACCGATGATAACTAAATGCTGAACTACTTTCTGAATCATTTTCACTGTTTAATAATACTGCATTATTGTTAGTACGTACACCACCTTTGGTGATCAATTTTTTTTTTTAATTTGTTCCCTACAGTAGTCCCAGGCTAACCCTAACGGACCCAAATTACGGTAAATTACGGTAAACCCGCCGTAAATTACAGTAATCCACCGTAAAATACCGATTTACCGTAAATTACGGTGGATTTACCGTAATTTACGGTAAATCTACTCGAATTTTACGGTATTCTACGGTAGATTTACGGTAAAAATACCGTGAATTTACGGTAACTCAGGTCTGCTAGGGAAGGCATTAGATTCACTAAGTAGTCTAAGTTTAAAAGTATTGTATCTAAGGGTACGGCCATTTGTTTCATAGCTCCATTAGGACCACTAACTTTCAATTTTAAGAGAATATAACAGAATTTAAATGTTTAATTCGGTCGAATTCGGTCTTACTGAATTTAACAGAATATAACAGAATTAAAATTTTTAATTCGGTTGAATTCAGTCTTACCGGATTTAACAGAATATAACAGAATTAGAATTTTTAATTTGGTTGAATTCAGTTGTTTAATCAGGGTAATTAAAATCAATACTGACAATCATAAATTCAGTGCAATTCTCATCCAAAATAAATCTTATTGAATGTAAATAGTGTGAATAAATATTGATTGTGGTTATTTACTATACATAAAGAGTTAAATAAAATTATTTCACTAGACCAATTCACACACACCAGTATCCTCTCATCCTCTGAACATTATTATTTATTATTTAAACAGTTCCTATCTTTCTTTTCGTTACAATTATTTCGAGCAACGACTTCGTCTGGACTCAGACTTAAAAATATAAATAAATATAAAATTATAATACATTAAAATAAAAGCGAATTATAAAGTTCTAATATTGAGACAATGTAAATTGTTTTCGTCGTTCTCAGCCTTGCGGTTCCCGTTTTTCTCCGTCTCGTTGCCGTCTGAATCTGTACATCATAGTGCTGTGGTCACATGACAAATTTTCACGTCGACGCATGTCCGTAAGGGTGAAGTGGGGACAAATCCTCGAGGCAAGTCCCAGACCCTTAATTATCGGTCCATCACTTCGATTCTGGATCAATTAGCATATAGACGTCTTTTCCTTAATCATTTAGTATCAATTCTGGCAATATACTTGATATATTTCATATATTACTGGCCATTATCTTTTGATATTATACGTTATTGTTTATTTGTTAAGTATTATAAATAACGCTAAGTTTATCAAGCATTATTGTACGTTACTGGCGGTATACTCGCATTATAAATAATCTTAGAGCTAAATAATACAGTGCTGTAATTGCGTGGCGAGATATTGTATATTCAGCGTATACTAGGACGATCCTGATATTGTATCTTGCTGAAACGTTCATTATAAGTAACTGAATTTTATTATAATTGGCAATAAACCTGTACTTTTCTAAATATTTCCTTTACTCTAATTATCACTATCTATCCTGTTTCTATCCTAATATACTGGTAAGATTATTAAATATCCGGGAAAAAAAGATTTTATATGATCATATATAAACATATATAATTATACACAATTTATATATGATCATATAAGAAATATATAAAAATTATATATGATTACATAAAAGCTTATATGATCTTATAAAGTTCTTATAAGAATTAATATACTCTTGTGAGGACTATATAAAAATTGATATGATTTTATATAAAGTTATATACAACGTTATAAAATTACTAGATCTAGTTTTCTATGCTTATATATAATTTATATATAATTATATATGATCATATAAAAATTCATATGATCTTATAAAAAGCTTATAAGAATTTATATAGTTTTATAAGGATTTTATAAAAATTGATGTGATTTTATATAAACCCGGGAAAATGTTCTTATAGAATCATATATAAACAGATATGTTTATATATTATCATATGAAAGCTCACATAATCTTATAAATTTCTTATAAGGATTCATATGATCTTATAAGAATTTTATAACATTTGATGTGATTTAATTGAAAGTTATATATAACTTTATAACAATACCAGGTGAAGTTTTATATGATTATATATAATCATATATGATCATATAAAAGCTCATGCGATCTTAAAAAATTCTTATACGAATACCCTCGCAGATTTGAATCACGGTGGGAACACCGTGAAAGTGTAAACATCGTGGATCCACTGTGGTTACACGGTGGGTTTGTTCCATTTCACCACCGGGTATACACAGTGTATCCACTGTGATTACGCGGTGTATCCACCGTGATTACGCGGTGGCTTGACCACTGTCTATACACGGTGTTCCCACTGTGATTACGCGGTGTATCCACCGTGATTCCACGGTGGCTTTGTGCTATTTCACCACCGTGTTTCCACGGTGTATCCACCGCGTAATCACAGTGGAAACACCGTGTATACACGGTGGTCAAGCCACCGTGTAATCACGGTGGATATACCGCGTAATCACAGTGGTAAAATGGAACAAACCCACCGTGTTTCCACCGTGATTCAAATCTGCGAGGGTATCTATAATTTTATAAGGATCTTATAATAGTTGATATGATTTTTTATAAAGTTATATATGAGTTTATGACATTACCAGATAAAATGTTATAAATTATATGCAGTCATATATGATTATAGAAGAACTCATATGATCTTATAAAATTCTTATAATAATTCGTATAATCTTATAAAATTTTTATAAAATTCGATGTAACTTCATATAAGGTTATATATAACATTATGAAATTACAAGAGCACGTTTTATATGGTTATACATAATCATGTATGATCATGTATGATCATATTAAATCGTACATGACCTTAAAAAATTCTTCTAAGAATTCAGATAATTAATATAAATTTATGTGATCTTATATGAAGTTATAAATAAATTTGTATGATAACAAAAGAGTTTAATACGGTTATATAAAATCATATATGATTATATAAAAGTTTATATAGTTTTATGATTCTTGATTGTGGGAAAATGTTCCCTTTATTTTTTATTATTTTATTTTATATTTTCAAAGCTAAATTTACCTGCAAATTAAATTAAATTAATGATCTAGTTTAAATTGAATGATTATAAGGATGTGTAGGATAAGTAGGTATTATTTAATGAAAGTCGTAGTTTGGGTATATCAAAATGAAGAATATATTTTGACCCAAAAATTGAGGGAAAGCACTACGGCATAAAACCCTTTGAAAAAGTTACAATGATAAAGATTGAGAGAATTAAGATATGATAATGATGGTAACTCGTTGAACAATTGACACAAGATATTGAATGTATAATTTAATGCATATATGTGTGTGTGTGTGAAGATGTGTGTATGTGCTGTATATGTGAGACCAGACACAGTGAAAGATTACGCGATGTTGGATTGTCGTATAATTTCGAGCGTACGCGACGTTGGATCGTCGTACTGAGTTCGATCTTGGATCGAGTTAATTGTAAGAAAATATACACGTCTGTATATTGAGAGCGAGAGCTCGATTGTCCACTGTGGGACGATTAGATAGTACGTGGTACTATAGAACGAATGATTGGGTGAAAGCTTTCGGTGCGCTGAGGCGATGTTACCGATTGATCAGATCGGTTGTGTGACTTGAATAGTTCAAGTAATGAGATCGCAAATTGCGCTCGATATGTTGAAATTTCAATAAATTGTCTAGAGACAATATGACACGACTAGTCGTTGATTTGAATGAGATTTGTTTTTATCTGATCGATTATTGTTGATCGATTGTTACTTGCGACAGAGGCTATTGTTTGACTGCAGTTGAATTTGAATTTAATCAATTGAATTGGTAGATGCTGTTAGCCATGTGGCTCTTGCATAAATGAGGTTAGATGTGATATCTATATGACAACGGCAAGGCGCGTTGGTAGTAATTAAGTCGCGGACAAATATCAAATTTTTAGTTTTATTTAGATTATGATTATAAAATATGTATGATAATTATTAATATTTAATTACTGCGCAAGTAATTAATATTCAAGATGTAAACAAATAAACCCGGTAACTTGACTGGAATTAATATAAGTTAATAATTATTAAATATTCAATATTATTTGAAGTTATTATTATTTCATATTAATATAAATATCAATATTAAATCTCAAACTCAATTCTATTGAATAATTAATGGAAACACGACTAAGTACCCGAGATTTAATGGGTGAGACCCACGCTCAACAAGTCCCGGCTTGTTGGTATTGCGACGCAATAAAACCGTGATCCTATTGTTTGCAAAAGAATGTTCTAATTTAACGAAATAAATTCAAATAATGAATAAACATTATGGCAAAATACTTATCCGTCAACGATGGATTCAAATTGAATCTGATAATCAATTAGTTAAGTAATTATTACTGATTTAATTATTGGCTTGGCAATTTTTAGACAGAATGTTCACAGCAAGTGCGTACGGTATGAAGACTGGTGGTCAACTGACGAAAAGACGCGGTGACGCCGGGTTGTGTTTTCGACGGAACGGAAACGTTAGACACCCGAGTGACAGAGATACGCTGAAGGCGTGAGTGCAACGAAGATGCACAGCGAAACCGACGCTATGTTTAGCGCGCGCGTTCGTGGTGCGACCCAAGTTGGCGACGAAATGAATTTGAGCACCGCTAGATGGGGACTCATTTAATCATTTAATTTTTTAAATATTATAATGATGACAATTATTTTCAGACTTCCGTTTTCGACGGAACAATTCTAATATATAAATTTCTATGGTCTTATAAGCAGGTTATCTTGAAGAAACTTGTAATTTGATATAAAACACAGATGTGATAAAATTTGATCATATTTGGTGTATTATTTATGTCGGATGAATCAATTTGATCATTTGATTCAAGTAATGCTATAGATTGTTGAATACTTATAAGGGTAAAGCAGACTAGAGAAACAGACGGCAATCAAGCGATCATCAAAGTTGAGCAGCATTGAGGTAGGACATTAGTTGGATGGGTGACCCCTTGGCAAAATAGCAGTCAACCGATAGATTTTTTTTTTATTCATGCATGATTATATATCATCAGATCCTGCCAATTTTGAGATCTAGTAATATATAAGTTATTGTATATATGATTAAGTAAAATCATTTTTTCCCGGGTATATATAACTTTATATGATTATATAAGATTTTATAAAGTCATATAAGTTTTTATAGGACCAATTTCATGATAAGACTTTATATGATTTTATATGAGTCACTTTTACATGATTTATATATGATCATATAAGAACTTTTTTTCCCGGGATAGTTTAATAAAAGTATTTTTTATTAAGTTATAAATCATAATTCAATCAATTACAAAATAATAATCTAAAAATTATAAGCCGTGAGGTGAGTTAGTAAGTTTTTTACATACGTTGCCGAGTTTAAATAAGTGCGGGTCTTTGCTTTGCAAGAACCCCAGCTCACTGCTCTATCCAGGTAAAATAAAATTTTGTGAGAGGCCAGCCTAAGCCAGGGTTCAACCCGCGAATTCTGGTGGCTGCTGGTTAAAATCGCGAGGACAAAAAAGAAATTGTCTCAACTGGCGCTCGAACAGGGACTTTGCAGTAGTTCAAACCGGCAACGAAAAATTTTATTAATTTTTCTTACGGCTTTACAGTACAAATTTTTTAAAAATTTCTAATAATAATTTTAAATAAATTTCTTACCAGTATCACAAGATTTTTTTCGATCTTTTCTACATTTATCATTTCATCACATGCCATAATTCATTACCAGCATCTAATTTCACAAAATAATTAATTTTCAAATTTCTTTTATTTATTTATTACGGATTGTATAAAATAATATAAATTAAAATCTGTTCTTGTAATATTGTGTGCCGGTTTGTTCCTGTAAGCATTTTGTTGTACTTTGATCTTGAGCATACACTAGCTACACGTGTCTTAACACGAAACGCTAGTGTTTATTTCCCTTATAGTCTACGATCTCGACTTTTGTATCAAGACAATTCAAAATGAATAGTAAAAATTAATACTTAAAACTTGGAAATAAAATTTTCGTTTTTCTAAGTGCTGTAAATAACTTTATTGGTAACACAAAAGATTATCATACTCGTTTCCGGTTTAAAATAAAATATCTTTTGCTCGACAAAATTCTCGACAAAATAAATTAAGTACCTAAACAAACTACAAACAAAATCTTTGCAGTAATAAATAAAAACTTATTAGTCATCAAGAATTCTAATAACCAAAATAAATTACTAACTTATTAAATTTAATAAATTGATAATCTTTACGGCTTTGAAATAAAATTTCATTTTGATAATTCTTGACAAAATAAATTCATTTATAATCCGATATCACTTTAATCAGTTCGAATGGAGTAAAAGTATCAATAAGAAAATTTTGATAAATTATCGCTGCAAAGAATTTATGTTGAACCTCCTGTTAAACTATGCCGTTCCCGAGGACGCCGATTTCACACCCACTTCCTTCGGTCAATTCATCTAAAAACCCCACCGATTTTTCACATTTCCCTACTACATCGGGCGCGGTAATCACAAGTACAAGCGCAATGGATGACCTTGCTGATCTCATGCAAAATGACGATGTACACAACAATACTATATGTACTCAAGGTCAGGCGGTCATTAATAATGATAATATTGCTACCACCAGTACGGGCTGTAACGCTAATGTTCACTCTCACAACGTGAGTGGGGTTGTACCGATTCCTGAGTCTCAGAATACGTCCTCCGTCGCCGTATTACAGAACGTAGTTTCGGGACTACAGACAGAAATTGAAGCATTGCGGGTCGAACGTCAACATTTGCTTCGGATATCAAGTACGGTCTTGCGACTCTCAGGTACACAATTGCCACCCTCGAATCTGCGGTCGAAAGTGTCAAGTATTTGGATGCCAAGAGAATTATTCCCCGCTGCCACTGTGACGTCACAAGCAGTAAATCCTCTCTTTACTAGCCACGTTATCCCATATTCACATGCACCCATTCCGGCAATGCAAGCGAGCGGGCAGCAGCTCGCCATACCTAGCTTACCTGCGCGTGAACCATTCGATATCATTACCTGGTTAAGTGTTTTATCTGAATTATCTACTCCAGTAATTCTTGGTCTTGATTTCTGGCAACTAGCAGATATTCAAGTAAATTCCAAGGAGAGTGCAGGGAAATTAAACACCAGTAATGTTATTCATTCATTTTCCTTTCGGTCCGGATTTACTATCCTTGATTAAAAAAGTTCATTGAAAAGTATTGAAAAAGATGAGAATTGAATCCTTTTGAACACTTTTTATACCCCAAGGTATTCATTTGGACATAAAATTAATACTTTTCAATCCCAAAATAATATCAGAATTTCTAAACTTCCGAGGAATCGGAAAAGATTCGAATGAATTGATATTTTTAATCTTTCTAAATACTTTTCAATACCGAAAAAGTCTCGAATTTTAGCGTCACGTATGGGATTGAAAAGAATTCAAATGAATTGAAATTTTTGAATCTTTCTGAATTCTTCTCAATACCTAAATAGTCCGATATTTCGGATCGAGTGTAGGATTGAAAAGAATTCAAATGAATTGAAATTTTTGAATCTTTTTAAATCCTTCTCGATACCTAAATAATTTTACATTTCGGGTCACGTGTGGGAGGGAAAAAGATTCAAATCAATTGACATTTTTGAATCTTTCTGAATCCTTCTCGATACATAAATGGTCTGATATTTCGGATCGAGTGTAGGATTGAAAAGCATTCAAATAAATTGAAATTTTTGAATCTTTTTGAATCCTTCACAATACCTAAATAATTTTACATTTCGGGTCACGTGTGGGATTGAAAAAAATTCAAATCAATTGACATTTTTGAATCTTTCTGAATCCTTCTCGATACCTAAATAGTTCTATATATCGGACCGAGTGTAGGATTGAAAAGAATTCAAATGAATTAAAATTTTTGAATCTTTCTGAATCCTTCTCAATACCAAAATAATGCGATATTTCGGATCGAGTGTGGGATTGAAAAGAATTGGAATTAATTGAAAATGTTCAATTATTCTAAATTTCTTTCAACAAAACATCTATAATAATAGATACAATGTTTGCAATAATATTTTTAATTACAACATGTTTCAAATATTAATTAAAAATTTTACTAATTGAATCATCAATGATATTCGTTTTTTAATTCAAACCTATAATTTTGTAAATTAGTCCTCATAAGCACACACACACACGCACGCACGCGCTTGATAGGACATCCCTACCCTGTGGAAAAGCTCTCATAAATTCTGATAAGATATTGAATATTTTTTATGAGAATCTATGAGCTTCGAAAATATCTATGAGATTTAAAAAAATTCTCATATGAATTTTTATGAGAATCTATGAGTCAAAGCTTTTGATGTTTTCCTATCATGATTTCCGTACTAGATTTTTAAAAGAATGAGTAAGATTTTTTAATTTATGAGATTTTGTGACTCGAATTCCGCCAACGATTATGAGATTCAATAAGTACTTTCACTTCTCTAAGATTGTTACAGTTTATTCTAATGTATTTTCAATAAGAATTGATCAGGCGAATTCCGATGTTATAATATTTACAAAATCGCGAAAAGATTATTTTTTTATACGAAATTTTCAGAATTTATAAGTTTTAGTAAGAGTTATTCTAGGAGATAATATCTTATTGAATATCATAAAATATTTGTCATATTTTATGAGAAAATATTTAACATGTATTTCTTCGAAATTTTATGAGACTGAATCAGGAATCACATGGACAAATGCAAACCTTTTTCTCATAAAAATTTTATGAGAATTAGTAAGAAAATCTATAATCGAATTAACTTGTAAAAACTTGAAAGATTTAATTTTAATTTAAAAGCTATGTGATTTATGAGTTTTTGTAAGTTTTATTTAGAAGGCTATTACTTATAAAATATTATGGAGTACTTATGAGATTTTATAAATAATTTCCATTCACATAAAATATTAATTTTATCAGATTCATTTAAAAATAATTGCTTGACTTCATTTTTTTTTTTACAAGAATTTACACCAGAAATACTAATATTATCACTTTTTCTTGTACTTTGAATATTTTAACTGTTCGGAGATGAGTGAAAATATAAGTTTTTATGTGATTTTTTACAAACCCAGTAATGTATCTTGCCCCATTTTTTTTTTTTTGGTGCAAGATACATTATTTTTTTGTAGCAATATTGCATTTTTTTGGTTAAACAGAATAAAATTTCTCGGAACAAGTACTATTCTTTTTACGCAAGTATTTTTGTATTCTCCGACCAAAATAACAAAAGTTGCTTAAGCCAAGAGAAAAAATTTTTTGGGAGAAAAGATCGATATGGAGAAGGGGAAAGTCACCAGTGCTAGGCAGCAGCAGCGGGAGTAGTTCGGTGCTCGCCACGAGATCGCGCCTACGATTTGTAGTGTCCCTGGTAAGACATTTATTTCAGAAGTGTTATATTCCAAATTTCAATACGATTTTATTCGAGTACTCCTCTGTCATTTGACAGACCAACAAGTACCTGTTTGGGTTGTACTATAGTATATCCCATAATACATCATGACTTTAATATTTAATATTAATGTTTACTTGAGTAATTTTTGATGAATAAATAAACTGACTCAATTTCTTTGATTTTCCGTGAATAGATTGCTAAGGATTTTCGGAACAAATACTCATACAAATATTCTTGAGTATACATAACAAAAACTTTCTGAATTCATGCTGAAAAATTTAATAATTTAGCATATAAACCTTAATCAATCTCATAAATTTTTTCGTTACTATATGGAAAATTACTGTAATCACATTGATTAATCAGTATCAAATCTTGTATGATTATTTCAGAAATCCTCTCATACAATCTTATTCATTTCCAAAATCTACTCAATTGTAAACTGAACATTTTTCGAAAACTTATAAATACTTATAATTACAATATTACAACTTCTGTTTCTTATAGATTCTGATGATTTATATGAGAATTTTACGAAAAATTTTTTATTGATGCACCATCTATGAGAAAATAATTGTATAAGAATTTTTGAAATTTTTCGCGGACAAATACTGATTATTTTCTCATAGCCAATTATTTTTATGAGATTTTATAAGACCTTTTCCACAGGGTATAAAAATCATCAAGACAGTTCCCCACGACTTGATACGAAGGTAAAAAAAATTTTTTTTGTGGGGCAGAAAGGCCCCTCTTCAAAAAATTATAATTTTTTTTTTTAAAGTGTTTTCATCATTAAGAATATATTTCTTTCTTTTGACAACTTTTTTTGGTTTTATAATACTCAAAAAAATTTTTTTTAGGTGTAATAAATCGTTTTCCGTCCATTGGCTTAATTACTGATTGTTGTTTAATAAAAAGAAACAATTCTATATTTCTTATTTATCATTATTTTGAACCCAAAAAAACGTACTTTTTGATTTTTTAGATTACAGATTATTTAGCATTATTTAAAAAATTTTATCAATAAAAAAATAAAATATTCTTTTCTAATATTTTTAGTGGCCGAATTTGCCCCAGCGATAGAAAATCAGCTGAAAAATGGATTAATATATTGAATTTTTTTTAATTTTACGATGAAAATAGAAAAAAAAACACTTTTTCAGAATGTTCGGCTGGTTCATTTTGCCCCAGGTGTGATACGTAGGGCTAAAAACGCGCGAATATATCGGATTTATCACAATTAGACAGAAAAAAATTTTTTTTAATAAATTTTGGGGGTACCCCGTTTTGCCTACTCTACCCCCTTTACCCCCCCCCCCTCCCGGTCCATACATTAAATACTTTTTAATTGTATTTGAGGATTTAAGAGTATTCTAAACATTTAATACCGAATCCTGATGAGTATATTTGAATTCCACTCTAGAATTAAAAAGTATTCAAATGAGAAAAAATTTAATCTCCTTCAATACTTTCGAATTCAACTTTGGAATTGGAAGGTATTGAAATGATAAAAGATTGAATACATTTCAATACTTCTAAATTCCATTTTAAGAATTAGAAAGTATTCAGATGATCAAAATTTCAATTCCATTTGTAACAGGGAAAATTTGAATTTTCCGCGTTACTACGATTACCTAGTATACGCGCCGTCGGTAAAAACTATAGCTACTCCAGGGTTATCCGGGGTAGAGCGCGACTTGTCACCAGAAGTGGTAATTGTAGGGGCTTGTCCGTCAATCCCCCTCTCTAGTTGTAAGTAGGAGTTTCCAGATTTCCGGAAGTGGCCGAATTTAATCGAGTGGGTGCACCGTGATAAGTGTCGAAGAGAAAAATCGAGACTAGAAGACATCCGGACAGACCTCCGAAGCCAGCAGACGCGCAATAAGCTAACAGGTAATTAAAATTATTCTACTTGGATTCTGTGATTGTGGAACCAAGCGATATCATTTCTAAATATTATAGATACCAGGCCATTAGCCGGTATCGTTTATAACTATTACTAATTATCTGGAAAAACAGGTGAAGGAGTATCAATAAAATCGAGAGAGAGAGCAAGTACGAGATTAAAGAAGAACAAAGACCAGAACAAAGGAACCTGAAAAAAAAGGAGACAAAGGAACAACGGGAAAGAAACACCAGTAATTAACCCAGGTATTAATTAAATTAATTGTTCTAGGCCCAAGCCAGAATATTAATTTAATTCTATAAAAATACTTAGTCGTTCGTCGGGTAATCCGCGTCTAGGCCCGTAATAAATTAATTAGTTATAATTGTGTTAAAATTAATTTAAGCCAGACGTTGTCTAACCGGATCCAGGCCCTTTAGCTGGATCCAGGGCGTCGTTGATAATTCCAGGCCATCGCCGGAATTACTGCGTCGTAGAAAATTCTAGGCCCATTGTGCTGAGCACAAGCCAGAAATTTCGTGGTCGAGTCCGCGTTAAAATTAGTTGTTAATTAAATTAAATAAATAAAATTAAATAAATTAATTAAACCGAAATTATCGAATTAAATAAATAAATTAATTAAGACAAAGTTAACAGACGCGAGAAGTCTGAGAGAAAATTTTAATTGATTAATAAATATAATTATCAATTAAATTAATTAATAATTAAAATTATTCAATGAAATTAATAAATAATTTATCATAATTAAAATTAATAACAATAAAAGGGTTTGAACCGAAAAAAAAAGAGTCGGGAATCCAAAGTAGTCATTAACGCATAATTTGAAGCATTGGGTAAACGCGACGTTGAGTTCTCCGATGAAAATTATTATTGATACGTATAATTGTTAAAAGAAGGAAATAGTTAAAGGATAAAAGTAATTAAGTTAATTAAAAATAAATTAATTAATAAATTTTCTTATTCTTAAATTAATTAATTTATTGAAAAAGTCGTGGCGGGAAAGTCGGTGGTCGGACGCCATTATAAGATTCATTTAAAATCAGTGTGTGTGAACAAGTCCAGGGGACTAGTGTGAGTGTGCGCGTGTATAGATCCAGGGGATCAATTTTAAATGATTATTATTGTTAATTAAGGTTCGTCAGGTACGTCGATTTTATATTGTTTTAAATAAATGCCAAAGGTAGTTGGCCAGTAGTTATAATAAAGTCGTGTGCGTGTGTGTGTGATGCCAAAGGTAGTTGGCTAAAAATAAGGTTTTACAACGTCAAAGGTAGTTGACGATAGTTATAAAGTATAAAGGTTTATAAGGTTTATAAAGGTTAAAAAAGGTTTATAAAGTTAAAAGGTTATTAAATAAATAAAAGGTTAAAAGGTTAATAAAAAGTGTATTAAAATTATTATAAATTATCCTTCCTCTCCTCTCTCTTACAATTAATTAATTTACAACGACCCTGATGATCGAAGATCCGGCTCTGGGAGGCCGTTATCACTTCCAGTGGCGCCCTTGATAAAGGACGACCAGAGTAGCAGCATAGCCCTGTTATACATTCAATACTTTCCAAAACCTCAGTGGGATTGAAAAGAACTGAAAAAATTTTCAATCTTTTTTAATGAACTTTTTTAATCAGGGTAATCAAGTAGCATTGAATGTACTATCTTCGGTTGAACGTGTTGATCTTGAACAATTTCTAGCACAAGAATTCGAGAAAAATAAACAAGTCAAGTTGGGTCTAACGCATGTAGTTCAACATCACATCGAATTAACAGACGATACTCCAGTACGCACTAAACCTTCCTCGCAGATTTGAATCACGGTGGGAACACCGTAAAAGTGTAAACATCGTGAATCCACTGTGGTTACACGGTGGGTTTGTTCCATTTCACCACCGGGTATACACAGTGTATCCACTGTGATTACGCGGTGTATCCACCGTGATTACGCGGTGGCTTGACCACTGTGTATACACGGTGTTCCCACTGTGATTACGCGGTTTATCCACCGTGATTCCACGGTGGCTTTGCGCTATTTCACCACCGTGTTCCCACGGTGTATCCACCGCGTAATCACAGTGGAAACACCGTGTATACACGGTGGTCAAGCCACCGTGTAATCACGGTGGATACACCGCGTAATCACAGTGGTAAAATGGAACAAACCCACCGTGTTTCCACCGTGATTCAAATCTGCGAGGGCTTATTGCAGAAGTCCTCCAGTGATGAAAGCGATGCATGACAGAGTAGATGAGCTACTCGTGGAGGGTTATATTCAGCTTTCGAATAGTGCTTGGGCAAGTTCACCAGTAATGGTACCTAAGAAAAACAATACTTGGCGCATGTGCATCGATTACTGGCCATTAAATAAAGTAACGAAAAAATCTGCTTATCCGTTACCGATTATGCAGCGCACTTTATCAAGTCTTCAGGGTGCTAAAGTCATTTCAGTACTCGATGTCAGTGATGCTCTTCATCATGTCTTGGTAGAGCCAAATAGCCGTCAATACACAGCATTTTGTGTAGATGGACGAGGGTTATTTGAATGGATCCGGATGCCATTTGGTCTCACAAATGCACCAAGCACTTATCAAGAAGTTTCTGATACGGTACGACGAAAAATAATTGAGTCGTTAAAAACACAATTTTCTCATACTGAAGCAGAAAATAAAATTTTCGCCTATCTCGACGACTGGATAATTATCAGCGATGACTTAAAGAAACATGAAATTCTTTTTCAAGCTGTTTTTAAAGGATTCCGCAAGGCTGGAATAAAGATGAATGAAGAATAAAGTCATTTTGGATGCTCTGAAGTTCATTTTCTCGGCTTCATCATTAATGAAGAGAGTTTGAAACCCGATCCAGCCCGATTGGAACCGATTGCGGATTATAAACGACCTACCAACCGTAAGGAACTGCGAAGATTTAATGGGTTAGTTAACTGGTACCATAAGCATCTTAAAAATGTTGCACAAGTTCAAGGTCCTTTAAACAAATTGACAAGTACTCGATTTCCGTGGAAATGGACAGATGTCAAACAAAAAGCTTTTGTGAAAACTAAAGAAACTCTGTTAAAAGCCGCAACATTGTCACTACCACGTCCAGACTTGTCTTATCATTTATATACTGATGCCAGCAACACTGGGTTAGGTTCTGTCTTAACTCAGTATGACCCAGAACATGACCAGGAAAATTTAGTTATCTGATTAAGTCGACCGTTGAATAAAGCAGAAATGAATTACACAACAACAGAGAAAGAATGTCTTGCTGCTGTGTGGTCCTTACGGAAATTACGCGGTTACATCGAAGGTTTACCAGTCACAGTCTATACTGATCATTCCGCATTAAAATGGCTTCACTCGCTGAAAGATCCAGCAGGTAGATTAGCCAGATGGGCTATTGACATTTCTGATTACGATATTGAAGTTATTTATTATCGGGGTACGCAAAATGAAGCTCCAGATGCACTTTCGCGTCGATATGAAGAACCAGGGACTGCCGATTTACTTGTTTAAGATACCAACCATTCATTGCTGTGTGTAATTGCTCAAAATTCCGCTTGGTATCACAAAAAAGTCCGTGTTGCCCAAAAAAATCTGGATAATTATCGCGAATGGAAATACGAGAATGATTAATTGTATTTTTATCGTCCATTAGCTGTCAAGGAAATACTGGGCGAATTAAATCCTTGGAAAGTCGTCTTAACTGAGCCAGAAATTCGTCCAGCTATCGAGAAAGCCCACTGTGAAGCTCAATCAGGCCATCTTGGGATCGATAAAACTTACCAACAGATACGGGATAATTTTTACTGGCCAGGAATGTTTAAAGATGTCTCACGTTTCAGCTTGTAAGACTTGTATAATGACTAAAAGTGACCAGACAAAACCGCAAAGATATATCGGAGCGAGACCGCCAACTCAGCCTTGGTCCATTATCTCGATCGACACAATTGGCCCATATACTCGCTCAGCTATGGAAAATCAATACGCATTCGTCATTGAAGATCTTTACACTCACTATCTTGAAATTTTTCCGTTGAAACAACAATTGGGTAAACTCATATAACATCATCTGACGGCTGTATTTAATCATTGAGGCCCCCCTTGTCAAATTATTTCAGATAATGGCAAAGAATTCATAAACAAAGACATAATTAATTTAATCAGTCAATTTAACAATAAATTTACGCCAACTCCTATCGGTCACTCCTTCGCAAATCCCGTCGAACGCTGTAATCGTACGATTAAACCTATGATTAGAGCGTTTACGAGTTAAAATCAAAAAGACTGGGATGAACATCTCGATGATTTAAAATTCGCGTATAATACCTCGGTACACAATGCTTTAGGTGTGTCACCATTCTATTTAAATCACCGGACGTGACGCACAACTGATTAACGATACCGATCCTCTCGAAAACTTAGACGTATCTGACGTTACCGTTTGGCAAGCCCGAATGGACCGTGCAGTCGAATTAAGACATTTTGTTGAGCGAAATATGTTGAAAGCTCGGGAACGTACGCGTAAACAACATGAACAGAAATTTTCTGATATCCCAACAGATTTGAAAATCGGTGATCAAGTTTATTATCTAAATAAAAAATTAAGTAAAAAAGTTGATGGTTATAGTGCTAAATTAGCACCAAAATATTCGGGACTTGCTATTGCATCTAAAATTTTAAGTCCTTTAGTAGTTGAACTACGACGTAATGCCAGTAACGATATTGGCACATATTATTACAATGACTTCCCTCGCAGATTTGAATCACGGTGGAAACATGGTGGGTTTGTTCCATTTTACCACTGTGATTACGCAGTGTATCCACCGTGATTCCACGGTGGCTTGACCACTGTGTATACACGGTGTCTCCACTGTAATTACGCGGTGGAAACACCGTGGAACCACGGTGGTGAAATAGCACAAAGCCACCGTGAAATCACGGTGGATACACCACGTAATCACAGTGGAAACACCGTGTATACACAGTGGTCAAGGCACCGTGGAATCACGGTGGATACACCGCGTAATCACAGTGGATACACCGCGTAATCACAGTGGATACACTGTGTATACCCGGTGGTGAAATGGAACAAACCGACCGCGGAACCACGGTGGATCCACGGTGTTTACACTTCCACGGTGTTTCCACCGTGATTCAAATCTGCGAGGGTTAAAAATTCCTAGACGCTCTCGGAGACGTATCTGATTGCTTTCGATATATTTCAGATTATTACTCATCATGAAAGTTAAATTATTTGGAGATTCAGATGCTGAAGTTTCACCTCATGAGTCTGAGGGTGAAGTATCTGATATTGAAATACCATCAACTCATTGTTACGTCCAAAGTAGCTGGTACTGTGATATGGACAATAATTATTAATTAATTTTCGGCCCTAGTCTTTCGACCAATAGACCGGGATCACCCTGAGTTGTATTATCTGGGAGGTGTTTCGAAATAAAAAAAAAATTGTTTATACAATTAAAATCACTATATATTCTACAATTAACAACTTTTCAATTACGTGGATACAATAATTTGAAATTAATTTACACTTAGAAGGCTAGTTAGGCGACACTGATTTTTCAAACCGAAAAATGATTATTAATTCGAAATTATAGCGGAGACGTAAGGTGGCGAGCCGCCCACACTTACTCGTATACTTCGAATTTTACAAAAGAATTAATTCTTACTATGAGACCTTTCTAGTAATTTTAACATAAAATATCTCTAAAAATTGGTGTCACGAGAGATTTTCGGCTTGGAAGTCCGTTCGTATTATATGGTAACTTAAGTTTACAATACCTGGTGTCGCAGCAACTGGATAATTTCTATTGTAGTTGTAGTAGATTTCACTGATTCCAGCGTATTATTTTTGTTTAAAATTCTGTTTTCACCGTTAAATTTATTTTTATAAAAACACTAAATTAATAGAATACTCGTAAATTCCTAAATTAGCACTGAACTAGTGTAACTTGAAACGTATGTGTGTATACTCAATGAAAACTAAACTAGTGCGGAACTAGTGTAACTTGAAACGTATGTGTGTATACTCAATGAAAACTAAACTAGTGCGGAACTAGTGTAACTTGAAACGTATGTGTGTATACTCAATGAAAACTAAATTAGTGCGGAACTAGTGTAACTTGAAACGTATGTGTGTATACTCAATGAAAACTAAACTAGTGCGGAACTAGTGTAACTTGAAACGTATGTGTGTATACTCAATGAAAACTAAACTAGTGCGGAACTAGTGTAACTTGAAAGTGTGAGGACACTTGTAACTAATTTTCCTGTTAGACCCGGAACTAAAACTGAAGAGAGTGTTTCTTTGCTCTGCGACACCTTTTATAATTTTCTAATTAGTCTATTTTGTGTATTGTTTTGGGGGAAGACTGTGTCCAATCGGAGCACAGTTTTCTTGGGGCCTTCCCTTTCCCTAAGGGTTTTTACCCAGGGAAATGGTAAGGGCACGCCCCAATGTGGGCCTATGTGCGTGCGCATCCGCACATACACTCACATGTACAATATTATATTTGTTATAATGGTTTAAATTTATTTATTATAATAATTAAATTTATTTATTATAATAATTTAAATTTATTTATGACAACAATTTAAATTTAAGTTTTACTTATTATAATAGCTTAAACTTATTACGAAAATTTAAGTTTTATTTATTATAAAAAAAATTCAATTTTTATTTCTTACGATAAATTTAAATTTTATTTATTATAAAAATTTAAATTGTATTTGAATTTCTATTATGAAAATTCAAATTAAATCTTTATTATAAAAATTCGAATTTTATTTATTTAAATTTTATGTATTATAAAATTCTTATTTATGTTTATTATAATAATTTTAAATTTATTTGTTATATTTTGCACTAGGGCAACTTGTTAATCTTTGAGTTGTATACTTATCTATTCGTTTATTAATTATAGTAACTTATATTTAGCCGTTATTGATCTGAGTTCTTGAATTATCTCGTATTTCCTTGTTAAAATTATATGTTAGATAATTTTTGTTAGAAAGTATTTCGTTGAAATTATATTATATAATTTTTTTGTATTCATAATTTCTTTTTTTTTTAGAAATTATTTATTTAGAATTTATATATTTTTTCTTTAATGGCTATTTCGTCATTAAAATCTGTATCCGTCTAGACATCTAAATTTTCTTAATGACTATTTTGTCATTAAAAGCTTTTTCCGTCTAGACATCTAAATTTTACTTCCTAATGGCATAAATGTCTATTTGTTCTATGATAAAATATTTCAACAAAAGTGTACTAAAAAACGAAAGTAAGGGATTAAGATTGTGTCGAGATTATTGTAAACTAAGAACTATTTACTTCTTACCTATTCCACGTACACTTTTGCTGATAAATATTTTCAGTTACTTTTTACTTAAAGTGTTTCCAGATGGCCTTTGGGCCTTGATAATTACCAGAGGGGTCATTAGAACTATATTTAGGTGTTTGCTCTAGCATTTCGACAAATGACAAAACAAACAAGCCTAAACCTTTTAAAAGCTATTTTAAAAACTACATTTATGTCTTATCTTTCTAATATTACTTAAAAAATAAAATTTGGTCGCCAGACAAATTTTTAATTAAAGCATAAAATAAAATGCAATTATAAAAAAAAATATTGGGAATTAAAATAATATGTTCAGCATTTTAGCTGGACGTAACATCATTCAGTCACACCATCATTTGATCCATTATCACTTTCATTAAACACTACATCAGCACTTACATTAAAATTACCTGCTACTGAAACTACACCATCAACAATAATGGCTGCAAGAACATCATCACCAAATTGGTTTATAGGATCCCAGTTTTCGTTACCGCTGTGGCAGACTACCATGGATTTGGAGTTTAATTGTCCATCATCTGCACTATACCAACAGAGTGCAAATACCTCGCCGTCGTCAGTAATGTCGGAGACATTAACGAAATTCATGAAAGACGAGTTCAGCCAGTTTCACGCTCACATTGATCGTGTTACAAACCAACGATCTTCAGCAATGTCAATAGCATCTGTATTAGCACGACTTGACACCCAATGGATACAACGTATTGATGACAGATTAGATGGTATTCAAACTACTTTTTTAGAGCTCAAATCACAGTTGGAGTCCTTGAAAACTCTTCCAACTGCACGAGAACTCATCTTGATCACCAACCTTACGGCTCAACTTCATTAGCTGAGTGAGCAAGTTCAGCAAAATCAGCAAATGATAGCAAAAATCCAACTACCAAGCTCAAAGGGATTTGCTGAGAAACTTCAAGCTGTCAACGTCGGGACTCAGTTCACGGACACTGGAGTCAGTTATCATGCAATGCAAAAATCGACCTATCCTTCAGTCCCAATTAAAATCAATTATGACATTAGTATAACACCACTCAACAAAAACGTAGCTGAATAACTTGCTGCTCAGTCTTCAGCCTGTGGTTCAAATTCAGGACATAAAATTCAAGACGGACTTGTCAGCATACAGAGACTTCGTAGTCAATTAAACTCAATTGACGTTACTTCAGAGGCAGATCGAGTACATAATATTGAATTTTCTACTTTATTAAGTAGTTTTGAATCTGTCATGAAGGTATTTTTGGGAAGACTGGATCAAATGGTGGTAAACGCCACACCAAGAAAAGTTCCACAAGCTAATTTAGTCTTGACATCACAAATTCCTGCACCAGATTCAATCAATTACAAGATAATCATCTATAAATTATAAGCCGTGAGGTGAGTTAGTAAGTTTTTGACATACGTTGCCGAGTTCAAATAAGTGCGGGTCTTTGCTTTGCAAGAACCCCAGCCCACTGCTCTAACCAGGTAAAATAAAATTTTGTTAGAGGCCAGCCTAAGCCAGGGTTCACTCGCGAATTCTGGTGGCTGCTGGTTAAAATCGCGAGGACAGAAAGCGATTTGTCTCAATATATATACATAGTTATATATATATATATATATATATATATGTCGGAGATAAAATAATACTTAGGTTTTTCCTGAGACTTGGGAAAGTCCCAACTATATTGAGTTCGTTTTTAGACAGTAAAAACTTAGTAAAAATATTTTACAATTTAATCCGCTTAAGATTTTGTTAGTTTTCATATTTACGTTTATGATGGTATACTTAAGTCGAAGGAGCCCGCCTGGGCATCCAACGTAGACACGATCTAGAGATAAAAATATTTTCGGTATAATGAGTTTTCAAACATATGAAAGTAATTGTACGAGTTTGTAATATTACCTGAGATAGTTTTGGTGGATTCGGGAACTGAAGAATATTGGGTACAGGAAGTTAGTTTTAATTGAGCAAAGGAACGGACGCCATTGCTATCCGACCGATCGTGTATTCGTTTCAATTTTAACTTTACCGCCGCGCACATTATACAACAGTAACTAGAATATTGTCAAGAATTGTTATTCTCTAGCAAACTAATCGCTTGTAATAATTTGTGTATTTAATTATGTGTAATATTTAATATTTTGTAATCTTTAATATTTTCTTGAATACTTTGATATTGTGTAGTTCTCCGATTCTGATATTATTGCTTGTAATTTTATTGTTTAGTGTATACGATATTTGTGAGTTGTAATTACCTGTGTTGTGTTCGTTAATTTGTTTAATAAATAAAATGAGTAACAAGGATAGCAACGGAAACCCGAGTTTCATTAATACCTCAACTGGTAATTCGACATATATATATTGAGACAATGTAAATTGTCTTCGTCGTCCTCAGCCTTGCGGTTCCCGCTTTTATCCGCCTCGTTGCCGTCTGATATTGTATGTCATAGTGCCATGGTCACATGACAAGTTTTTCCGTCAACGCATGTCCGTAAGGGTAAAGTGGGGACAGAGCACCGGCAGGTTTGAGACCCGAAATTATCGAGCCGACACTTCAATCCTGGATCAACTAGCGTTCAGACGTCTTTATTATAATTATTTAGTATCAATCATTAATCAGGCAATTGTGCTTGCAATCTTTCTATATTCTTATATCCTCTGTACTTTATATTCAAGATTACTGGCAATTATCTTGCGATACTATATTTTATCGTGTATTATTCAATTATTATTAATCAAGTTAAGTTAATTGAAAATATAGCTATACGTTACCGGCGACATATTCGCACTCTAAATAATATAAAGTTTCAATAATAAAGTCAGTTAATTGATCGGCGTTATTCCACGTGGCCACTGATTGAGTACCCAGCGCTCAAACCAGGACCATATTTATTGTACTTTGCGGAAACGTTCATTGTAAGTAACTGAACTTTATTATAATTGGCAATAGACTTGCACATTGTTCTGATTAATTCTTTATTCTATTTATCACCTTTTATCCTAGTCATATCCTAATATACTGGTAAGATTATTGAATAGTTTGATAAAGTAAATATTAATTACGTTACAAGTAGTAATTCGACTATTGAAGAGTACAATCTATAATTTATAATAAGCCGTGAGGTAAGTTGATAAGTTTTTTCCAGACGTTGTCGAGTTTAGACAAGTGCAGGTTCTTACTTTGCAAGGATCCTAGCCCATTGCTCTGTCCTAGTAATTAGAAATTTTGTAGAAGCCAGCCTAAGCCAGGGATTAACCCGCCAGGGATTAACCCGCGAATCCTGGTGGCTGCTGGTTAGAATAGCAAGGAGAAAAGCGATTCGTCTCAACTGGCGCTCGAACAGGGACTTTGCAGTAGTTCAAACCGGCAACAAAAAATTTTATTAATTTTTCTCACGGCTTTACCGAAAAATTTTATCACAATTTCTAGCCATAATTATAAATAAATTTCTTACCAGTATTAAAAATTTTATCCCCCTACATTCATCATTTCATTACATTCCATAATTCATTACTCACCTCTAATTTCATAAGATATTTAATTACTTCTTCTATTTATTTATCCCGGGAAAAAATGATTTTGCCTAATTATATATAATTATGTATAAGACCTTATATATAATTAGATCTAAAAATTGGCCAGGTCTAATTATATATAATTTATATATAATTATATATAGGTTATATATGATTATATATAATACGTTATATATAATTAGATCTGAAAATTGGCCAGGTCTAATTATATATAATCATATATAAGTTATTTATACTCATATATAATTAAATATGATTATGTATAATACATATATATCATATCGCATCAAAACCAAATCTATTATTGAGCATGTAATTCCTATAAAAGAAAGTGATAGGAGAATGCTGATTAATTATTCCAATGTTAAAATATTAACACAACTCATAAGAGTTGAAAATTATGTATGCAAAAAACCAAACACTTTAAAAACTGTTTAGTAACTGGGTATTATTAACTATACATAAGTTTATTACTTTTTTAACAGACTGAAAAATATAATGTAACGCTTCGTAAATATTTTAAAATTATAATTTATAGTAAAATTGTAATCATTATTTCTGTAAATATACACCTAAAACTATAATGCATTTAACGAGTATTGATTATTAAATATCAATAAAGACCATAGAGCATATAATATATTAAATAAGAAAAACTAAATATTGAATATATTCTATAAATAAAATATTAACTTATATATATATATATATATATATATAGAAATAGTTAATTTATATTTGATTATATATAGATCTAAAGATCTAAAATATAATAAAAATTACTATATATGGGTCTATATAGGTCAGGTCTAATCAGATCTAATCATATATAGACCCATGTATAACTATATATGGGTATATACTATTATATATATTCCATATACAATCATGTATAATTAGGCAAAATCATTTTTTTCCCGGTATAATTAGGTCTAATTATATATAAGACTATATATACTTATATATAGGTCTATATATAACCATATAGAATTATATATAATCTATTTATAATTATATATATTCCATATATAATCATATATAATTATATATAATTAGGCAAAATCCTTTTTTCCCGGGTATTTATTAATTCTATTTATTTTATTTATTATAACTTATTTATTCTATTTTATTTAAAATATTTGTCATTGTAATATTGTGTGCCGGTTTCGTTCTCATAAGAATCTTTGTTTGTACTTTGACCTTGATCGTATATTAGCTACACGCGTTGTCATACGAGACGGTAGTGTTTATATTCCTTGCCATCTACGATCTCTACTTAGGTACAAAGACAGTCTTGAAGTAAATATTAAAATAAATACTTAAAATTTTCCCAAAAATAAACTAAGTACTTAAACAAACTAAAAATAAAATCTTTGCAGCAATTAATAAAAATTTATTAGTCATCAGGAATTTTAGTGACCAAAATAAATTATTAATTAGCGATATTTAATAAAGAAATAGTCTTCACAGCTTTGAAATAAAATTTCATTGTGATAATTCCTGATAAAGTAAATTCATTTATAATCTGATAAAACATTTGATCAGCTCGGATTAAGTAAAAGCTTCAATAATAAAATCTTGATAAATTATTTCTGCAAAGAGTTTAATTTTGATAAATTTCCGATCAAATGATGCCGTTGCCAAGGATGCCGGTGTCACAACTACCTCCCTCGGTCACTTCATTTAATAACCCTGCCGATCTCTTGCACTTCCCTAGTACATCGGGCGCGGCAATCGCAAGTACGAGAGCAATAGACGATCACGTTGATCTTATGTTAAAGGATGATTCACACAACAGTACCATATGTACTCGAAATCAACCTGTCAACAATAATCATAATGTTTCTACCACCAGCGCAAGCGGTAACATTAATGTTAACCCTCACAACGTTAGTGGGGTTGTACCGATTTATGAATCGCAAAATACAACTTCCGTCGCCGTGTTACAAAACGTAGTCGCGGGATTACAGACGGAGATCGAGGCATTACGGGCTGAACGTCAGCACTTGTTTCGCATATCAAGTACGGTTTTGCGTCCCTCAGGTGCACAATCAACACCCTCAAATATCCGGCCTAACGCATCAGCATGTGGATGTCGAGAGAGTTATTTCCCGCTGCCACTGTGACGTCACAAGCAGCAACCCCCCTCTTTACTATTCATGTTAATGTACATCCACATGCACCCATTTCGGCAACGCAAGCGAGCGGACAGCAGTTCGTCATGTCTAGCTTACCTGCGCGTGGAACGTACGCGCACCCGATGATCCCACCACCAATTCAAACGTTACCACCGCATATTGACCCTCAGTCTTCATTTCCATACACGCACACACACACAATCACACAGTAGTAACAACGTACCAGCGTATGCGAACATACACACACAAGCCCCATTGCCGTCAACATACACACAAGCACAGCCATCAGTGTGGTATAACACATATACAATTCCAGCAGGAAATTCAAATACGAGTGGTTCAAATTCTATGCGGTTGTATGATCTCAGTCGTCTTGTTAAATCGTGGAATATTTTGTTTCCGTCTCGTGATCGATCTTTGTCCATTGATGCCAGAAAGTATTCAAAACTAATCAAGTAGCGGATGGTCAGCAATGATATTTCGTTCGAGAATTTTCAGGCAGTGGTAACGAACACCCTTAACGGCGACGTACTCGAGTGGTACTACCAAAATGGAGGTTTATTTAACAGCTGGGCGACTTTCAAAGAGTTTCTTAAGATTTGGCAGGTTCAGCAAACAGATGAGGCAGTGCTGCAGGGGATTTATTCGGCCAAACAAAGCAACGACGAGACAGGAGTTGCATTTCTTAATCAGAGGCAAAGTGAATTTGCAAAATTAGAAGACCCGTTACCGCAGACGAAGCAAATTCAAATCATAACTTCGTGATTCAATCCTCATTTCTTACAAAAATTTTCGGATACGACAATAAAGACGTACGCGGAATTATATACACGGGTCAGTGCTTGGCAGCCGACGGCTGATGCGCTGAATCCTTACTTTAAAATTCCTAAAGAAAACAACAGTAGAATCAAAACGTCAATTGAATTCTATCAAAGACTCAGAAGCAGATCAACTAAACAGTATAGAGACTTTACAGTCTTCTACCTCACCCGGTAATAATGATTTTGCAAACAATAATTCTAATAGATATAATTTTAATAGAAACAATAATTTTAATAAAAATAATAATTTTAACAATAAAAATTTGCATAATTCTAAATACACTCAAAATCCAGCACAATCAGATTCATCTAGTAAAAATTCAAATTTTTAGTCTTCTACCTTATTAAGTAATTTCGAGACTATGATGAAAACTATTCTAGAAAAATTAGATCAAACTGCTGTAAATACGTCACCGGAAAAAGTCAATTCAACTCCAGTATTACCAAATATTGCATCAAAAACTCCTGTCTGAGGTCGTTGTGGGAAAATTGGTCATGTGGCCGAGGTTTGTTGTGGGCCTGTAACTGGTGACTTGCGTATCAAGGCGGGATTACCCCTTTGTCCTCGTCCTTCGTCTCCAAAAATCGCATCAGTGCCCTGATAGACACCAATCCTGATACCAGGGCTTCTATGTCAACTAATAACTCGGATAAGTCCATTGTAAATAACAATAACAAACCTGACTCGTCTCAATTAAATCCTGATGCTCTGGAATTTATTATTAGTAACGGAAAATTCTTTTTAAATTATCCTATTGCTGCGGATGCTCCAAAATTGGTCGATAACGTTTCAGAAAATCTCGACGTTGATTTAATTGATTTAACAACTCCTCTCGATCAAATTACTGACAAGCTGGCAAATGCAGACTCCAGTTGAGAGACGAGTTCCGAAGCTTCTCAGCAAGTGCGAAACATTAAAAAATTAAAAATTAAAAACTCGATAAAAACTTTAAAATCAAAATTTAAAAATTCTATCACCTCGGCGCGTAATCATAAAATGAAACTAATAAAACTCAATTACAATCTCCGATTGAAAATTCATTACTCGACCTCAAAATCAGAGAATGGCAACAGCAAACTGTCACAAAGTTTGAGAATGGCTCAGAGACAGCCGATACCCCTCTCTGTGATCTAAGGGAGGATATTAGTCCTTCATATGACTCAAAGATCGATGAGTATCGCTCTGACTCAAGTGAAGAAATTGCATATGCCCCAAAATTGACGATACAAATGGATGCTGACAATGCACAAAGTACATTACTACCGATGCTCAGCAATGATAATAAATTCGGCTCTCTGACGTCTTCAGCAAGCCTCAAAGCACCGTCAACAGTCAGCCGCATGATTGCTAAAATTTTCATTGGCAAATATGAACTGGAAGCGTTACTGGATAGTGGGAGTGAGCGCAGTTATATTTCTAAGATTGCTTATGAACAAATCAAAGAAAATCAACTGCAAGATCTCACGCCTGATCCCACTAGCTCTCATTGAGTAACGATGGCTAACTCCAAGTCCACGCAAACACGTGGTGGAGCGCCGTTTTAAAAAAAACTTGACGGTCACAATATCATTACTTGGCTAAGCGTTTTATCTGAATTTATCTACTCCAGTCATTCTTGGTCTTGATTTCTGGCAGCTAGCAGAGATTCAAGTAAATACCAAGGAAAGTACGTGGAAATTAAATACCAGTAATGTCATTCATTTATTTTTCTCTCGGTCTAGATTCACCAATCAAGCAGCATTAAACGTACTATCTTCGGCTGAACGGGATGACTTTGATCAATTTCTAGCCCAGGAATTCGAGAAAAATAAACAAGTCAAGTTAGGGCTAACGCATGCAGTTCAACATCGTATCGAATTGACAGACGATACTCCAGTAAGTACTAAACCTTGTCGTAGAAGTCCTCCAGTAATGAAAGCGATGCACGACAGAGTAGACGAATTACTCGCGAAGGGTTATATTCAGCTTTCGAATAGTGCTTGGGCAAGTTCACCAGTAATGGTACCTAAGAAAAACAATACTTGGCGCATGTGCATCGATTACTGGCCATTAAATAAAGTAACGAAAAAATCTGCTTATCCGTTACCGATTATGCAGCGCACTTTATCAAGTCTTCAGGGTGCTAAAGTCATTTCAGTACTCGATGTCAGTGATGCTCTTCATCATGTCTTGGTAGAGCCAAATAGCCGTCAATACACAGCATTTTGTGTAGATGGACGAGGGTTATTTGAATGGATCCGGATGCCATTTGGTCTCACAAATGCACCAAGCACTTATCAAGAAGTTTCTGATACGGTTCGACGAAAAATAATTGAGTCGTTAAAAACACAATTTTCTTATGCTGGAGCTGAAAGTAAAATTTTCGCCTACCTTGACGACTGGATAATAATCAGTGATGACCTAAAAGAGCATAAATTCTTCTTCAAGCTGTTTTTGAAGGATTCCGCGAGGCTGCAATAAGAATGAATGAAGAGAAAAGTCATTTCAGGTGCTCTGAAGTTCATTTTCTGGGTTTCGGAACCGAATGCGCATTATAAACGACCTACCAACCGTAAGGAAATGCGAAGATTCAATGGATTAGTTAACTGGTACCATAAACATCTTAAAAATTTTGCACAAGTTTAAGGTCCTTTAAACAAGTTGACAAGTACTCGGTTTCCGTGGAAATGGACAGATGTCAAACAAAAAGCTTTTGTGAAAACTAAAGAAACTCTGTTAAAAGCCGCAACATTGTCACTACCACGTCCAGAATTGTCTTATCATTTATATACTGATGCCAGCAACACTGGGTTAGGTTCTGTTTTAACTCAGTATGATACAGAACTCCATCGGGAAAATTTGATTATATGTTTAAGTCGACCGTTGAACAAAGCAGGAATGAATCACACAACAACAGAGAAAGAATGTCTTGCTGTCGTGTGGTCCTTATGGAAATTACGCGGTTACATCGAGGGTTTACCAGTTACGGTCTATAATGATCATTCCGCATTGAAATGGCTTCACTCGCTAAAAGATCCCGCAGGTAGATTAGCCAGGTGGGCTATTGACATATCTGCTTACGATATTGAAGTTGTCCACTATCGGAGTACGCAGAATGAAGCTCTAGATGCACTTTCGCGTCGATATGAAGAACCAGGGACTGCCGATTTACTTGTTTAAGATTCCAACCCTTCATCGCTGTGTGTAATTGTGCAACATTCCGCTTGGTATCACGAAAAAGTCCGTGTTGTCTAAAAAAAATCTTGATAATTATCGCGAGTGGAAATACGAGAATGATAAATTGTATTTTTATCGTCCATTAGCTGTCAAGGAAATACTGTTTGGCAAATCCGAATGAACCGTGCAGTCGAATTAAGACATTTTGTTGAGCGAAATATGTTGAAAGCTCGGGAACGTACGCGTAAACAACATGAACAGAAATTTTCTGATATCCCAATAGATTTAAAAATCGGTGATCAAGTTTATTATCTAAATAAAAAATTAAGTAAAAAAGTTGATGGTTAGAGTGCTAAATTAGCACCAAAATATTCGGGACCCGCTATTGTCTCTAAAATTTTAAGTCCTCTAGTAGTTGAACTACGAGGTAATGCCAGTAACGATATTGGCACATATTATTACAATGACTTAAAAATTCCTAGACGCTCTCGGAGACGTATCTGATTACTTTCGATATATTTCAGATTATTACTCATCATGAAAGTTAATTCATTTGGAGATTCAGATGCTGAAGTTTCCCCTCATGAGTCTGAGGCTGAAGTATCTGATATTGAAATACCATCAACTCATTCAGTCACACCATCGTTCGATCCATTATCACTTCCATTAAACACTGCACCTGCATTCACATCAGAATTACCACATATTACTGAAATAACATCGTCAATCTCGTCACCGGTTGCATCCTTAATTACAACCACAATCACACCATCACCAACGTGGTCTATGGAGTCAGTATCATTAGCTGGATCCCGAACTTCGTTGCCGCCACGGCAAACAACCACTGGTTTAGAATTTGGTCGTCCATCATCGGCATTATATGTACAAAGTGCAACAACACCCACGTCAGTAATGTTGAAGACACTAACTAAGTTCAGGAAAGATGAATTTAGTAAGCTTCATGCTCGAATCGATCGTGCCACCATTCAACGTTTCACGGCGACTTCATTGGCATCTGGGGTATTAAGATTTGATACCCAGTGGATGGAACGCATTGATGAGAGACTCGAAGACCTACAGATAGTGGTGCAAACTAACACGGATCAGGTCGCCGAGCTCAAGACACAGCTGGATTCACTGAAATTACCTTCAACTGCTTCAGAGTCAAGTTCTATAACCAACCTTGCGGTAAAACTTCAACAGTAAATCGAACACGTCCAACTAAGTCAGCAGATGATATCGGAAATCAAGCTACCAAGTCCGGAAGTATTTATGCAGAAACTCCAAGCTGTCACCGTAAAAACACCATCAAGTACTGCTGCAGTTAGTTGCCAAGCGACACAGACACCGGCTACAACTTCTACTCCAGTCAAGGTAGAATATGACATTGGTATTACGCTAAGTAAAAAATCAGTCCTGCCATTATTAGCTCAGCAATCATCAGCTTGTGGTCCGAATCCAGGACTTAAAATTCGTGACGGCGCTTATCGACGTCCATCACCAGAAAATGCCAGATTTTCACTATCATCGCTGCTTGCTAGACAAATGGCCTGTCAAGAGTTAACCGAGAAGGAAGTGACGACATTGCGAACTTCGGGTGCTATTCCCAAAGACATCAAGACAAAGATCCAGATGGTAACTTTCTCTAACTCGTTACCGTATTCGCAGACTACTCCAACTCCGAAATATGAGGTGCCATTGCAACCCAAAGAGGCATACAAACAATTCCTGTCTGGCCTAAATTCTGCTCCAACATCAAATTCTTCAGCAGCTGCCACGGATACTTCACAACAGGTTGTAATTCACAACGGTCTCTATTTTATGGACTTTACCACCTTCTGCAAGGCTATTGAGAAGATCTGCGTCACCGTCAAGCCCCGTATGTGCCATAATGAACTAAGGGAATCATGGACACAAACGTTAACGACTCAACCCCAGTCATTGTACATAACTAATGCGTGTCAAAACTGTCGGCAACGGGATCATAAAACTGCCGAATGTCAGTTACCATGGCGGCCTGACATGTGTCACGTATGCTATCAAGATCAAGTAACAACGGCAACGTGTTTCCGTCCTCATGATAAACAGTTCAAAGATTATGTTCGGGAACGCTGTCAAGGCTGCGGTATTCCAAGCCAATTGTTTGATCCACACTGCAACGCCTGTAATCGAAGATACCCAGGGTACAAGGACTGGATTTCGGCGAAATACAGCCAAGAAGAACTGGAGCAGTTTCACCGTAATCACCTGCGAGTGATCAAGAAATTCAAATAAAATTATTTCCTCTTTTACGTTACCGATTTAGATGTAAATTTAAATAAACCCACACACATTAAATCATATTCATCTCATTAATTCCTTTAATTGTTGTCATTGCCAATTGTAATAATTTTCAATTACAGTTTAGAGTCCTGTAGCAGTTGGCAGATAAAAAATTACGATTCTTTCTTCCCAGATGCTGCTGAAAATTAAATATTTCAAACTATATTTTTTTTGTATTGAGCATTAAGTTAAAATATTTTACAAATTATTTTTATTTTTTTTAGTTCGTAAGTTAGAAATATTTACGGATCCAGGTCAAGGTCCCAGGATCGACGTGGACCTGAAATTGGGGGCTGGACTTGCCTTAGAAATTGTTTGAGTTATACCCCTAGCTGCTTGCGATACATTACTGGCAATCTACTTGCACATTGGCGATTAACTCGCAATTCTAAGATTTATCTCTTAAATTTATTGAAGTAACTGGCAATCTATTTGCATTACTGTCGATTGACCGGCAACAATTTTAATTTCTTTAATCTGGCAATAATCTTGCAATTAAAAATTTAAAAAAAAAAATGCTGGCAAGTAACTTGCAATTGTTGGGCGATTTATTCGCACCACTATAAATATTTTTATGTAAATATTATTATCATTGTTTATGATTATTACAGTCGGACAACCCAGACGGAAATCCAAAGGGGTAACCTTGGCTTGGTGGGGGTGGGGGTGGGGGGGGGGGGGGGGGGGTTGAGACAATGTAAATTGTCTTCGTCGATCTTAGCCTTGCGGTTCCCGCTTTTATCCGTCTCATTGCCGTCTGATATTGTATGTCCTAATGCCATGGTCACATGACAAGTTTTTTCGTCAACGCATGTCCGTAAGGGTGAAGTGGGGACAGAGCACCGGCAAGTTTAAGACTAGAAATTATCGAGCCGACACTTCAATCCTGGATCAACTAGCGTTCAGACGTCTTTATTAGAATTATTTAGTATCAATCATTAATCAGGCAATTGTACTTGCAATCTTTCTATATTCTTATATCCTCTGTACTTTATATTCAATATTACTGGCAATCTTGGGATACTATAATTTATCGTGTATTATCCAATTATTATTAATCAAGTTACGTCAATTAAAAATATAGCTATACGTTACCGGCGATATATTCGCACTCTAAATAAAATTAAGTTTTAATAATAAAGTCAGTTTATTGATTGGCGTTATTCCACGTGGCCACTGATTGAGTAACCAGCGTTCAAACCAGGACCATATTTATTGTACTTTGCGGAAACGTTCATTGTAAGTAACTGAACTATAGATATTGAGACGAATCGCTTTTCTCTTTGCGATTCTAACCAGCAGCCACCAGGATTCGCGGGTTGAACCCTGGCTTAGGCTGGCCTCTACGAAATTATTATTATGCTGGGACAGAGCAATGGGCTAGGGTTCTTGCAAAGTAAGAACCCGCACTTGCTCAAACTCGGCAACGTATGTAGAAAAACTTATCAACTTACCTCACGGCTTATTAATTATCAATTATAGATTATTCTGATAGATTTTTAATTATGATGTATGACTTAACTAATAATACTTGAGGTTTATTTGATACTCTTACCAGTATTTTAGGATATAGATAGGACGAAAGACGAGGTATAATGTAAAGGATTTACTTTGAAAATTATGCAAGTTTAATGCCAATCGTAATAAATCTCAATTACTTACAGTAAAGTTTCCGCAGAATACAATGAAATTGGTCTTGTTTCGACCGTTGAATATCCACGTGGAATAACGCCGCTTACACAGTAACTGTATTACTTAATTTTAATATTACAATCAAGAGTATATCGCCGGTAACATATAATATTTTCAATAGACTCAATTTTATTAATAATCACTAACTAATAAACAATAAAAAATATAACTTTGCAAATTAATTGCCAGAAATGAATATAAGGTTTACAGAGTGTATATAAAATATGCGAATATTGCAAGTGAATTGCCTGAATTGATACTGAATAATTACTACAGAAACGTCTGTGCGCTAATTGATCCAGGATCGAAGTGTCTGCTCGATAATTTAGGGTCTCAGACTAGCTGCGGGACTCTCCCTACTTCACTCTTACGGACATGCGTCGACGTGATAATTAGTCATGTGACCATGGCACTATTACGTGTGTAGTTTCAGACGGCAACGAGACGGGGAAAATTGGGAACCGCAAGGCTGAGGACGAAGATGACAATTCACATTGTCTCAATAAATATATATATATATATATATATATATATATATATAATATAACGCGCCGTTCTCCAACGATAGCGTCCGCAATTCTACATCGATCTTAATGAAACTGAGTATATTTATTCTATGGACGATTACCTTGGGTGAGTTCGAAGATGAGCCAATTCGGCCAATAAGTTTAGAAGTTATGGTTAATTGAAATTTTGTAAAATTTTCAAAAAAAATTTGTTTGCCGCTTGAACTGGATGTAACTTCTAAACGGAAATAGATAGCTCATTTTTGTTTGTTCTATGTGAAAGCTCGTTCGATTGCCTACAATTTTGACTATACAGCTCATTGATTTGACCGTTTTTTCTAATAGATAAAGGGTTTTGAACATTTACAAAATATTGTAAAAACTAATTTTATGCAGGTTTTCACTTTGATTATAGCCACAATTTCAAACCGATCACCTTGAAACTTAGTATACGTATTTTGTGCGCGACTACCTTGTTCGAGTTTGAAAATGAGCTCAATCGGTCGATTAGTTTAGAAGTTATAGCAATTCAAAAATTTCAATATGTCCAAAATTCATATTTTTACTTATTCTTCCTTCAATATCTTCTGAATGTGATAACTTATCGACTTTATATCAAATTTATCTGAAAGCTCTTGAAATAAGCTTTAATCTTCATGCCTATATATATGCCTAGACCACTGAAATTACTTATTTTACCATTCATTTAATGAAATTTTGCTATTGCATTAGTTCTCCTACTTCTTAGTAAATTTATGGAGCTACTTAAATTCATATTATCGCAGTGTGACACTCATAAAATCCAAACATCTTAATTCAGTGGGTATATACAATTTTGTTTTATCGAGATTGTATAAATGATATGATATATCAATAACAAGATTAACATTCGTTATGATAATAATATTCTCTATATCTACTCGTCGTTTGATATTCTAATAGGCTTTTTATTTAAAACATTAGTACTAATTTCAAGTATGACACTTTGATATATCACAATCAAAGTTTAATCTTAGAATATTTTATTAGTAGATTTTATTGAAAGCAAATTATCGTCTTTGTCCTTATGGTAGAATTTTCGAGCATTAAAACCATAATCTATCACAATTTTTCGAATAGGGTCCGGAATACCATTTGTCCGATAGTTTGAATATATGCATAGGTATCTTTAAATAACGTCAAATCAAAACATATAGTGCATTATCATCAACAATTCTTCTGAAGCTCATTAAGTTAGCTTCAATTTTTGGCATTATACTTATAATTTTTTGATTTTTTTGTTTTATTATCTCGAGAATTTTTAAGAAAATGTCAAAAAAAATTTTATTTCATTATCAACTTTTACTTGAACAGTGAAAAAAATTAATTAATGAGACATCTACTTCCATTTCGGCTGCCGAATGACCTTTTTTTAATTTCATTTCTTAATCAGATTAAAAGAACGCTGGAAAATCCAAAAGTGCAAATCTCATTCGCTCATTTTATTTTTAATCATTACTTTTATTCCATATTATTAATTTATTTTTTGTTATTATGAACTTTTTAACTATTCATTCGATTTTCTTATTCCTTATTTTCAGTTTAATTTTTTTTTATTAAAATTTTTATATAAATATCCCGCCATTTTGTCTTAAATGTCGATTTTTTTAACCCTACTGTTACGCTAGTACTGTTGCCAGTGGTTGGTGAAGAAAAAAACGGAAAAAATAATAATAGTAAAAATAATAATGAGAGCTAAATTTCTCGTGAATGACCAGTTTTACATTTTTAATTAATCACAATCAAACTAAAAAGATTTAGAAAGTGATTTTTAAAAGAATTCTTTTGATAAAATATATAAAAATAATAAAAAAAACCTTACACTGATTAATTGCATCTGCCGGGAGTTATCGTGTTTACGAAGTTTCATACACGACTATTCACAACTCGTGTCTCTGAGATTAAAATAATTTATATTTAATTAATGGAATAATTAATCGGCTTAATGTGGGGTCAAAATTATTCTTTAATAAATTGTCTTTGTATAAGTTTACAATTTCACCCCATTTTTATAATCAAAAGAATGTAGAGATAATTTAATGTAAATGAATGAGTCAAAAATAATAAATCGATCACAAAGCACCCTCAGCGCTTTAGCGCTCAAGGTGTGCAAGAAAAATAATTGGTCGAATAAAAAAATCGATGCTTGCTTTTTAACTATTACTTCTAATATTAAATATAACTTTTGTCTCAAAAACCAGAACGTCTAAGGCCCGTGATTAAGAGAAACGATTTGCAAAGTTAAATGGCCATAAGAAGGGCAATTTCAAAGTATTCAAAAGCATTAAAAATTATGTAAAAATTTTTTTTTCAAATCGTTTCCCGATGAAAAAAGATTTTGTCTAATCATATATGATTATATTTGTTCATATATGATTGTATATATTCATATGTGAAGTTCTATATAATCATGCATGATTATATATGGGTCTATGTATAATTAGATATGATCATACCTGGCTTTTATAACCCCATATATAATCATCGATAAGTCTATATATGATCAGATCTATTTATATATAAGTCTATATATAGTTAGATCTGATCATACCTGGCTTTTATGACCCCATATATAATCATATACAAGTCTATGTATGATCAGGTCTGATCATATATGAGTCTATATATAATTAGATATAATCATACCTAGCTGTTATAACCCCATATATAATCATACATAAGTCTATACATGATTAGATCTGATCAGTCATGGCTAATATAAATTCATGTATAGTCGTGCATAGGTTTATATATGATTGGATCTGATCAGACATGACTGATATAAACTTGTATGTAGTTGTATATGTCTATGTATGATTAAATCTGATCAAACTTTATTGATATGAAACCTATAAATATTTAATAATGTATATAGTTCCAATAAATATATATATTAATATATATATATATATATATATATATATATATATATATATATATATATATATATATATATTAAATAATATGACAATTTTTTTTCAATATCAAAGTTATTAAATTTTTATCCTGTCAACTATCAATCAAACTTAAATCCCCCATACTTAAAAAATGTTCAAAGGTTTCGGCAGCAATCTAAAAGTATAAAGTATTAATTTGATTATTTGATTTAAGTAATGCCATAAACTTTTCTTAATTATAAGCGTAGAACAGACTAGAGGATCTGACTACAATCCATCGCTAACCAAAGTTAAGCAGCATCGGCATGGGACATTTATTGGACGGGTGACCTCGTAGTAAAATAGTAATCAACGGAAAATAATTTTTTATTTTTTATTATTTAATTTTAACCGACATTTATATTGATAAAGATAATAAATCCTAATTAAATTACTTAATTAATAATTTACAGATATTCTAAATGAGATTCTAAAAATGACTATATTCGTTCATGCATGGTTATATATAATCATATCTGTTCATATATAAACAGATCAAGTTATGTTTGATCAGACCTGGCCAATTTTTGGATCTGATCATATATAGACAATTATGCATGATCATATAAGATTAGACCAAATCTTTTTTCATCGGGTTCTTTTAATAAGGGGCCTAACTAACAAGGTCAATTGTAATCCAGATTCTTTCATCTAACCTCTAGTCCTATATTTAAATAAGCTTAATCATATAATGTAAAAAAGTTTTCTGAAAAATTTTTCTAAAAATTGATTTATTGAATTGGATTTCTTATAAGATGATTGAAATTACTTGAAGATTATTAGAATTTTAACACCATGTTACATTATTATACGAAATTAGTTGGTCAAAAAAGGCTATTTAAGCAATTAAATCATAACAATGATGCGCTCTTTACGTAGATAAATATAATCGATGATAATCATTTGCGCCGAATGCGCAGTTACATTTAGGGCATTTCCTTTGCCGAGTTTCGTAACGAGTACGTAGGCAATCCCAACAGAAAACGTGAAAACATTTCGTTAGTACTGCATCTTTGCGTTTAACTTTGCATGATGGGCAAGTAAGTGTTTCCTTATACTCCCGCAATTCTTCAGCCATAACTTCATCCAATGTTTCAGCCAATTCTATTTTCTTCATTCTTTCAACTTTACGTTTTAATTGCGCAATTTCTTCCTAGAATAGTAATGAATTCGTTAAATTAATGATTATTTTTTGTTAAGTTTTAAATAACGAAAAATACCCACTTGCAATCTTTTTGTTTTATACGCTTCCGCTTCTAGTGAGCTAGTTTTTTCAGCAACCACTTGTTGAGCTTCTTTCATCTGAGAATGATACTTTTCTGGAAAATATCATTAAAAATCATTAACAATAGACCGATTATATACAAGAATATGCATTCTGTGAAGCGTAACTTAAATTTACTATCTTTCAGTATTTTTAAAACAAATTAACAGGTCAGGTATCGAGTCTTAACCATGAAACGATTCAAGATAGACGAATTTATAAAAATTAAAGTTGAGGAATTTATGAATGCTTCAGTTTCCTAGGTTATGGAGAGAGGGCCGAGATAAATCCAGATTGAAGAGATCTTCTTTAACGATCCTAAACATTCCAGCCTAGGGTGAAGAAGGCGATAATGAGTTCATGCAGTAGTAGAACTATTTTAAAATCGAACCCCGTTTCACCCTTGCTATCATATTTGTGGAGAGTTTCAGAAAAGTTAGGCTGAAATGAAGCTAAACTAAACTTCTTTTAACGTCATTCACCCTGACTACATAAATATTCACATACGCATCCATTTCTTACATACATAATATACATTCCTATAATCCGGGTAAAGAGCGTCAAACGGGGATTAGTAAAACGGTTCATCCTGTGGACAAGCCTTAAAAATACATAATGTATCTGAGCTCCTTGAGCTCGGGAATATTCTTCGCTGAATTGGTTTTCTCGAACTCTTCGAGCTCGAAATAAGTTATTTCTTGAGATCCATTAACTTCAATTGACTACTGTATTTCAGGTATTAAATTATTTTATGTAATTCACAAATACAAGTGAGATAATAGTAAATAAAAACTGCTGAAGAAACCGAAAAATTCCGATAAAAAATAACCCGTTGATGCATGGGTTTGAAACCAAAACTTTTTGAACACGTAGCAAAACCATTGCCACATAGCCACTCGAAAACTCACAATCAGATCCTTATTATGTTATCTACTTAAAACGGTTGCTATGCCAACGGTAACTATCACAGTGGTTGCTATGGCAACAGTTGCTTTTGCGACGGTTGCTATAGCGACACTTGCTATAGCCACGATTGCTATCTACGTTTGGCAAATATTACTTTAGCAACGGCTGTTATGGTAAGGGTTAATCCTTAATAACTCATCATGAGATATTTAAAACTATAGTTCGTATTCACTTTGAATGTAGTAAGGTACCGGTGGGTAATAAGGCCTAGCTAAGGGAGATTTTGAATAGAATCGAAAGTATTGCATTTAATTATCGAAATGTATCATTAATCTTTATTTCAATACATTAGCCATAAAATATAATGAAGTAATGGTAATTTATACCACAAACGAACAAAAAATCAAACTTTTACAAAAACCATACGAATAGGCCTTATTTTACTACGGTAGGATAATAAGGCCTACGGGTTAATCAAACTGGAATAGTTTAATTATACTTAATAAAATTGGTATTTGAGATGAATCATCACTTAAATTTAGCAACCATACTTTTATAAAGACAGAAGACTAGATTGCTTTGCTCAACAGCACTTAAAACTACCAGTATCCTTTTCAAGAGTCAGAAGACTAGATTGTTTTTTATGATTTCTTCTGCGCTACGACATCATATGACGGACGATGAAATATAGAAGACAGGGAACGTAGTATCGGGACTCTATCAACTTGTCGTAGCATCTCTATGCAAGACCCTTCTACTAGAGTAGCCTTTAGTGGAGGCGGTTATTTTAAATATCATTTCTGTCACTTAGGCCTTTTTACCCGACAGGCCTTATTACCCGTGGGTACCTTATATATATTTCTTTCATGACACAAGCACTCACCAAGATAGGATTATTTAATTATCCTAATCACAATACTTTCCTGACGATTAGAAAATTATTACGTTTTTTAACCAAAAGACCTACAGACTAGATTGCAAATGAATCACCTACGGTACAAAAAAAATCAATGACTTCGATTATTTGCAGAAAGTAAACTTTTCTCGGGGTTTGCGGGGGCATAAGAATTGAAAACTTCCATTTTTTTTTTATCAAACGATCTACAGACTTTAAAGTTTAAATTAATGTTAGCTAGTATACTAGAAAATCAATGGTAAAAATGTTCTTTAGAAAATCGACTTTTATTTGGGTATAGAAATAGAAATTCGCAAGTTTTTTTTACAAAAAGGACTACAGACTTGGAATTTATAATGAATATGAGCTACAATACAAGATTTTATGTCAAGTGAATTCTCTTTCGAATGTTGACTATTATGGGAGTTTGCGAGGGTGCATAAAGTAAAAATTTTTCACGTTTTTTAACCATAATACTTACAGCCGAGAAATTCCAAACGAATATCACCTATGATTTGAAAATAAAGGGCGGCAAATTGAAAGGCATAAATTACTTACAAATATTTCAAGGTAAGGTTATCAAAAAGAATTTTCTTGAAGCCCATAGACCGTTTTTAGGACGAGCAAAAATTTGGAAATTTTTAACTTCCCGCTAAGAAAATTGTAAATTTTCAAAAATTCGGGAAGTTATTGGTTTTGGTCCGATTGACGAAAATCGAATTTTCATCAGATGTCGACGTTTTGAAGTCCTAGGAAGCTATTCTGACTAATTTCACGATGATGTCCGAGTGTATGTGTGTATGTATGTACGTACGTACGTATGTAAATACCTGTATCTTTTGAACGGATCAACTGATTTTGAACTTTAAGGTGTCATTCGACGCGGCTTGTCAATATCTTGAAGCTGTAAGAAAATTGAGCTTGATCGGTAGGGCTCGTTCAGAGATATTCCAAAAATAAAATTTTTTCAAAAGTGTTTTTTTTTTATAACTTTTAATGTGTATGATGGATTGATTCCAAAATGGACTGGGCTCTAGAGCTTTATAAGCCGCGTCGAATGCCACCTCTACCATCAAAATCGGTTCATTCGTTCAAGAGAAACCGTTGTCGAAAGAATTAAAAAAAAATTAATTTTTTTTGAAATATCTCAAAAACGACTCGATAAATCGAATTCAAAATTCGATCAGCTTTAGAACTTGATAAAACGCGTCGATTGCCACCTCAACCGTCTCAATCGGTTTATTCGTTTGAGAGATATCGTTGGAGAAAAAATAGTAAAAAACTATTTTTTTCGAAAAGAACGGCATACAAAACGATTTTCGAGCTCGAAAATGTAATCTCGACAAAGTTTTCGAGCTCAAAGAGCTCGAAAACAGCGGGAAGTTTTAGGGCTGGCCCGCAGGGTCAACCGATAGACAGATTTTTTTTTACAGTGGTTTTCTTAGGACTACTTTGAAACCGTGCATGATGAAAATTTTTCAAGCCCAAATTTGAAAACTAGACACTTGAAGGTACAATGTGCTTATTTTGTTTTTACTGTGTGATCGTTTCCCTCCGAGTTACAGCATGTTGATAATCACTTAGAAATTTGGAATTTTTTCAATATCCTTCAATTTATGTGACTACTATACACAGTAAAAAATATTGTGTAAAATCAACACAGTTTGTGTGTTAAAAACGGTTGACACAAAATTTGTGTTGAAATTTCGACACAAACTTTGTGTAACCTCTTTTTAAGACATAGATAATGTTGAAATATCGCCACAAGAGGGCGCAAAGTATTCCAGAGTAACACACAAAATGTGTTAATAAAGAGTGTATAACACATTTTTTATGTTACATAAAAAAGTGACACAAACTTTGTGTTAGTTTAACACATTACAATTTTTAACACAAACCGTTTTCGACACAAATACACAATATTTTTTACTGTGTAAGTTTCATATTGATCAAGCTTATGAGATCCACTTATATAAAGACCCACATCTAGTTATACATAGGTTCATATCAGTCAGATCTGATCGGATCGAATCATGTATTAACCTCTATATAATTATATATGATTCCATGTACAATCATTTTTCATCGGTTGGAAAGATGTGTTGGTGGTTTTACACAAAACAACAATGAAAGCTATTGGCAGGGTGCGGAGTATAGAGTGGGGACAATCGAATCGATTGTAGCGTCTGCAGTGGTTGAAATACGCGTTAAATCGCACTTGTCTTGTGAGTAGTTAAATGAAAGCAGTGTTAAAAAATAAGAACAAGTAGTTGTTGTGTTGTTAATTGCAAAAATACTGACAGAAATAGTAATTGCAAGTTTTATACATCTCCATCCATAATGTTCATCTTTGGCTAAAAATTATTACGGGGAATTTTTTAAATTACAAATTTTTAACACAAAGTATTTTTAATTATTGAGTTTTAAAATTTAAAATTACTGTTCAGTCACGAGCTTAATCATTTTGAAAAGCTTCGTGTACTTTCGCTACGTACGGGAGCAGCCGAACTCGCTACTGACTTGAATGTCAGAATAGTGCCGGGTCACTCGCTATCTGGGCCCGATACCTGCAATTTCTTGCTCATGACCGTGCCACGTCGGCATGAGAACCCGCTACCAGCCGGCCAATCAGAGAAATTGGCGGCTAACTATTTCCTGTTGGCGCGCTTTTAAGCCAATGGGAAAATTCGTTACTGCAGCCATGCTGCCACGTCACCACCGAGCAGCCACGAAGGAAGAAGACGGCGTCTCTATTTCTAATCTACATCGTTCAGTACAAACACAGCTATCCATCCAACCGCTTCGCTCAAAATAGTATATCTCTAGTGTGATATAAGTCTGAACCGCTCCGCTAAATCTCGGCTTAAATATTCTCAATAATTAGCTAGTATATCAAGGCTACTAATTATTGAGTATATATTGAATTGTTGCTCGCGTCTAATTAATTATAAATTAATTATCGCGTCATTAACCGCTACCGACCACGTGTCGAATTTATACGCGTATTCTTTTACAGTCGCATTCGCTATCGCGTATCTTGTAGTTGCATTCGCTATTTTTCTCATAGTTTTAGTGTACATATTGTTTAATAAAGATCTATTCTATTATCTGTAATTTTGTGTTAATTGTTAGTTATTGAATTAACCACACCTACACCAGAATCCCAAAGTACATTCGCTCATTTTACAATTACGAATAATTGAAATCACTTTAATTTCTTTACTTAATGCAAATTAATAATTTTAACTTTGAAAAAATTATAATTATAATTATTTTAACTCATTTGTTATTATGACTATTATTGTTGTTATTATTATTATTACAAGCTAACCTTATGTCGTTCGAAATAATATTTATTTTGTATTTATTAAAATTTTTTATACTTATTTTTTTCAGTACAATCTACTCTACATTTTTCCACCTTTCAAATGTTACCACATTTATTTTTCGCAATCTTTAAAAATTTTAATTATTTGTTTATAAAAACGTTTCGTATTCTCTCTGTGCTTTTTGAGGATGATTTAATGCGGTCGACAGATGTCATTTTCGTCGCGCACCCTGCCAATAATCAGTCTATATGGAAAGTAACTCCAAAAATCATTCCGTGTGGCTCAAAAATTGTCGGCATAGCAGCTTAAATGGCAGCCGGGATGTTCAATGAAGATACAACGTTACTTTTGTACTATATGGATGCAATGGGATTATAAATTGGGCTCATTGCTTATGCCTATGTCGAGAAGAAGGATTCAGAGTGCTTCATGATCTCCGACTCGAGAGTGCATGGGAATACGCGTGAGAGAAGAATGGCTGGTAGACAACACTAAGTCGACTTTTTAGAAGCTGCTCAACCGATCGGTCTGAAATTTTAACAGAACCTTCTTAGATATATTCCTCAAGGATTGATAAAAAAATAAGATTTCCGATACTTATTTTTTTTCTAAACAATTTTACCAGACCAAAATCCGAACCAATTTTTTACGAAGCCGCTCTTTTGTCAAAAATCAAAATTTCGACTATTCTTCCCTCGACAAATCTCTAGATTAATTTATCTACTAACAGAAACATCGATTTTTTAATTTCAGATGATCCAAACCGGAGATATCGTGTTCACCACCGGACCCCTTATTTTAGAGGCCCTTCAGGAAATCGTCTGCAAAAGCAGTGCAGATCAATATTTTTATAAACTATAAGTGCATTAAAAAGTTAGAAGTTGTCACTACCTGTATATTTATTTCTTATATTTGTTAAATAAAATCACTCGCTACAAAAAATTAGTGAAATAAAAAGTCTTTCCGGTCTTGTAACTGCGTATAACCCCTTAAAAGTGACATAATCAAAATCTATTGATTTTATAACCTGACTAATGAATATATTTCAAATGTTAGAATTATGTGGTTAGTAATTATGATGCTTATAACTCAATGCAATCATTACAATCATTCATTTTATGATGAATTATGTGATATTTAAGTTTACGAATATCATTTTTGTCATTTTATATTTTTTTTTTTTCATTTTTAACATTAAACTACGAATTAGTAAATAAACGATTTGTGAAAAGAATTCAATTTTTTATAATAAATGAGTGCCTTTGTTTTAAGAATTGTCTTATAAATTTTATAGCAGAAAGTTACGAATGCTTGAAAATATGCATTTATTCGGCAATGCATTTTTACATAAAGATATTTTGAGAAAAGGATATGAGTTCTTGAAATATTGTGTCACGGGGATATACTGTTACGAGGCTATTTTGTTGGGAAATCAAGACACGCGGAACTAAATAGTTTAGTGATATATGAATAAATAGTGATATTTAGTAAAATTAATTGTAAGAAAATATAGTTGAGTAAGTTTTAAACGTGTAACTTGTTCGTAGGGAACTAGCTGCACTATTTCATAACCCAATATATTATTCAAAAGTATTATGGTAAAAAAAACAGTCAAAATGATTGATAAATATTGAAAAAAACGAAATATTACCCAGGTGAAGTTTGAGATCTGCAGCCGATTGTGCACTTTCTATTGCTTTTCGTTTGTGCATTTCCATCGCTTGTTGTCGCAAAGCTAATTCTTTCTCAACTGTCGCTAATGAATTTTGTAATAAGCGTTCTTTTTCTTCTAATTTGCGTACAACAACATTTGCAGCTTCAACTTGAGTAGTCAAAGTTAATACTTGTTCTTTTAAGACATCTTTTTCTTCTCTTGCTAATTTATGCAATTGATTACTTTTGATTCTTTCAGTCATCAATTTAAAATTCGCATCATCTTTTTCACGTAACTGTTGGATAAGTCGGGAATTTTGTTCCTGCATATCTTCAAATGCTTGTCCGGTCACCTCCATTTCGTTTAATAGCGCTTCTTCTTCCTGAAAATGAGTTAAATTAAATTGTCGGAAGAAACGGAGATATTTGAGATTTAGAAAATAAAAAAATGAAAAAGACGTGTGTGTCATGGGACGCCCGAAAGAAGCTAAGCTCCTTTTCCGTTCTACATAAACGCTTATTACATGGAAAAAAATGAACTATATAAATTGAGAATGACAAGTAATATAATGATAAAGTGATCAGTAAATACCATCATTCTGAATAGTAATTTTTTCGTTTATGATTCAAACGTGAATATTTACAGGATAAGTATAAAAACCTATTGTCTATGTAAGAAAAATTATTATTTGAACTTTAAAAATCGTAACTGTGACTTAGAAAATAGACGACACGTATTATAAAATTTACTATTTGAATGTTAAAATTCCCCATATTGACAACCGGGTTCCGGGTTATAATTTCAAATAGTAATTTTTAAAGTTTTTTTTTCCGTGAATTGATTAATATAATTTAATTTCTTTATTCATCTGTTTAATATATATATGCATATAATATTTGCTTATATATATCCTTTGATTGGTATAGTAATTTTTTTAAAAAATAATTTAATTTCGCTTCCGGGTTTTTCGTCAAACTTTTATCATTTTAGTGATGAGTTATGAAAAATAGATTCCAATTAAGTCAAGTAACTCGAACAAGATAACTTTTCCATCGAAATCGATTAGTTTAAGAGCAAAGAATAATTATTCAAACTATTTGAATTATTCGAATAGTTCGAATGTTCGATTCGATGAGCTCATTTTTTTAAAAAAATTTTTTCCTTTAAAGAAATTAATGAAAAAGTTAAAAACAAAAATTTTTTAAAAATTCAAAAAATCGTAACTTTGGAACAGCTGCATATTAAATTTTCAGAGAATTTTTTTTTGAATATGTAGAACGACTCTACAAAGTTTGAACCAAATTGACGAAGGTCACCCCGTAAAAATAACTTTAGTTGGTAGAATGACTCATATATATGTGGTGGTTCGACTTCGCGAGATGCCATTTACAACTTGCGCCTCTCGCAGTACCTCGTTTCTATGGATGTTTCAATATATAACGTTTCCAACATGTAACTTCCAACACAGCGTCTTAGGTGGGGTATACGATAGATACACCTAATCTCACCCCACCAATTCCATTATCCATCTCGTCTCTTCTCATTGTCTCTCGCAACGTTTCACTGTTTGGTATTTGGCGACTTAGACAGTAATTACTGCAATCTAATCCTAAAGTATCGTCGCTAAATATATATATAGTTAGGGAGCTCGTGCTCCTTTTTTTTAAATAATCTGCTCATCATGCAGAAGTGATTCATCACTTACTTTTAGGTATTCAAAAGCGAAAAATTCATTTCTGCATTATGAGCATCGCTGCGTTTTCAATCAATATCATTTTTGGAATACAAAAAAAAAAAAATCTTTTTTGAACGATGTGTTCATGTCTGCTTATAACTCAAGAGACTTAATTGATGTGTGGGTAAAGGAAAATATGATTCCCAAATATGTATTTTTTTGCGTTCATTAATAATTAATTTATTATTTTAATTTTATCATTTAAATTTAAACATACGAAGTGCTCACCTTGCAGACTTTGACAATTATTTACTTTCGAGTATTAAAGATTCAAAAATCAATGTCTGCAGGCTTAATTCTACTGCAATTAAAAGTTATTAATTTTTAAAAACGCAAAAAAAAAAAATATTAAATTAAATGATTTGTTCATATCTGCAAATTGACTGATGGGCCAGTTTATTCTTACAAAACATGAAAATAAAGAAGCCAGATGTTTTTAGTTAGTATTATAAAGTTGCAGACATTTTTAATTGAAAAATATTACACTTAAGCACAACTTAAGTAAGTTACTATACGATATTTTTTACGCTATACTTTGTGCATAAATTAGACTATTGATTTTTCAGTTAATTATTGCTTTGATCATATTTACCCTTTTTTAACTTGCCGCTAAGAAAATTCAAAATTTTCAAAAATTCGGGAAGTTGTTGGTTTCGGTCTGATTTTCAAAAATCGAATTTCTATCAGGTCTTGACGTTTTGAGGTTCTAGAAAGCTATTCTGACTAATTTCAAAATGATGTCCGAGTGTATGTACGTACGTATGTGAATATCTGTAACTTTTGAAGGGATGAACCGATTTTGATCGTTATAGTGTCATTCGACGCGGCTTGTTAATATCTAGAAGCCGTGAAAAATTGAGCTTGATCGGTAGGGTGCGTTCAGAGATATTCCAAAAATAAAATTTTTTCAAAAATGTTCTTTCTTTGATAACTTTTGATGTGCTCGGTGGATTGATTCCAAAATCTATTCAGCTCTAAAACTTTATAAGCCACGTCGAATGCCACCTCAACCATCGAAATCGATTCATTCGTTCAAGAGAAACCGTTAACGAAAGAGTTAAAAAAAAAAAAAATTCTTTTAATTTTTTATGAAATCTCTCAAAAACGACTTGATAAATCAATTTCAAAATCTGATCACCTCTAGAACCCAATAAAAAGCGTTGATTGCCACCTCAACAGTCTCAATCGGTCAATTGGTTTGAGAGATATCGTTGGAGAAAAAATGGTAAGAAACGGTTTTTTCCGAAACCAACGGCATACAAAAGTATTTTAGAGCTCGAAGAGCTCGAAAATGTAATCACGATCATTTTTTCGAGCTCTGGGATCTCGAAAACAGCGGGAAGTTTTGAGGCTTGCCCGCAGGGTCAACCGATAGTACGATTTTTACGCAATTTTTACTATTTTCTTTATTTGATGAAATTTATCGGCTTTGAACATTTCTGCAAAATTCATTATTACGAACTGAAAATTATAACGATTACAAAAAAAATAAAAGTTGATGAGCAAATCACTTATTGGCCTATTTTTTTTTGCGATGTCAAAATTTTCTATAAAAAAAATGCAGGAATTTAAAGGCCTGCAACTAGCATTAATGATGTTCAATTTATCATTACTTCACATAATTTTAACGGCAGATATGAGCAAAATACTTATTAAGCTTTTTTTTTGCATTTTAAAATATTTTTTTTTTTTTAACGCAGCGCTATCCAGGCTTATGGAGTGGTTAATTAGTATCGTACCTACTTAAATTTGCTTACATATGATCGGCAGCGATGAGCAGATCGCATACCTAAGTTCCCACCAGCTCCCTAACTAATATATTAGGGTGGCCCAAAAAAACCGACAATTTTTTTTTTTTTCAAGTCTCTTATGAAAATTTGTTTGTTTAAGATGTTTTAAGAAGCTTCTCCAAAAATCAGCTCGATAAGAAATTTCCAAGAGGTCGCTCACGAATTTTGAAAAAATCAAAAATGATCGCAATTCGGATTTTTATTTCTAAATTTTTTTCTTTCTCGTGGCAGCAATAGTTTATATTTATGAAATCATGACGACACTGAAAATTTCAGCCAAAAATTAAAATATTTAAACGGCGCTCAAGAATTTGGAATATTAACTGATAATATGTAATTAATACTTTGAATTACACTGGTCCCAAAAATTAAGGGATGGAAAAAAAATTCTAAATTTTTGGGTGATTTCCAACATGGTGTAACACGGTAAAAAATGATCGTAGAAAAAGAAAGCAAATTGTTGCCTCAAGTTTCTAGTTTTTAGATCTGAACTTCAAATTTATTTATCATGCACGGTTCCGGAGTAATCCTAAGAGAACCGACAAAAAAAAAAATTTCAAAATTTTTGCTCGTCTTCCAACAAGTTTATGGGCTTCAATAAATTTTTTTTGATAATTTGACCTTATGACTCTTTTAGGAAATTTTATGCCCTTTAATTTGCCGGCCTCAAAAAGTCTCTACGACGATTTGGTGCCGAGTTATCATTGATCAAAGCAGAAAAGTCCATTTTTGGCTTTGATAATCAATAACTCCGGACGTATTGGTCGTACAGAAAATGGAAGTAGGGTTTTGAAAACTGCAAAACATTCTCTATAAGGCAAAATTAGTGGCTTTTGATGGAAAAATTTTTTTGAAGCGATAATGTTTATTTAGAAACAGGTGGAAATTCGCATATTTAAGGATATTCGGAAATCTTGGTATAACTTTGGATATAACGGTTGAACAAAGGATACCGTTTTTTTTTTTGAACCTCAAAGTGTCCTGAAAAACCTGTGAGGATTTCAAAGCACTGCGATTTTTCTTTCTTAGTGTCCCGAAGCTTTAAATTTATCGATTTTGCCAAAAATCACCATAATTGGTAATTTCTCGGTTTTTGTTCATTTTTTCGATTTCAAAATGTTTTTCCACCGATAATCTTAAGTTCTTTGATCAAGTAGATTGATTATCGAGAAAAATTGAAAAAAAAAATTTTTTTAAAAAGGCGGTATTCTTATATATGTATTAGGGTGCTTCATTTCAGAGCAACATTTTTTTTTTTAAGTGCTTGTGGAAAAAATCATAGTTCAACACAAAAAAAAATTTTTCGCGGAAGAAAAAAAATTCTATGTCGATTACAGACCTAGCTCATCGAAAAATTCGATTCTCCCATTTAAATAACACGGGAAAAATTTTTTTTTTAGCTTTAAGTATTGTTAACTTATTAAACAAATCAATAGATCGAATAGACTAATACATATTTTTGTAGGAAATTGAACGCTCTACAAAAAAGGTCTCTTATCATTTTTCGATAAATCTATCTGTTCAAAAGTTATTAGAGCTCGAAGTAAAGTTGGACATCTTTTTACTTTTTCGGCGAAACTATCAGTCTTATCACAAAATGTTGTGGAATCTTTTTTGTTGACAATTTTATTCTCTACAAATTGCTATCCGTAAAATTTTTTCAAATTCCGCATTATTTTCTATTTATTTTCATTTTAATTTCAAGCTCTTAAAAAAGTGGTTCTGGTCGATTTCAAGAGCTCGACATTAAAATGGAAATAACTAGAAAATAATGCGGAATTTGAAAAAATTTTACTGATAATAATTTGTAGAGAATAAAATTGTCAACAAAAAAGATGCTACAACATTTTGTGATAAGTCTGATAGTTTCGCCGGAATAGTAAAAAGATCTCCAACTTTACTTCAAGCTCCAATAACTTTTGAACAGATGGGTTTATCGAAAAATGATAAGAGACCTTTTTTGTAGAGCGTTCAATTTCCTACAACAATATGTATTAGACTATTCGATTCATTGATTTGTTCAATGAGTTAACAATACTTAAAGCTAAAAAAAAAATTTTCCCGTGTTATTTAAATGGGAAAATCGAATTTTTCGATGAGCTAGGTCTGTAATTGACATAGAATTTTTTTTCTTCCGCGAAAAATTTTTTTTTGTGTTGAACTATGATTTTTTCCACAAGCACTTAAAAAAAAAAATGTTGCTCTGAAATGAAGCACCCTAATATGTATATATATTAGGGTGATCGTTAAAAATTGAATTTTCTCAGGCGCTCAATAAAAAACTTCTTTTTAGTGAAAAAATACGTGGGGAATTTGGTTTTTTCGTTTTAAGTAAAAAGAACACGTGCCGAAGGACGATCAAAGTTCATTTTTTGATAGAATCGCGGTTTTTTTTAAATATCTCATGAAATATGCAGATTAAAGGGAAAAACTATGAGAAAAATTTTGTAGGAAATTAAATTCTTGACAAAAAAGGTCATATTCATTTTTTTTTATAATATGTGTATTTATGAAGATATTTTAAAAAAACTTTTTTTAGAACTGACGAATTGAGCGTTTTAAGTGTTAAAAATTTTGAAAATAACATTTTTCACAGTATATAGAAACTGTAACAAGCATTAATAATTGATATGTTACGAGTTACGAAGTTGTCTATATTTAAGAAAAAACGTTATTTTTAATATTCGTTATCCTTAAAATGTCCAATTGATATGATCTAAAAAAGTTTTTTTAAAATATCTTCATAAATACACGTTTTATAAGAAAAATGATCATGACTTTTTTTGTCAAGAATTTAATTTCCTACAAAATTGTTCCTGTGATTTTTTTCTTTTATCTGCATATTTCATGAGATATTTAAAAAAAACCGCGATTGCATCGAAAAATAAACTTTGATCGTCCTTCGGCACGTGTTCTTTTTACTTAAAACGAAAAAACCGAATTCCCCACGTTTTTTTTCACTAAAAAGAAGCTTTTTATGGGGCGCCTGAGAAAATTTAATTTTTAACGACCACCCTATTATATATATGTAATATACGCGCCTTGTTGCGACGATAGCGGCCACAATTTTTAACGGATCTTAATGAAACTTGGCACACTTACTCGATGAACGATTAAGTTCGAAGTTGAGCAAAATCTGCCAACTAGTTTAGAAATGGTGGACATTTGAAATTCCAAAAATAACGAAGAATCCTACTTTTCCGGCTTTTCTCGTAAATAACTTTTTAACGGGTATCTCTATCCTTGTTATGTAAAAAGAACTTGATAGCCGATAGAAAAAGCTATATTTTCTTTTATTTAACTTCCCTCTAAGAAAATTTCAGATCATTTAATCTAATAGACTCGAAGATATTAGTGAATTACGAAAAAACAAAAATTTTTTTTTTTAGTTTTTTAGTGATTTCTCAGAAACGACTTGAACGATCGACTTCAAAATCTAATCAGCTCTAGGATTTGATAAAATGCGTCGATCGCCGCCTTAGCCATCTCAATCGGTTAATGCGTTCGAGAGATATCGCGGGAGAAAGAAATAATAAAAAACGGTTTTTACGAAATATTTTCAAAACGACTAACCCGATCGATTCCAAAATTGTATCAGCTCTAGAATTCCATGAAACTCGCCGATTGCCACCTCAATCGTCAAAATCGGATAATTAGTACAAAAGCTATCGGCGTTAAAAAGTCAAAAAAATAACATTTTATGTTGTTTTTTCCGGATAAATCATAATATAATGTACTAAAATGTGTCTGAAGTCATACGAACTTTTCCTCTTTATAGGCTCTTTTGATCATCATAAAATGTCATTTAACTTGTTATTTCGATTTAAATCATATTATCAACAAAATAATTGATAAAACCCAGTTTTTAATAGTTTTCTCGGGTATTTTATATATTATTGCTCTGACATGAGTCAAAACTTATTTGAATCTTGATTTTGATCACTGAAAATGATTTCTGCCTCAATACGTTTATTTTATTGAACATAATCGGTAATTAAAATTTAAAAACCGTTCTTCATTAATGATTTGTGATTCTTAAATTTTTAAACTTTAGCATAGAACGTAACTTGTTAGAGCTTGAAAAGCCCATAAAAAACAATTACATTCAATAGGATTTGCGAACTCGAAGAGCTCAAAAATATATTCACACTAATATTTTCGAGCTCCCTTAGCTCAAAACCAGCGGGAAGTTTTGGAGCTGGCCCACAGGGCCAACCGACGCCCAGATTTTTTTTTCAGTTTTTTTGAAATTTCTTAGAAATTGCTCGATCAATCGATTCAAAAATCTAATCAGCTCTAGAGTTCAATAAAACGCCCCGATTGCCGCCTCAACCATCTTAATCGGTTTATTCGTTCGAGAGATATTGATCGAGAAAGAAATGATAAAAAACGGTTTTCTTCGATTATCTTTGAAGCAACTCATCTGATAAATTCCAGAATTTGATCAGCTCTGGAACTCAATAAAACGCGTCAATTGCCACCTCATACGTCTCAATCGGTCAATTTTTCTGAGAGATATTGTTGGAGAAAAAATAGTAAAAAATGGTTTTTTTCGAAAACAACGGCATACAATAGTATTTTCGAGCTCAAAGAGCTCAATTCACAAAAAATTTTTCGAGCTCAAGGAGCTCGATAACAGCGGGGAGTTTGGGGGCTGGTCCGCAGGGTCAACCGATAGACCGATTTTTATTTTTTGTTTTACGATAATTTTTCCACTTTTCATAAGGGTTCCAAGTCACATAATTGACTCATGTGTTATGGTGATAATGCCATTGTTTATATCTTTGAAAATTTTTGATGGGTAATTATTAAATTATTTATATATAGAAATCTACTTCCATTTCGGATGCCGACCGGACTTTTTTAATTGCACACACACAAAATTCGTATTTAATAATAATAATTGTTCTGAGTATTTTATTTTTTCGTGAAAAAAAATGTATAATTGAAAATAGTATATTACACACCTAGGGAAGTAAAGTAAGAAATGTCTCAGATCACATGTAATTGTTGGCCGAAGCGAAGCCGAGATTTCTTACTTTACTTCCCTGGGTGTGTAATGTACTAATTTGCGTTTCTCTTCATTTTACTATTTTGAGGATACAATTATATTATTGGGAGTAATTGTCGTGGGGATCAGTTGTCATGGGGATTTATATTCTAATTGTTTAATTTATTTAATATTATATACATTCTAATTACAATTTCTTTTTTGTCTAAATACAATATTGAAGATTTTCAACATCTAATAGTATATTATTTATAGATATTTTGTCGCGGGTATTTTGGTTTGCGGGTGTTTTGGCTTCCGAGTATTTTGTCGCGGGTATTTTGGTATGCAGGTGTTTTGTCGTCGGGTATTTTGGTTTGCGGGTGTTTTGTCGCGGGTATTTTGTCGCGGGTATTTTGTCGCGGGTATTTTGTCGCCGGGTGAATTGTTACGCAACCCTTGTGTTTTTGAATTATTTTTAATTTTTTTAATTTTTCTGTTGCAAAGCAAGAAATAAATTTTTCTAAGCTCAAAGAATTCGAAAAAGCCGATGCACTAAAGAATATTTTTGAGCTCGAGGAGCTCAAAAGTGGATTCACAATAATATTTTCCAGGTTCCCGAGCTCGAAAACAGCGGGAGCTTTTGGGGCTGGCCCACAGGGTCAAATGTTTTCCAGATTTTTTTTTATCAAAGTAGGTTCCCTGATTAAAAAAAGCGATTTAAAACGATTCGAAATAAAAAATTTTAAATACTTTTTAATACTTTTGAATACCTTGAATACTTTTGAATCCCTCTTCTTATGGGCATTTAACATTGCAAATCGTTTTAAATCGCTTTTTTTAATCAGGGTTATCATATGCCTGATTGACTGCTTGCCTAAAATAATAAAGTGTGTCATTTTTATCTCCTGATTATAAAGGAGTCTAGTAAAGACAATCACTTCATCAAGCGATCGACCGGGCTTATGATATTTAGCCAGACCAAAAAAGCATTGTATTCTGGGCAGATATTTGGCCGGGTGCTGACGATCGAGGACGTATAAAAGTTTAGTCCAATATCCAAGTACCTGGCTGGGATTAGGATTACATTTTCTACTAGGTGCAGTTTCAAAAAAAATATCTACACTGAAAAATCGGGCATAAAACGATTATAACCATTTTTTCTTGGAAAAAACAAAAATTCAAAAAAACTGATCTATTTTTTAAGAAGTGAAAGATAAAAATAATTATAATTCTTGCGAACGGCGTGAGAAAATTTTCGAAAATTCACTTGGGTGGTTTTTTAAAATTCATTTACTGAATGAATAGAAAAACTTCAAAAAATAGTATACTCCAACCAGCACAGTATTTAAAAAAAAATCATAGCAGCTAAATAGACCGATCTGAGAATGTTTATTGGTCAAATTAAGTCGAAAAATAATATTTAAGAAAAAAAAATGTTTTCGAATTAAGAAAAAAAATAGAACGAATTGTTTGCCCACGATCGGATTGGTCTCAAAATTTTCTAAATTCATCCGAGTTTTTTTGAGAAATTTTTCAAAAAAATAAAAGGGGGCATACATTTCGAAAAAATATTTTTTTTGTTCAAAACTTAAAATAAACAATGAAGGAATTGATTAAGAATAAAAGCATATTTTTTTTCTTGAAAGAACATTCAAAAATGAAGATTTTGAAAAAAAAAACGATACGATTGGTATATTTTTTGCAAAGTTATAACCGTTTCAAAAAAAAACCTCGTATTTTGAAAAACATCGGTATCTCGGAAACGAGTAGTCAAAAAAATTTGAAAAAATTCATGAGAGCGTTTTTTATCAGCCTCCAAAACATATAAATTTTTAAAAAAATTGGAGTGGGTGACCTCAAAAAATGGCCAATTTGGTATGGAATGCCCCATATGTGAATGTATATAGCTATATATATGTTGAGATATATAATTGCATATATGTTGATACATACTATGCAGACATATACATTGACGTATATAAGAAAATATATGTCTGCATATATTTCTTATATATTCCACGTATATCCTGACATCTATGAAATCATACATGCATACATTTATATCAACATACAACTGAAAATATATTTGACGTATATTTTTTTTGCGTACATATATTTTGTATATATCACATATATGTCACTTATATTTTCAACATATATATTTTTTCATGCGGGTTTCCAAGCCCACTGTGACCAGAGCCTCTTTATTTGCTGAGATGGGAGCAGTGTTTGGCTCGAGAGAGGTAGGACTCGTGGTGGCTGTGGTTAGATACCCCGCGCAATGAGGATTTTTAATTATACCTCCGGTTAATGTCCACCTTAGTTTCGACTAAGTGTGTCGTCTGAGTAGAAAAGAAGGGATTTCGCAGCGCGTGTATGCCCAGAAGGATGTGGAAACGGCCTCCGGTCGGCGGAGGTGGACCTAGGTCCCGTTACATTAATTAATTCATACCTCAGCCATCCCGAGCTGTCGTCTATCTTTGATTCGGCTTGAATAATTAGAGAGTTAAAGCAGCTCGGAAAGTATAAAATCTATCAGGGGATGAATAAGCGGATAATTGCTTGTTGGGAACCCGAAAGAAACAAGTGGAGGAAGCCCTTTACATAGGGTAGGGGAAGAAGTTGCAACACACCACTTATCCTACGCAAGCATGTATACCAGAGCTGGGAGTCTGGTACCATGGGGGGACCATTCCAAGCCCCATTTCCACCAGGGTCTCTTTATTTCCCGAGATGGGAAGAGTGATGGGCCCAAGTGAAGTTGGACTCGTGGTGGCCGGTGGTGAGGTACCCACGTGCATTGCATGCCTAAAGGGTTAATACTAATGTGAGCTTATGCTCACATTTCGCTTTTATAATATATGGTGGGGATAGGGTTTAACGCAGTGCGAGTATGTCCAAAAGAGTGAGATATCGGCTTCCGGTCGGCGGAGGTGGACTTAGGTCCCGTTACATTAATTAATTCATACCTCAGCCAGGGCACATAGCAGCCACATAGGGTAACTCATTACCCCACGCTAACAAACCAAGTTGTACAAGATATATGGGTGTTTTAAGGCTTCTAACCGATTGTTCCATGTTTGTTGAAGAGTTATTCAACATTTCTAATGAATATTATCGGTTAATTAATAGATGGCGTTCTAAAAACTGATCATATATGTGACAAGTTTTCCGGTTCCCTATGTAATGGAGTCACATCTCACACTTGTATACTACCGGCAGATGTCGTTACTTGTATCAATTCCGAAGATTTTAGAACTCTAAGTATACTTTTTCTGAGCCTGAGGTAACTAGTTATCCCGAGTGGCCGCTACGAGTTAATGCCATTTTTGTTAGATATTTCAAAGTTATAACCTGTTTAACTCAATATAGCTCCACTTTTTATCTTGTATCAGTTTAGTATCGGAATCGATGGAATACGTATTGTCGTGGTAAGCTTTCAGCGAATTACGAAAAGCCCTATGAAGTATAAATTCGAAATACTTAACCTGTTTTTGAGAAGCAACTTGCTTTTGTAGATTATACGCTTGTTCTTCTAGTTTTTTTATCTTAATTTGTGCGTCTTCATCAGCCAGTTTTTTCCGTTCTTCACGTTTGTTTTCCTGTAAATGAAATGTCAATGAAAACTTTGCATATTAGTCTAATTAAAAATTATTTAACAAGCAAAAAAGGTAACATTTTTGTTTAAAATTTTATGGATTCAAGTTGAAGCAGTATGGAAACGTGTAAATGATACAAAATAGGACAATAGATGGCTACAGCACAACTCTCACGTTCACACCCGACTTCCAATTTGAAAGTAAGATTTAGAATATCCCTCGCAGTCACTTTGTCAACAAAAGTAAGAAAAGATTGAACTCTTTTTGCCCTACACGGAAAAAAATAGATAGGAATAGTTACTGTGCTACACAAAAATGATCGTAAAGTATGTAAAAATTAATCTAAACCCATTACTAGTTCTCGTTATAATAGGAATGGGTCGTTTTTACATACGACTGAGTACGATCCAACATAGCAACCATTACTATGTTACACATAACGTCGAAAACATGACTGGTTATCGTGTTCACAGTAACCATTCGCTTTCCAGATAATATAGGTTCCTTTCAGCAGTCGATGTGTTACTATATAAAATAGGTATAGGTCCTGTGTGGAGATGCAAAAGACTTCCCGGACAAATGCGTTCCATTGTCGTTCAGCATAGTAATCATTCCTGTGCTGAACAGGAACTGTTGCTTTCAATCACATGTCTGAGTGCTGTTTACAACATTAGTTCCCGTTAAACAGCACTCAGACATGTGATTGAAAGCAACAGTTCCTGTTCAGCACAGGAATGATTACTATGCTGAACGACAATGGAACGCATTTGTCCGGGAAGTCTTTTGCATCTCCACACAGGACCTATACCTATTTTATATAGTAACACATCGACTGCTGAAAGGAACCTATATTATCTGGAAAACGAATGGTTACTGTGAACACGATAACCAGTCATGTTTTCGACGTTATGTGTAACATAGTAATGGTTGTTATGTTGGATTGTACTCAGTCGTATGTAAAAACGACCCATTCCTATTATAACGAGAAATAGTAATGTGCTAAGATTAATTTTGAAGTACTTTACGATCATTCTTGTGTAGCACAGTAACCATTCCTATCTATTTTTTACGTGTGGGTCTGCTTACATAATAAACTGATAGAAAAACTATCTTAATTCAAGGAAAATTTTTTCTTCAAAATGTGATTCTTGTTTCAAAATTTAGAATTGTTTTAATTCCAGAAATAAGTTCTTGAACCAAAAAATTGAAATTCTCGGAGAGACAAAAAAAATTCTTCGTTTGAAAATTTTATTCTTTAATGAAGCCTTTTTCGTTTTGAAACAAAATACTGATATATTTCGATGAAGAATTTCTTGCTCTTGGATTAAGACAGGCAAAATTTAGGTTTAAGACATTACCGACTTGTTTCGAGAATAGCAAGATTTTAAATCAGGATATTGATTTACTCGGCTTGAAAAAAAATTTTATTTTTATTTTGAAAAAAAAAATTTTAAGTGATTTTTTAGGACTAAGTTGATTCACTTCAGATATGTTAAAACAGAAATTCATTTAAAAAAAATTTTTTTTTTTTTCATAATTTTAAAAACATCTCCCATTAAAGAATTATTACTTGAACCAAAAATTTGAAGTCCTTAAAATAATAATACAACATTTTTAGTTAAAGACAAGGGGTATTGCTTGAAGAATTCGATAGTATCGATTGAAGATAATATAGTTTCGGGTCAAGACACTAGAGTTGTCAATCGAAGATATAAAATCTTAAGAGCCAAGAAAATCTAGATCAAGCGAAGAATTTCTTGAAGCAAGATAATTGACTTTCTTCGGAAATAAATTCTTGGCTCAAGAAAATATTTCTTGAATCAATATAAATTTTTCATCAGTGTGCTTGAATGCCTCCATTGTAAAATCGGATATTAAACTCTGATTAAATACGATTTATTCGAATGGAAAATTCTTGATCAGATAAAATAGGATTCAATGATAAGTTTTCGATAACAATTTCGATATGAATTGTCAATACGAATCAATCGGAATTTTGAACTAAATGTTATTTGTATTTTGCGTAATTTTACTATGAAAATAAATTGAATCCTTTAAAACTGCGCAGATATCGGTGGTAAGTGATATTTTTTTGCAAATTGATCATCTTTAACTGATAAACTATGCCTTTTTTTTTATTTTATTCGAAATTTGTCAAATGTATTGTAACGGGGCAGCGAGAGGTTTAACTGTTCAAATCGGTAGTGCCATTTTAAGAAGCCTAAGTTAATTTACTACCCTTATCAACACATATTCGCTTTCCCGGTTTATCGAGACTCCGAAAGAGACCCATGGGTCAGTGTGCCAGACATCATAGGCGGCAGTTTAGGCGAGGTCATGTGAAATGACGAAAAAAAAATACTGTAAAAGTTTGAGCTCTTAATATGAACATTAAGAGGTTCCGCATTGCACTGTTCTATTTTCCATAAGAATAACATAGAAAAAATTTTTTTTGCGTCTTCTGATTTTTGTAAGTAGCTAACGATGAGTCATAGGAATAATTAGCAGCCATAATTTCGTAGGTAATTGAATGCTCTACAAAAAAAGTTTCTTATCATTTTTCGATAAATCTATTTGTTCAAAAGTTATTTGAGGTTGAAGTCGAATTCATATTAATTTTTGAGATCTTTTTACTTTTCCGGCGGAACTATCAGAGCCATTACAAAATATTACGAGACCTTTCTTGTAGACAATTTGATTTCCTACAAGTTATTTCCGATAAAGTTTTTTTGAATTCCGCATTGTTTTCAAGTTATTTTTATTTTAATGTCAAGCTCTTAAAATCGATCAGAAGACTAATTTTTTTATGAGCTTGACATTAAAATAAAAATAACTAGAAAACAATGCGGAATTCAAAAACCTTTATTGGAAATAACTTGTAGGGAATAAAATTTTCTACAAGAAAGGTCCCATGATATTTTGTAATAGCTCTGATAGTTTCGCCGGAAAAGTAAAAAGATCTCAAAATTTAATATGAATTCGACTTCAACCTCAAATAACTTTTGAACAAATAGATTTATCGAAAAATGATATGAAACTTTTTTTGTAGAGCATTCAAATACCTACAAAAATATATCTGCCAATTATTCCTATGACGCATCGATAGTTACTTATAAAAATCAGAAGACGCAAAATAAAATTTTTCTATGTTATTCTCATCGAAAATAGAAAAGTGCGATGGGGAACCTGTAAATGTTCATATTAAGAGCTCAAACTTTGACAGTATTTTTTTTTCGTCATTTCCAACAATATTTTCGATATAATTAAGAAAAAAAAAATAGTCGATTTTTTTGATACAGCCTAATATATATGGGGCATTCCACGCCAAATCGGACGGTTTGAAAAATTTTAATTTTTGATTTCCTCAATTTTTTTAAATTTTTTTGTACCCATCAAAAGACTTTTTTCCGAGATGTTGAGATTTGTTTGATAACCGGTCCAAAAGATATCGAATTTGGAAAAAAAAAACCGCTTTTTGATGGTTTTTTGCTAATAACTTCTTAGGGAATGGTTCAAATCAACATACTCACTAAATAAAAAACTATCCTTTTTTATGTAATTTTCGAAAAAAAAATACAAAAAAATTATTTCAAGTGTTTTAATACGTGTTTTGTGATTTTTAAAATTTTAATTGCATTTTTTGAAGTGAGTGCATGTTTTGATTTTTATCACATCTTTTCACAGTAAACTACTACTCAAACCACAACATGTTAGGCCGGTCTGGTCGTGGGTTCTCGATGGCTACTATTTTTTTTCGATTTTTGAAAATTAAAAAAAAAAATTTTTTTCTTTATTTTATCAAATTTTATCTCTTTTAACGTATTTTGGAAAACTTCACGTACATTTATTATTTTCACAAGCATAGGAAATTGTTAATAATTAAAAAACTTTTATCCAAATAAAGAAAATAAATATTGCAGGAAGTTGTATCGAAAAATCATTATTAGTCTTTTTTAATTATTAACAATTTCCTATGCTTGTTATAATGATAAATATACGTGAAGTTTTCCAAAATACGTTGAAAGAGAGAAACCAGTGATTAAATTTGATAAAATAGAAAAAAAAAAATTTTTTTTTCATTTTCAAAAATAAAAAGTTGTAGTTTGAGTAGTAGTTTACTGTAAAAAATTTTGAAGAAAATCAAAATATGAAGTAACTTTAAAAAATGCAATTTAAATTTTAAAAATCAAAAAACACGTATTAAAACACTTGAAATAATTTTTTTGTATTTTTTTTTCGAAAAGTACATAGAAAAAAAAAATATCAGCTCCAGAATTCGAGCAAACGCGCCGATTGCCACCTCAAACGTCAAAATCGGCGCTGAAAAGTTAAAAAAATAACATAAAACGTTATTTTTTCCAGATAAATTAAAATATAATGTACTAAATGTGTCTGAAATCATACCAACTATTCCTCTGTATAGTCTCTTTCGATCATCATATAATGTCATCTAACTTGTTCTTAAGTTTAAATCATATTATCAGCAAAAATTGAGAAAACCCAGTTTTTAATATGCTTCTCCGATATTTCATATATTATTGCTCAGACCTAAAAGTCAAAACTCATTTAAATCTTGATTTTGATCACTGACATTGATTTCTGCCTCGATACATTTATTTCATTGAACATAATCGAGAATAAAAATTCGAAAACCGCTTCTGCATTAATAATTTTCGATTCTTAACTCGTCAAACTTTAGCAAAAAACGTAACTTGGTAGAGCTTGAAAAGCTTATAAAAAATAATCCCAGGTAATAGCATTTTCGAGCTCGAAATTATATTCCGGTAATGTTTTCAAGCTCCTTGAGCTCGAAAACAGCGGGAAGTTTTCGGGCTAGCCCGCAGGGTCAACCGACGCCCAGATTTTTTTTTTAGCGGGCACAAGAAAATTTTGTTGTTTATGTTGAGGGAAAAATTCCCTGAAAATTTCAGCTCTTAATTTTAAATTTAAATACTTTCTATCGAGCATGTAAATCGAATAACTTTTTTTTTAAATTACTATAACTTAGCCCGATTTTAAGCTATCGTTTTGAAACCAGTTTTTATTTGTAGAGTAATTGTTGCTTTTTAAAAGTGTATGAAACGGTTTTGGTCTAACTCGATCCATGTCGATTGTATCAGCTCCGAAAATCAATTTTTCACTTTTTTCATTTATTTTTGTTAATAGTGAAGAAACGGCTGATCTTACAAAAAATATGCATAGGACCAATCTCTCAGGAAATTTTGTCCTCTACAAAATTGTTCATGACACTTATATTGCTAAAGTGCACTGTTCATGAGATACATGCATTTCAACATTTTACAGTAAAAAAAATTGTAAGCTTACTATAGCTTTGAAAGTAAATAAGTTTAGAAATAAGGAAATGACATGTTATATTTGTCACAAGACAGGTCATATTAAGCCGAATTGTCAAAAGTACTTAAAATGGAAAAACAAAGCAAGCAGGTTGAGGGCTAATGCGGCTCAAGCAGCAACAGATGACTCAGAGGACAGTGAGTCAGAGTCGTTCTTAGACTTCGCTTTTATCGCTTACAACAATAAGGAAAATAATACCTGGTATTTTGATTCAGGTGCTAGTAAGCACATGACAAACAATTTAAATTTTTACACAACCCTCAATACTAACTACAGATCCTCCGTACGAGTAGCAAACAAACAAACCAACAATGTTTATGGTGTAGGCGCTGGTAAAGTTAAATGCGTCAATATAGTCTAGTCGAGAAGATGAAAACCTGCCAAAAATAGTTACAGGTCCCCTAAAAATATGGTTAATGGCTTTAACGATTCGGAATGGCGTCTAGACAAAAATGTTTTTTTTTTTTTTCTGGAAACGAAAATGACCATTGTTATTAACGAAAAACCGTTAAAAAAATTAGACGTCCAGCTTTTTGGCAAAATCTCAAAAACTATAAGTGATAGCTCAAATATGAAGAGCAGAAAATTTGAGTTAAAGAGTTCTCGACTCCCCCATTCGTAGCTCCAATATTTATAATTTTAATTTAACGTTGAAAATCGGCTTTTGCGCGGCAGTTTCGGCATGCGCGCGCCGCCACTCTAGCGAGCGTAGTCGTTAAATAATTTTTTTATGCAATTAAATATTAATTAAAAAATTCTGGTCTCATCTAGACATTTCAAAGAATATGATTCCGCGGTAATAAAAGTTGTATCACCATTTTTTAAAAAGTTATTCAAATTTTAATTAACATTTTTTTTACGGGTGTGTGTTGTCATAAAGGCGGTATAAAAGTTTAAATAATTAATCAATAAATTTTTTGTTTCTTGGAGCCCTTTTTATAAGCATACTCAACAAGATGACGTGATGAAAGTTTATAAAATATTTTTATTTCATTAGTTATTAATTTTTGAAGTACCAAAAAAATTCAAAATTTAAATAAAGTGTGTTAAATAATTTTTTTTTTAAATCTTAAGTTATTACTGATTTCATATTCTTGTTAGGCATTATATGATCATTTTTAAAATTTTTTCATGCCATTTGTTTATAAATTTTTTATAAACAAATGGATTAATTAAATATTTTTGAAAAATTTTTTTCACCATATTGTTAGCGTAAGAAAATAATGATTTAAAAAAAAAAAATTTTTCTTAAAAACAATATCTTATTATTTATAATCGTTTTTTTCATATTTTGATTGTTTAAATAAATAATTAAGGAAACGTTTTTTTCTTAAAAATCATTATTTGCATTTCTGTATATAATGGCAAAAAAAAAATTTTTTTCGGTCAGCAATTTAGTCATTTATTTATTTAACAATTTGTTATAAATAATTTTTTTTCTTCATTTTTATTTTTTTCTAGAACATAAAAAATGTACAAAAACAGCAACCTGCAACAATATGGCAAAAAAAATTTTTTTCTATTTTTTAAAAATCATATGGATTTTTGAGCACGACGAAGTCCAAGCACTGACTCGATTTGTCAACAAATGAATTGCTGTAACTTGGCAACTATTGCAGATACAGTTTTCGACCTTCGAGTCGTTTTTATACAGTATGAAGTAAGCTTTCTTATTAATTTTTCACCTAATGTTTATCTGTTATAGTTCTCTAACTACACGCATTTATTTATAAAAATTAGTATTTTCTATTTCTTACAATGCTTATATCTCATAAACAAATAATGTTATGACAAGTATGCTTCAGGACTTTTTTGTTACCTGATTATTAAACTATTCAAATATATTTTTTATATATTTTTAACTTTATTTGTTTATGTGATTTTAGAATTTATTTAAATTATTCTCTATTTTTACTCGCATTTTTAAGATGTCCGAAGTACATTAATTGCATAAAAAAATTATTTAACGACTACGCTCGCTAGAGTGGCGGCGCGCGCATGCCGAAACTGCCGCGCAAAAGCCGATTTTCAACGTTAAATTAAAATTATAAATATTGGAGCTACGAATGGGGGAGTCGAGAACTCTTTAACTCAAATTTTCTGCTCTTCATATTTGAGCTATCACTTATAGTTTTCGAGATTTTGCCAAAAAGCTGGACGTCTAATTTTTTTAACGGTTTTTCGTTAATAACAATGGTCATTTTCGTTTCCAGAAAAAAAAAAAAAAACATTTTTGTCTAGACGCCATTCCGAATCGTTAAAGCCATTAACCATATTTTTAGGAGACCTGTAACTATTTTTCGCAGGTGTTCATCTTCTCGACTAGACTAATAGTCAAGGCTCAGAGAAAGTTCTAGAACTAGACAACGTTCTGTTCGTACCAGATTTCGATAGTTGTCTGATCTCTATAAGCATGCTGGACAAAGATGACTACAACGTTTCAATCCAAAATGGAAAAATGAAAATCTGCAACAAAACATCAGAAGTAGCAGTTGGTGACGCACATGACGGCATGTACGAATTAAGATCCACACAGAGTGCACTGGCGGTCACAGATGTGCATAAAGACAATTGCATTCATCAGTGGCACAAGCGTTTAGCCCACCGACATCTCGATGCTATCAGACGTTTAGAAACTGAAAATTTGGCAACAGGCATTCATATTGAAGATTGTCCATAAGAATTGCATTTTGAAAGCTGTATTAAAGGAAAAATGTCCATGGCTATTTCCCCTAAATACTCAAGTCATCTCACCACGGAACCACGTCAACTTGTACACACTGATTTCTTGGACACCAGGAGGCCGACGATACATTATAACGTTCGTCGACGATTATAGCAGACACCGCCAACTTTTCCTGCTCTCTAAAAAATTCGAAGCAAGTAATGCAATTGAAAAATATATAAATAATTGCAAAACTCAATTTAAACAAATACCTAAAGTTTTTAGATCTGACCGTGGGGGTGAATACTTATCACATCATTTTAAGGAATATCTGAAAACCCAAGGAATAGAACAACAATTAACAGCACCGTACTCTCCTCAACAAAACGGTGTTGCAGAAAGAAAAAACCGATATCTAGTGGAAGCAACTCAAACTATGCTAATTCAAGCAGATTTACCAAAAACATATTAGGGAGAGACCATATTAACTGCTTGCTACCTCCAAAATCGGCTACCGACTAAAAATAAAAATAAAACACCGTTCGAACTGTGGTATGGAGCTAAGCCAAACCTATCTCACATCAAGGTTTTTGGCTGTAAGGTCTTCGCACACATACCCAAGGGGAAGAGACACAAACTTAACAAGAAGTCTGCTGAATACACGTTTATAGGCAATTCACAGGAATCCAAGGCATACAGATTGTTGGATTGAAACTCTAGAAAAATTATTATAAGTAGAGATGTCCAGTTCATTGAATACGAGCAGAACACTTATAAAACTGCATTTCCAAACAACACCAGCGGAGAGGATTTAAGTTCAGAAGAAGTCATCATACCTAGTACAGTTGGATCTGAACTTGGAGAAAAAACGTCAAAGGATGATTCCCTTTTGATTGACAGTGTAACATCAAGGGGAAGAGACCATAATATGTCTATTAACACGACTCTTGATGATGTCCCAATCAGACCCAAATTCTGAATAATGGAGACAAGCTATGAATGAAGAGATCCAGTCTCTAAAAGATAACGGCACTTGGACCATGGAACCACTACCTAAAGAAAAAACATCAATCGGGTGTAGATGGGTTTTTAAAGTTAAGAAAAATTCCAGTAACGAGTCGGTTAGATTTGAAGCCAGATTAGTAGCCCAAGGCTTTTCACAAAAATATGGACAAGACTATGACCAAGTCTTTGCACCAGTTGTAAGGCACACGACTCTGAGGACTCTTCTAGCAATTGCCGGCCACCGAAAATACTATGTTAGACATTTTGACGCGAAAACTGCTTTCCTCAATGGGCGGCTAAAGGAAAATATCTACATGAAGCAACCACCTATGTTCAATGTACACGGTAAAGAAAATTATGTATGTAAACTCAAACTGAGTATTTACGGCCTCAAACAATCTGCTAAAGTTTAGCATGACAAACTCCAACAAGCACTGAAGCAACTCAATTTTGAAAACTGCGAAGTTGATCCTTGTTTATTTAGAAAGAAAGAACTGAATAATGACATCTTTCTGGTAGTCCATGTAGATGACATCTTGGCTGCAAGTCAGGAGATACGTACATTGAATAAACTACGTGAAGACCTAAACAAACAATTTTCTATCACAGATCTTGGAGAATTGAAGTGTTATCTAGACATTACCATCCGGCGTAATCAGGCAGGTGATTATTTATTAAGCTATTCAAACTATATTCAAGAAATTCTACAGGAAGCAAGAATGTCTGATGCGAAGGGATCAAACATACCTATGGATCCCGGGTATCTCAAGATAAGAGAATCGACACCACCAATACCAAGTACGATCTATCAGAAATTAATTGGATCATTGTTGTGTCTGAGTGTAAATACTAGACCAGACATTTCAGCACCTGTCACGATGCTCAGCCAACATGTTAAAAATACTAGAAAACAAGACTGGAATTAACTTCAACGGATCCTACGCTACTTAAAGACCACCTTAACCTCCGAGTTACAACTTAGTAATTTCTCATCAACCGACAAAAGTTTATTCGGATATGCTGATGCAAATTGGGCTGAGTCGAGACAAGACAAAAGGTCTTACAGTGGCTATCTATTTATTTTCTTGGGTGGTACTATCAGCTGGGGCTGCAAAAAGCAGGAATGTGTCTCTGTTTCATCAACTGAGGCTAAGATTGTAGCCTTAGCAGAAGCATCCAGAGAAGCTATTTGGCTAAGAAAGTTACTGCAGTTCATGAAGGAAGAGCAGCTTTCACCAACGATCATACACGAAGATAATCAAAGCTGTATAAATAGTTATAGGTCGTCAGGTCTCACCAACAGAACAAAACACATTGATATTCGACACTATTATGCTCGAGACCTAGAAGACAAAAATATTATTAAGCTACAGTACTGTCGAACAGAATTTAATTTAGTAGATATTCTAACAAAACCAGTAGGAGCAACCAGACTTAAAACAATAGTCAATAAAATTGGTTTAAAGGACTTGGGACCAACAGTACAGCACCAACGTTGAGGGGAAGTGTTGGACATACAACAACGTTGTTACTGTCATACACACATGCATACTCATATCTAGCTATATATTTGTATATGTATATATGTCTATACATGTTCTCTATATTCATTATCTTAATCCTAACTAAATATTATTTGTATTACTGCTATAAAGTTTAGTATCAATAAATGCTCCAAAGCAGTTACACGTATTCAGTACTCGTTCTTACTCGCCACGTATCAATATCCATATTCATATCCATATCCTATCAACATTTAGCAATATAAGTGTCATGAGCAATTTTGTAAAGGACAAAATTTCCTAAAAGATTGGTCCTATGCTTATTTTTTGTAAGATGAGCCGTTTCTTCACTATTAACAAGAATATATGAAAAAAGTGAAAAATTGACTTTCGGAGCTAATACAGTCGACATGGATCGAGTTAGACCAAAACCGTTTCATACACTTTTAAAAAGCAACAATTACTCTACAAATAAAAACTGGTTTCAAAACGATAGCTTGAAATCGGACTAAGATATAGTAATTTTAAAAAAAAGTTATTCGATTTACATGCTTGTTAAATGGGAAAACTTTGATGCTCGATAGAAAGTATTTAAAATTAAAACTAAGAGCTAAAATTTTCAGGGAATTTTTCTCTCAACATAAACAACAAAATTTTCTTGTGTCCGCTAAAAAAAAATGTTCGTTTCAAATGAAGCATCCTAATATATATATATATATATATATATATATATATATATATATATATATATATATATATATATATATATATATATATATATATATATATATATATATATATATATATATATATATATATATATATATATATACTAGCAGACCCGGCCACGCGTTGCTGTGGCTAAGGTTCTTTTCATATTAAACCGAATGGTGTGGCTCAATAAGTTATAGATCAAATTGAATGGAATATAGTATAGTGCCGGATAGCTCAACTAGTAGAGCACTCGGCGTGATACCGAATTGGTCTGAGTTCGATTCCCAGTTCGAGCTATCTATATTTTTCTCAATTTATCTATAAATTGTCTTATTGAGAAGGTTATTTGCATGTTTAGGTTTCCACTATATTTAAATATAGTGGAAACCTAAACATGCAAACATGCAAATAACCTTCTCAATAAGACAATTTATTCAACAAATTGAATTAAAAAATAAAAAAGTATGTAAAAAACTTATTATTTCTATTTCTCGGGTTATATCTTCATTCATTGTCATGCAAATTGATGGTGAAAAAATCAAGAAGCTTTATTATTAATATTTAAGGGTCACTCAAAAACGTCCAAAAGACAGCACTCGGAAACATTCAAAATTCTTGAGCAAGGTTTAAATATTTAAATTTTGGGCTGAAATTCTCAGCGTAGTCATGTTTTCACAAATATAAACTATTGCTGCCACGAGAAAGAAAAAAATTTAGAAATAAAAATCCGAATTTCGATTATTTTTGATATTTTCAAAATTCGTGAGCGACCTCTTGAAAATTTTTTATCGAGCTGATTTTTGGAGAGGCTTCTCAAAACATCGTAAACCAACAAATTTTCATGCGAGATCGAAAAAAAAAAATAGTCGGTTTTTTTGCGCCACCCTAATATATATATATGTATTGTGACGTGACAATCGTCATTTTTGATTAAATTGATTATTTAAACTATCCGCGTGGCCGTCCAGAGAAGCACCTTTCTTTATGCAGGTTATTCGAGGATCCTTATTCAGCTAGAGAAATATTCAAATGAATTTCTCCAACGGAAGCCCCGAGTGATGTGTTCACAGCCGTAGAGAGACTTAAATCGACCTGCCAATTAGCGACGTGCTATTAGTGTCCTCTCTTACCATCAAATGAAGAGTATACGCAGCCGGACTACAGGAGCGATACCGTGCAAGCCTATACGGCGTGTCCCCTAGGGTGGGGCAAAGCAATCAATTAAGCGATCGAGAACCTGTATTGATGTCAGATCATAGATGGTGCCAAAAACCATAAATCACCACGTGGGAAAGTGATGGACCCACGAAACTTGCGGGGAGAGGAAAACTTCTTCTGCTCTGGGCCACCATTAAATGATCACGTTTTCTTATTTGAACTGTAACATCTAATTAAAATTGAGGAATCTTTGAAGATAAAGTTCCGATTATATTTTTGGGTATTATCGCCGCCATTGTTTATTAAGTTGGAAATATTATTTTCGTGGGCCAAGTGCTCGTTTAATTAGTATTTTTTGAAAGTTATTCGTTGTTCTAACCACTTGTTGAGAAATTTATTTTACACGAGATCAATTCCTTTACCCTTCATTGAGTATTAAATAACTATTCCACGTTGTAAATTAAATATTCTGAGATCAGTGACGACACAGGTAAGCCTTCTACGAAGCTCTTATCGTTTTGTTCCTATAAAGGTGATAAAAGTCAATAACTGTCAATGTTGGAAACTAGTTGTTGGGTCCTTAACCACTGAGAATCGTGCATTCTTTAGATGAATAAATCGAAGTAATATTAATTTAGAAGTAACGTAATAAATAATAATATTAAGTTTAGTGAATTTTGTGGGAATTTATTGAAAGAAATAAATTTGTGAACGTGCAACTTGTTTCTTATCATCTTCACGTGGGAGATAAGTTGCACTGTTTCAATATTTATGTATATATATCGATGGAAAAAAAATGTATTATTAGACACAAAAAGACAATTTTTACAATCTGGATTAGTAAAACTTCAATAGCAGTCTCAGTGAAAGTTTGATTTTAAAATAGATTTTTTACTAAATCAAATTAATAAAAGTAATTTTACTTATAATTTAGTAATTTATAGGATTGAGCGATTATAATTTTTACTCATTATTATTGGACCATTTCAAGTTTGGGCTATACTTCCGAATACGACATATCACCAATTACTTCAAAAAATACGGCGTAATAACCCTAATAACATATAAAACCCAGCGCGATTTGTCTGAGTTGGCGATACGGACGAATAGATGCGATTATGTTGGAATACGTGCACATAGATGGCGCTGCTAATTGATCGATTATCAATAGCTAAATTAAAATTAAAATACTTAATAATTGATTTTATTTAAAACCGTAAGAAGGACGGTGGCGTGTAGGTTCAACCCATTTATAATTTTATGGCAACTTCAGTGTTAGGTATGAGGCAGGATGTGATGGAGGTGCCTCACTGACGATTCCACCATCACATCTGGGATATGAAACCTAACATTGTTCGGTGTCTAACGAATTCATTCGTTAAAGATTGTTATTGGTGAATTAGTGGCATATTTAGTTCAAAATTTCGCGAATAATTTGTTAATTAATTAAACAATTAATTGATAGGTTGGTGAATTTTTGAACACGTGTTGTGTGTGTCTGAGGTAAACATCAAAATGAAGGCTTATTCGGCTCCGTCGCCAATAAATTCGCTCGGGTAACGTCTCTACACATAAAAATGAAGTTTGTGTGTAATTATTAGACAAAAGTAAGGTGTGCCGTATTCGGAAGAAAAGTCCAAGTTTATCTCGGCGAAATAGTAATTATTACTTGAAAACTAACAAATATTAGATTTTTTTTCTTCGTGTATATTTTAAGAAATAGTGACTATCAAATCATAATTGTATAAGATAAATTATTTAAATTTGTTCTTTACAATCCTCATGAGGTCAGGCCTAGGATCTTCTAGTTTATACAATAATTATAATAATTTTTTTGATACTACTCTAATGTAAATATACATATATTCAGTTGCCTACGTTTGTTAAATAATCAGAACATTAATTAAATTAATAAAATAATGCAGTATAAATCCAGATGAAAGTATGTTTCGATTTCAAAACATTAGATATTAATAACACAGTTCATTGTATGGTTATGAATATATTCACATTCAATAAAAAGAAAAAAATAAAACCATCCCACACTTACTTGAATTTTTTTGAGCTGTTGGCGCAATTCTTCAACTTCTGTGCGGATTTTCCGTTCTGCAGCCATTAATTGAACTTTATCACGTTGCTCTTTTCCTACACCTTTATACATATCGAGTAACAGTTTCATTTCTTTCATTTCATTTACAGTTTTTCTAAAAGATATTATAAAAAAAATTATAATTTAATGCAATAACATTTGATATGTTACTTACTTCAATTGTGCTTTCAAGTCTCTAACGATTTCCGACTCAATGACTTTCGAATCTTTTATTCGATGTACTGTATTTTCTTTATGTTCAGTTTTTACTCCTACTTCTTTTTTCACATCTTTTTCACGTTTAATGTCTTTATCTTTTTTTAAAGTAGATAAAATTAGTGTGTGAGAATCAGAAATATTTTTACTTTCACATTCACTTTTTTCAGCAGAATCTATTTCTTCATCAATGGTTAACTCTCTTTTAATAACAGCAATTCCTTCATCTTTTATCTACAATTTGAAAATAAATTTGAAACATTCATGTCACAAAAAAAAAAAAAAAAAAAACTAATATACCTGAATTGTTCCAGATAAATAAGTTGACGAGTCTTCTTCTTTTCCACTACCATCAGAACTATTACCTTCTTTACTTTCTTGAGTAACCTGTTGTCCTAGTTTTGCTGTCAAATCTTCAATTTCTCTTCTTAACTAAAAATTGGAAAATATTTTTCAAAGTTAATTCAGTATCAGTAATTTAGATATCATCTAGAAAAATGGTAATGGCTCGTGTAAAAGTATTATTAAAACACGCATGTGTGTTGTATACGGTCGATTAATTCAAAACACCCTAAGAGGGGTTGTCATCCATAAAGTACAGTCAAATACCAGTAAGTCCGATTCCATCAAGTCTGAAATTTACTTCAATTTTGACTCCCACTATGAAGTAAGCTGTCTCCCACCCGATACTACACAATTGTATGTTTCTGTGTATGAAGAAATATATATACTAGTCTCAAAAGTTAAGGGATATTGAAAGAAATTTTAATTTTTTAGTGATTTTCAACAGGCTGTAACTTGGAGAAAAATGGTCGAACAGCAAAAAAAAAAAAGAAGCAAACCACAGCTTTAAGTGTCTAGTTTTCTGATCTGGTCTTGAAAGTTTTTGATAATGTACAGTTGCGGAGTAGTTTAATGAGAGCGCTAATAACGAAAGATTTATTCCATTTTCTAATGATTGAGGGTAGAGGTACCATTTGTCACTGCTCCATTTTTGGGCATTTAATATTTTATTTTAATTAATGAAAAAGAGTAAAATAAAATTTTCATTTTAATAATCGGACAAAAGTATCGTTAATAATATAAAAAAATTAATTATGATATTGCGTCTTTTACAAATTAAGTTATCTAAATTTTTAAGTGTCCAAAACCGGCCCGAAAGTGGCCAAAAATGGTACCTCTACCCTATTTATTTCCGTGAATAGACAAAACAACTTTATTTTAGCCAAATTTCTAAATTTAGCATTAAATTGTAAATAAAATACTTACTTTAGGAACTTCAGTTGAGGCTTCCTTGTATTTACGTTTATAGCGATGCACTTCACCTTTTAGTTGTTGATTATGATTTTGTAAAGATGTTATGAGATGTCTCATTTCGCGATTTATTGGACCAGTCTGCTCATTTGCAGCCAAATTTTGCTCAAATTCTATTCGTAACATTTCATATTCCTTACGTAGTTGAGCAAGTACATCTTCCAACTGGATGCATTCACCACGCAATTTTTTTTGGGCCATAAGCTCTTCACTCTATAAAAAAAATAAAAACTATTGTATTACCCAACCTTAGTTAGAGATGAATTCAATATGTGAGAAAGAAATTTATAAACAATCTTACTTCCATCATTTCAATGTGACGTAAATGCGAATTCTTGCTAGATTGTAATTGTTGACGCGTATCATCAAGCTGGGTTTTTAATTGCATAGATTCATTGTAAAGTACTGAAAATTGTGACTGCAAACACTTGTATTCAGTCGTTTCAACAATGACAGATTCTGGAAGTTGCCGAATCTTGAAAAAAAAAAAAATATATATATATATATAATATATATATATATATAATTATTTTTATCTATATATACATTGAGACAATGTGTTGTCTTATTACTCTGCAGCTCTACGATATATTTTCGTCAGTCTCGTTACCGGCCCAAAATGCAACTTGTCACCATGGTCACATGACATGAACCCTTAAAGACGCATGGCCGTAAAGTAAATGGGAGGCTAGTCAAAAATCACGACTTAAGACCCTGCGGCGTCGATGAACACTTCGATCTTGGATCCATTAGTAATAAGACGTACAATTTGATTACTACTAGTAATTTACTTGTGATTCCTTGTAATACGGGCAATTTACTTAATTAACAATAGAATTAGAAGTTAATTAATTCTCCAAAGTAATGAAAATAGCCGTAAGGTAACGGAGTGAGAATTTAATCGATTGTTGGGTTAATCGAGAGCAGGTTTTTCTTTTAATTTTTAAAAATCTAAGTTTCTTGGTGTTCTTGTGATTTCGGACTTTTTTGTAAAAACATTACTTTTAATGCAGTGTAAATCAATGTACGCGCATTGAACGTGTACTTGGCGCAACTTTATACAGAGAATCTGTTTTTAAGGGCGATTTCAAATATTTTTGTAGCGCGAAATCATTTACTTAACTAATCTTTTGATAAAAAAATTTTTTCTGAGATGTAAAAAAAAAACGTTTTTTAAAAAAAGTTATTGCTTTAAGCTCCAAATTATTTTTTGATGCGTACAAATCCGTCAATCTCAAATCAGTGAAAGTTTCCTGTAATTTGACGACAAGTTGTTGCCAACTATAAGATATTCCTACAATTATCGACTGTCATCTTTGGAAGGTAAGTTTACAGGAAGAGTAGCCTGAAAGTTGCCAAGAAGTAGCCGAAAAACAACAGTTATTTTCAATTTGATAGGAAATTATAGGAAAGTTGACATCAACTTATTAAACGACAACTCTTTACGGTCAATTTTACGTCAAATTCCGGTAGTAGTTTTCCGTCCATTTGCAATCAAAGTGGCTATCAGTGCCTATCCAAAATAACTTTTTTTCGTCAGTTTCATTCCACAACTTTGCGTCAACACTTCCAGTCAACCTGACTTCAAAACTTGATTTTTGATTTACAACAACTTGTAATTCAAATTGTACTTATGTTGTACTCAAAAGTAGGGATATCTCATAATTGGCAACAGCTTGTCGTGAAGTTGATGATATAACTCTTGCTGAGCAAACGTTTGTTCTGCAAGCTTGGCTATCTGAATATATCTATATATATTAGGGTGATTGATTTCCGCAAAAGTTTTTTTTTTAAGTCCTCAAGCAAAATCTCAATCTACATCGAAAAAAAAAAATTCTCACCAAATATGAGCTCTTAATTCCAATGCTAAGTACTTGCTATTTGATTTCAAAGATTTCCCATTTAAAATACATGTAAATTAAATTACTTTTTTTTCAACTTTCTAATACTCAGTTGCATTTCATAATATCAAGGCGGTTCTGGTCGCAACTTGTAGGGCATTTGGTGTTCCCTGTGGAAAAGCTCTCATAAATTCTGATAAAATATTGAATATTTTTTATGAGAATCTATGAGCTTCGAAAATATCTATGAGATTTAAAAAAATTCTCATATGAATTTTTATGAGAATCTATGAGTCAAAGCTTTTGATGTTTTCCTATCATGATTTCCGTACTAGATTTTTAAAAGAATGAGTAAGATTTTTTAATTTATGAGATTTTGTGACTCGAATTCCGCCAACGATTATGAGATTCAATAAGTACTTTCATTTCTATAAGATTGTTACAGTTTATTCTAATGTATTTTCAATAAGAATTGATCAGGCGAATTCCGATGTTATAATACTTACAAAATCTCAATAAGATTATTTTTTTATACGAAATTTTCAGAATTTATAAGTTTTAGTAAGAGTTATCCTAGGAGATAATATCTTATTGAATATCATAAAATATTTGTCATATTTTATGAGAAAATATTTAACATGTATTTCTTCGAAATTTTATGAGATTGAATCAGGAATCACATGGACAAATGCAGACTTTTTTCTCATAAAAATTTTATGAGAATTAGTAAGAAAATCTATAATCGAATTAACTTGTAAAAACTTAAAAGATTTAATTTTAATTTAAAAGCTATGTGATTTATGAGTTTTTGTAAGTTTTAGTTAGAAGGCTATTACTTATAAAATATTATGGAGTACTTATGAGATTTTATAAATAATTTCCATTCACATAAAATATTAATTTTATCAGATTCATTCAAAAATAATTGCTTAACTTCATTTTTGTTTTATAAGAATTTACACCCAAAATACTAATATTATCACTATTTCTTGTACTTTAAGTATTTTAACTGTTCTGAGATGAGTGAAAATATAAGTTTTTATGTGATTTTTTACAAACCCAGTAATGTATCTTGCCCCATTTTTTTTTTTTTTGGTGCAAGATACATTATTTTTTTGTAGTGATATTGCATTTTTTTGGTTCAACAGAATAAAATTTCTCGGAACAAGTACTATTCTTTTCACGCAAGTTTTTTTGTATTCTCCGACCAAAATAACAAAAGTTGTTTAAGCCAAGAGAAAAAATTTCTCGGGAGAAAAGATCGATATGGAGAAGGGGAAAGTCACCGGTGCTAGGCAGCAGCAGCGGGAGTAGTTCGGTGCTCGCCACGAGATCGCGCCTACGATTTGTAGTGTCCCTGGTAAGACATTTATTTCAGAAGTGTTATATTCCAAATTTCAATACGATTTTATTCGAGTACTCCTGTCATTTGACAGACCAACAAGTACCTGTTTGGGTTGTACTATGGTATATCCCATAATACATCATGACTTTAATATTTAATATTAATGTTTACTTGAGTAAATTTGATGAATAAATAAACGGACTCAATTTCATAGATTTTTCGTGAATAGATTGCTAAAGATTTTCCGCGTAAATACTCATACAAATATTCTTGAGTATACATAATAGAAACTTTTTGAATTTATGCTAAAAAATTCAATAATTTAGCATATAAACTATATGGAAAATAACTGTACTCACATTGATTAATCAGTATCAAATCTTGTATGATTACTTTAGAAATCGTCTCATACAATCTTATTCATTTCCAAAATCTACTCAATTGTAAACTTTACATTTTTCGAAAACTTATAAATACTTTTAATTACAATATTACAGCTTCTGTTTCTTATAGATTCTGATAATTTATATAAGAATTTTAAGAAAAAAATTTTTTTGATGCACCATCTATGAGAAAATAATTGTATCAGAATTTTTGAGATTTTTCGTGGACAAATACTGATCGTTTTCTCATAGCCAATTTTTTTTTATGAGATTTTATAAGACCTTTTCCACAGGGTTCTTCAAAAGTGCCTATAGTTACTTAGCTGTAATCCAGCTGTTTCATTTGTGTCCGTTGCGGAACTCATTTTTCCTATGAAATCGACCTTTATTGGCTTGCAGAACATAAACCAATGAAAGTACATCAAAAATGTTAATAGAAATTTTATAGGAAATTTTATTCCCTTCAAAAAAAAGTCCTATGAGTCAAGTCGCTAAAGTCCATAGTTTCCGAGTTATAATCATTTTAATAATTTGAAAAATAAAATGTCAATTATAATGTTTTTTTTATAGTATATTTTTCAAATTATTAAAATTACTATAACTCGGAAATCGTAATGCAACGATCATGAATCTTTTTATAAATACAATCAATCTAAATAAATAAAATTAATTATTAATTAATAATAAACATAAATGAAAATTACTTTTAATATGCTGCACGCACACAAAATTTACATACGCACATTTACTACAGAGAGAAACTATTATAAAATCGATTTTCATTTATATTTTTTAAGGCTATTCTCAGACAGTGACCCATCCCCCCTACTATGTTTAAAAATTTTCAATGACTTTCAGTTGTCATAACCGTGTTAAAATTTTGTCATTTAATTAAAAGAAAATTAAAACATTAATTGCAAAAAGGACAACGTAGTCGTCATTTCGCTGGGATATAGAATTAAAAAAAAATTACTTACAGTTATTATCAATTAGGATTTAAACAAAATTTGTTTAATAAATTTCAGTAAAATCTTCATGTCAATTTTATGATTCGATTTTTCAAATTTTATGGGCTAACTTGATTTAATCAATTTTGTTTAATTCCTATAATTAATTACATCTGCAAATAATTTGTATTCTTATTCCATAGCTCCGCGAAATTACTACGACGTTGTCCTTTTTTCAATTCAAGTTTTAATTTTTGTTTAATTAAATAATTTAATTTTAACACGGTTATGACAGCTGAAAGACATTGAAAATTGTAAAAAGATAGTAAAGTTAGCGAACAGCTGAGAATTTTTTTAACTTTGAAATAATAACAAAAAATTTTTATACAATAAAAATAAAAAAATGCACTTTTAGAAAATTCAAAAATCAGTACGTGCATTTTTCAAAATTTTGTTTATTTAATTAGTTAATTTTTTTATGTGTAATTTAAAAATGGTCTTACGTCTACTACGTTTACACTCACAATTTTAAAAAGTGAGAGGCTTTGTCTCAAAATGGCCTTATAATAATGAATTTTCGATATTTTTATATTTATATTGATATTAAAAATGAAGATTATCTATAATCAAGACACTAAGATCTGTTGACTGAAATTTCACTTTAATCAGCACAGTTGATAATCCATACATTTTTTTTTATCGGTTGTTCACTATTTTTAAATAATTTAATTATGAATTTTAATTTTCCCGGGTAAATGGCAGGCGCTCCAGTGTGCCGGGGTGAAGAATCCGAACACATCATAACATACTATAGAAATTTAATTTTGTTAAGTTGCTAACCTGAAGAGATTTCTATAAAAAAGAATTTGAGCCAGCAACTTTAATGTCATGCTATGATATGAAGTTATCTAAAAGGCGAAAATTCGACAAAAATCCGAGTTTTTTTTTGTGGATCCCTAAATCGACCGGCGCAAGAGAAATTTTTAAAGTTTTGTTTTTTCATTAGATCATGAAATTACGCAAATTATGAGTAAATTTGTTAGAAATAAGATAATTATCAACAAATTAACCGAAAAACTATAAAAATATGCCATATTTATTGATAATTATCAATTTGAAATACGAGTGAGGTTAAACAGGCCTCTGACTCGGGAATAGAGACACGGTCGTCTCGCGCCATCCATGTACACGCATACACATATGTGTTTAAACATGTACTTGGCGCGAGACACTGCGGTATCTCCGGATTCATTTTCATAAAGAATACTTAAAATTTCGTGGTATCACATAATTAATTAACAGAAAAGAACGACAAAATTTTGTTTATTTATGATTATATATAAAATAGATTCACTGTATGATAGAGTAGAGTTGAACCAAATCCATAAATAAGACGCAAAACAGCGATAGTCTCATGGCGAGGTTTGGGCGCAAGCGCTGTTAAGCACAGAAGTGGGGGTACCTCAATTCTAAGAATTTTTTCCCCTACATTCCCGAGCTAGTCTTATAATCAGGTCCTACTGTATATGGGCAGATCCATTTCTTCTTAACGAAAACGTGCGCTCGTGGGACACCAATTCAGACGCCAAATTATCTTTTTTGTATCTCAGCTTCTATATAACTTAAAGAGTATTTTTGGGTGACATTCTTCTCTGTGTATACTCTATTTTCAAGAAAGAATATATATTTGCTCTAAATTAATATTAGGCTTAGCTGGAGGAAGCTTCCAACTGAACAACAGAATTATTAGAATTTTACCTATTTTTAAAATCCTCTCAGATCTATAGTTTTTAGAGTAGAAGGTAAACTAATAGCTGATATTTTTTGTGTATGTGTGTTCGATTGATATCTACTCTAATTTTTCATCATTGCTTCAATTTCCTCATAAGACAGTCATCCAAAGCCGATTGATTTTTCGAAAATTGCTTTTTTCAGATAGCTATTACTCTTGTCTCAGAACTCCGATTTGCTTTAAATTCTCAGGAAAGTTGTTTTGTTATATCTTTAGAAAGCCCTGAAAATTTCAACTTTAATATCGAGCTTGGATCCAAGTTATAAATTTTCAAACATCCCGAAAATTACTTTGTTAAAAATAATTTTTTATATACCTAATGAAAAATTTATTTATTTACAAGTCAGTTATAACAGCCTAATTTTGATTTTCTATAACTGCTGTTCATGCTTACCCTGATTAAAAATATTCATAGAAAAGTATTGAAAAAGATGAGAATTGAATCCTTTTGAATACTTTCAATACTAGGATCGATAATCAGATTATGGATTCTTTAGCGTGTGGGTGCCGAACCAACAGCCACCACGAGTTTATACCTTTCTTAGGCTAAACACTACTACCATATCAGGAAATAAAGAGACTCTGATGAAAGTAGACTTGGAAAGGCCCACCGTGGTACCAGCCTCCCTGCGCTGGTCAACAGGTTGTTCATGGATAAGTGGTGGGACGCAACTTCTCTTCATACCCTAAAAAGAGTTTCCTCCAATTGCTATCTTTCGGTTTTCGAACAAGCTATTATCCAGTAGTTCAATTCCTGATGGATTTTATACTATCCTAGCCTTTTGATACTCTAGTTATTTAAGCCAAATCATAGTTAAGACCAGCTCGGGGGTCCGCTTGGTAGAGCTGAGTCGATTTGATCATGATGTCGCATAGTTTCATTTTGTTCGCCCATGTGACGAATTTAAGTTTAGCTAGAGTTGCGAGGACAGCGCCAGCCGCAATTTTGACTCTTTTATATGCTGCATCAGCTGCCATTGCACCAGTAGTGGTGATACCGAAAGGGATACCTAAATGTATGTCGTTTTCAATCACCTCCAGTACTCGTCTCTTATATACGAATTTATGTGGATTTTTGCTTGCTCTTACAGAGGCTGTACAGATAAGAATTTTGGTTTTATCAGTATTTACGACTAAGCCATTCAGGTCATAGTCTGCTTCTAGTGAGACCAGAATTTTAACCAAGTTGTTTGTCGAGTAAGTTGTGGCTATGGAGTTGTTAGTGAACCCCACTATCAAGATTTCTAAGATTCCGTTTAGGTTTAAGCCCTTACAGCCATGGTCTACGGAAATGGTTATCGTGTCGTTGATATACAGTATAAAGAGTAACGGACTAAGAATCTCTTCTTGGAGTACTCCCTACGTGTTAGCTACGCTGCCTGTCAGGATGCCGTTTACTCTGGCAAACATTTTGATAAAGTCGTACAGCTTACATAAGATGTTGATAATCTTCAGTGACAAGTTACCCTCGTGGAAGCCAGCTTATGATTCAGGAAGCAATTTATTTTTTTCCGCCCACCTCCTCAATCTGCTATTGATGATGTGTGTATAAATTTTTTCTATGTAATTCACCAATACGATTTCATGGTAGTTGTGTGCATCAGTCGGGTCACCTGTTTTATGTATCATACACATCCCGATTTTCAACCATGAATAGTTTCCAGTTTTCTGAAGGAGCTTTCAAGAAGTCATTGGTAATATCGTTTATCTCCGGTGATTTTTTTGCTCTTGACGTTGTTTAGCTTTTCTGCAGTTCTTCGGCAGAGATTTCGCTAGATAGATGATCACAGGGCTACACGATCATAAAGTGGTTTCGCTCAGGTTTACGAGGCGGGTAAATATTCCTGTAGAACTCGATCCAACTGGTTGATGATATACTAGTGGGTTGATTTATTTTTGAATTAACCAATCTAACCGCTTGTTAGAATTCAGTAGGGTGTTTGGCGTTGTTAAACCTTTTACTAAACGTGTTATCGTATACCTTAATTTTAGCCCTGACTAAAGCATAGTATTTTTTCTTAACTGTGTATTAGTAGCTCCAGAGAAGAATATTTGCGATGTCTTTTCTACAATACGGTAGATATCTAGCCACTATTCTTTTCTTATATTTACATTCCTCGTCAAACCATCTGGCAGAATGATGTTTGTGCTCCTGATCTCTATCGGGCATCATCTTCATATCTTGGGCTATTGAAAGTATTGCTCTTTCCAGCATCTCGTTTAAAATTAAGCCTTTCTCGTTAGTCTGACAATCGTGTGAAATACGTGTTTTTTCCAGTGATGTAATCCTGGTAACAAGTGGGTCCAAGAACTGAGTTTGACCTAATCTGACGTTGAAGTCGCTTCCGATGAGGAAGATATTGAAGCTGATGGAGTCCAGGATACTATAAATAATGTTTTCTAGAAATTCGCCGGATTCTTCAAATTTAATACACAGCTTATAATATACAGAGCCGATAACGATCGAAACGTCGTTCCTGTTATATTTGTTAAATATCGAGGGTTCCACATCACAGATTGTTTCTATATCAAGTTCGTTTTCACACATGGTTAACAATCCACCACTTGCTCTACCGGAAGTTTTTTCTTTTACTGCTTGTACTCATACAGATTTCCACACCGAGAAGTTATCTGGTAGCGTAGTGTCATTTGAGTATCTCCATTTTTCGCTGATACAAATAATGTTAAGTCTTAGTTCTATAAAGTCTAAGAGATTATTAATATCGTGACAGTTCTAGGGCTTCACTCAAGATCGAGATTGTATTGGTCTTATAATAACCAAGACGAGATCTTGACAAGACAATACAAGACAATATTATTAATAACTTATTTCTCGAGATCGATGCAAGACTTACATTTTGAAGTCAAGATTAAGACGAGATCAAAGCTTTCGAGATCAAGACAAGACTTTCCCAATCTTGTCTTGTCTCGGCTCGAGTGAAGCCCTAGACAGTTCCAAAGGATTGTTCTTATGTCCTTTATATTGTTCATGTTTTTTTCTGAGGATTTGGTAGGAATGCTGTCAAGTGTTATTCATGAAGTTGTTTGCTGTTTCTTCGATTGCGTCGAAAAATGGGGTGGTCTCTGTTTGTCATGATATCGATACTATGCATCTAGAGTCGAGTCGTATGTGTAGTCTGGTGTTCTCTACCGTTATTTTTAGGCATCCTATTTAAAATTTTTCATTAATGCTCTTTAATCCTCATGCCTCGTCCCTCAAGTTCTTTGAGGCTAAGCTTTCCTGGGGTGTTAGCTCGTGGTTGAAATATATTGGTGGTTTGAGTTTGCGCTTTTGCTTCATAATTTCCTTTTTCGTTTCTCCATCTTTGATAGTAGCTTTAATTCTGTTAATGTCTTTCCCAATCAATAAAGCGTCCACCACGCAGCCCACCAACTCGAAGTTGTCCTGGATGGATTTATGACGTAAACCGTTTTTCAATTCGCGACGGATACGTGAATGAATCCGGTAAACCGTATGCGGTCACCCACGTGTAATGAAAATTAAAAATAATAATAATAAATGTGACTCAGAATAATAAATAATTATGAATAAAATGATAGTGTGCCTGAACCAGCTATTCAGGCTGGGTTAGTGCACGAGGGCGCCAGCCCGTTTTCACAATGTACTTTTATAAAAGAAGCTCAATTAAAATAAATTCTTGATCTATCGGGTTTATTTTCAAACGTTTAACGTCAATAGAATTCAAAAATTTGAATGATTATTAATTCCTATAATAAAATTTAGATGAAATATATGTGAAGCTAAACTATTCGTAACATGATTGGTCGAAACCAAAAAAATATATGCAAACGATACGAAAATATACATTAAAATCAATATATGAAAAACGACACGCGCGCGCTTGCGCGCGAAATATGTACGCTAGTAGAATTCAAAAATTTGAATGATTATTAATAGTATTATTATTGTACGAAAGTAATTATTCTATAGAACTTATAAATGTTTATCGAACCATTTATGTATCGTAGTATTAGATAGTATATTGCAAAAACATTATAGTTTCTTGTTTCTTCTTTTATAGTTCTAATTTATAGGGATTGGATAATGACAATATTTTTAACTTTCCGCTGAGAAAATTGAAAATTGTCAAAAATTCGGGAAGTTATTGGTTTCAGTCCGATTTTCGAAAATCGAATTTCTATCAAACCTTACGTTTTGAGGTTCTATAAGTTGAGAATTTGAGCTTAATCGGTACAGTGCGCTCGGATATATTTCGAAAATAAAATTTTTTCAAAAATGTTTTGTTTGGATAACTTTGAATTTGCTCGATGGATTGATTCCAAAATCAAATCAGCTTTAGAACTTGATGAAACGCGTCAGTTGCCACTTTAACCGTCTCAGTCGGTTAATTCGTTAAAAAGATATCGTCGGAAAAAAAAATAGTAAAAAAAGATTTGTCGCGAATATTTTTAGAACACCTGAACCAATGACTCCCAAAATTGTATTAGTTGTAAGCTTATAATTACAACACATATAACCTGTGAAAAATGGCACAGTATTGTTTCAAGCGTATAGGTTTATATATTTTCTAATTCTACGCACACAAAATCTGTGAAAAAAGGCATATCGTTATACATATTTTATAGATTATACTATCAACAACAATAAAAAATAAATATCAAGTGAAAAGTTTTTAAATATATACATTAATTTTTACAAATATATATCAATCATTGATTATTCTGTAATTTTATATTTATACTATGATAAAAATATGAATGTCTGTTTAACATTATGCAATGCAATAATATAAAAAATAAATATCGTAATTATGAATCAGATCATGAGAGGAATTTCTTTGACTAATTCGTAATTTATTAATAATCTATGAATGTTATTTTTAAAAATTAAGAAGTAAATAACGGGCAATTTATGTTTGTTGAAAAGAAAAAAAGTTTATATGCCTTAAGGAGATACGCTACCGGACCTCTTTCTCACACTCAGAAAAATAAATGGGACTGTCTTTGTTACACTCGTAGAGTAAATGAAAATTTTAAAACAATTTTTCTCGGAGACGAATTAGAATTTTTGAAAATACGAAATTTCTAGCTCTTTGTTAAGGTTTTAGAAAACGCTAAAGACTCTCTATTTTAGGTTTCCAGTGATTGTCCGTGAATTGAAAATCGGTTACCGTTACCCCTTACCGAATAAAAAATTTAAAATAAAAGATGTATTTCGTGTACAAAAAAAATCATTTTATGTGTAGTTTCATTTCTCAAAAATTGTGAAGGACTTGACATATATATATAAAACAAACAATCATAATTCAACTACATAAATATATAAAGAACAATTATTTTCATTAATAATATGCTACGAAGATTTTTTGTCGCGGGGACGTTTTTGACACGGGGATATTTTGTAGGGGATTTTTGTCTTGGTTCCAAAACGCAGGGGACCGATATCTCAGCGATAAGTTGTCGTACGAATCTTAAAAAAAAATGCTAATTAAAGCTGATCAAATTTGCTAACTGACCTATGCATTGGTTTAGCTAAAAAAATTTTTTTGCAGTCCGTGGACTCTCTCAAAGAAAAGAAAAAATTTAGAAAATTTTTGTTTCGCGGTATTTCTCATGTTTACGCAATTGCCGGAGCTCTTAAAAATTTTGATAAAAATGCACCGAAACTAGAGATTTTAATCTATAAAATGCTTTTTTCAAAATGTCGGTACGATTATTTTTCACAAAGTTACAGCCTTCCAAATATCACTAAAAAATTTCTAAAATTTTTCGGCTCCCTTAAATTTATGGCATGAGTATATAAAAAATTATAGCCTATAACCACTAACACGGAATTCTGATTAGTTTAAACTGCCAACCAATTCTTTAGGAGAATTAGAATATGAGAGAAGTGGAATATAATGAAAAAAGTTACTAAAACTCTTTAGGCAATTTCATATACCTTTCCTTTTTGACTACAAGTAGTCAACGGTAATAAAAGTTAAATATATATTACAATTACTTATGAAAAATTTAATTTATAGAAATATACTTACATCCATTTTAAGCTTTTCAACTTCTTTCAAAGCATCCCGATGCTGTTGATGTAATTTGTCCAACTCTTGTAATCTATTGTTTGCTAACTCACGAGTTTCTTCTAATTCTCTTTGCACATCATCCAACTAATAACAAAGAATGGAAAGCATAAGTAAGATGAGGTATTACAGTGTTACACATTTAAGCTGTCTTAGATACATAGTATTGATGAGTTAATACTGTCGGAAGAGGTTTCTATAGAAGAAATAGAAATCGATTTTGTTAATTTTAACGAATAAGTCGATAAAATATTTTTATACTTATTGATACAATCGATCCCCCGTCATAAACCTGTCCACAACAAGCACCTTCCTCTTAATCGGCAGTTACTGAGTCCAAACAGCTTCCCCCACTCAACCACTCTTTTGAGTTTCGTACCAGATAGCCCGCTATAAGCCTGCGTTAAAGGTGCCAAAATTATAAACGAAGCATAAGAAAAATTAAAGGAATCAGTGGTGAAAGTATACTATCTATATTTCGCAGAGAATAATTTAATCATTATTGAGTAAAATATAATTTATTGTTTATAATTTTAATCATAATCTACATTTAAAGCTTCTTTTACAATTTGGAAGTTTGATTGAGCGTTATATTAATCAGTCAGGTATTATTATTATTATTCATTCTTTTTCGTTAAATGCTCAGGAGGTTATCTCCGGTAGTCCGACTCTACCGAGGGCCTCACCTGAGCGTCAAATCGTTAGTGCTGCGATGCTTCATCAACAAGATGATCAGCATGCACAGCAGGCCAAGTTTCGTTGCCTTAGGAGATGGAGGGACCCGAGGATAACAGCTTTCTGCATCCGCGATGCCAGAAACTCAACTTGCGCTGAACAAGTTGGTATTCTAGCCAGTGCAGACACAAAAGACTGTTTCATCCCTCCTAAGACGCCAACAATAAGGACAAGCTTGACACGGTAGCCTGGGTAAAGTTTGCCAATTTCAAACAGGAGATCCTGATATATCTCGTGTTTGTGCTCTTCTTTGACCGTGATGTTATACTCAGCGGGTGCTGAAAACTCAATGACATAAATGTCACGAGCGGTTTTATCGAAGAGCACATTATCCGGTTTATTATGGTCGATTTTCCGCGTTGTTGCAAATGGCACGTTCCAATATATACGGCAACGGTCATTCTTAACAACTTGCGGAATATCTCCTATCCTAGCAGATAAGGCAGCACTGGTGTTTTATCGATACCGTGCGTATGTCTAAGGTGGTAATAAAGTACTTGCAGAGCAGCATTGTGACGCTGAATGTATGCACTTTTTACCAGCACAGGACATCCCGACAAGAGATGCATAAGCGTCTCTAGATATTGCATACAGAACCTACATGAAGTGTCAGGTAGCTGCATCTGGAGCACTTTAGCACGGTATTCGAGAGTGTTGATTACACCATCTTGGCAGGCAAAAATATATCTTTCAGTCTCGAACGTCAGCTGGGTGGACAAGCCACGATCACGCACGTGTTTAAAGAACACGCTGTGCATGGACTTGTCCATGTGTGTACTGAGCAGTTTTTGCTGCTCAGAATTCCTTTCGACCGTCTTAAATTCCTCCTCAGGGGGTTCAATAAGAGGGTTTACTTTTCCGAGACCGAGGGATTTTGCCGCGTACATTGCTGTATTACATAAAAACGCTCCCTTATGCCTATTCTCATGACTATGAACAATTTGCATCAGGAAGTCGTTTGTATCTGCTGTGAAATTAACAACTTCGTATGTTAGACCCAAAACCAAACGATCATGTAGACACTCCAAGCTCTGTAGACCTCTCCCTCCGATGTGCCGGGAAAGGTATAATCTGGTGACTGAGGACTTAGGGCGCATGCTCCGATTCATATCCATGACTTTGTGAGTCTTGATAACGAGGTCTCTGAGCTCTTTTCGGGCCCATTTAAGGACACCGAAAGAGTAGAGAAGTACTGGGACCGTATGCATGTTTGTTGCGGAGACTTTGTTTTTTTCGGAAAGTTCTGATGACCAGATTTTCCAGAGTCTCCGCACATACTCGCTGCAGAGAGTCGTTTTGATTTTCGAGACTCCCTGCATAGGACTCGTCAATCCCTAGATATATGTACGACTCTTCAGCGTCAAGATTGATATGAATATCATTTTTTTTTTTAAATGAAGGGATTACGGCTTTCCTGATCTAATTAATTGACTTTCTTTATTTAATTCATGGGTAACGTTTCGTTAAACTTTATTAACATCTTCAGACCCATTATTTAAATAAAGAATGTCAATTAATCAGATCAGGAAAGCCGTAATCCCTTCATTTAAAAAATTAACCAACACTGATCGTTTTATAAATTCACAACAAAATTATTATTATTATTAAGACTGTAATTAATAGGGGGAAAGAGGGTACCTTCGAACACTTTGAATTATAAATAAACAAAATCTCTGTTTTCAAACGCGAACTTTAAATTTAAGGTGGCAGCATAATTGCTAACTAATATCCATCATCATCTGTTATATTTTTCTTCGTTGAACCTAATTTAGAATCCAGTGTCGAATGAAGACCTCAATTCTAATTTTTTTTTTTTTTCAAATGGAAGTATCTTTGAATTCAAGAACTTCCACATTTAAATATGCTGTAACTTTAAATAAATGTCCAGCTCAATGGCAAAAAATGACTAGCTGGAACAAAATGGATGAAAGGATTCATGAAAAAATACGAAATACTATCATTACGAAAACCAGAAAATACTAGTCTTTCAAGATCAACAAGTTTTAATAAATATAATACCGTGTATACACGGTGGTAAAATGGCACAAACCCACCGTGTAACCACCCTGGATCCATCGTGATTCCACCGTGTTTCCACTCCCAGGGTGTTTCCAGGGTGATTCAAAACCTCCAGGGATCACAAAAGCCACTTTATATTGAATGCTATGAAACTGTGTCGTTAAAATGGAATTATTCTTATGACGTTCCCACCACACTGTACTCATCGTTTTCAACCGCTGGATGTTGCAGTTATGGGTCTATTTGAACACAAACTTTCTATTTTACAAAATGACTGGTCACTAAATAACCCCAATAAGACAATAAGAATTAATCGTTTAGCAGCAATCGTTACTCTTGCTTATAATGCTGCGTTCACGCCTAGTAACATAATCTCAGGGTTCTCTAAACCAGGTATCCATCTATTTTTGAGAACTGCAATCACAGACGAAGACTGCAAATGCCCTGAAGTTACGAATCATCCTATACCATCAACTTCTTCTCAATTTGCATGATATATGGAGCAAGAATCATCTAATTTAAATTTGAATACTGATAACCCGACCCAACAATAGATGTCCAAGAAAGATCTAAAAAATCCGGTAGAAAATATAATAATGTTGGAAACGTTGCAAATAATATTCAAATATTGTCTCCTGCTTCAGTAAGCCTTTTCCAAAAGCAGCTACACGAATAGAAGAAAAGAGAGGAAGGAAAAAAGTAGTGATGTATTTAATAGACACTTCAGAATAAAATGAGATTGAAGCAAAATACTACAGAGAAAAAAGAAAGGAAGCTGCCACTAAATTTAAAGGAATTTACTGAATGATTTTAAGTACTTAATAAGATTTTGTTCTATAGTTATTTTAAGTAAAAAAAAATGTCTAAGAAAACTGAGTTTAACAATGTAAAAGTCTCATAAACTGCAATTAGATTTAAGTAAAGTAATTGATGTTTGAAATTTGACAAATTTTATAAAAAAATTGTATGCTTGTTTCAATCTCAAAAGTATTATTGATTCGATAGGTCTAAGATGAGTTCGACGGATGTGGTGGCGTGCTGTCGTTTGCGACTTAATCTCAGTTAATTAATTCGTTTATTTATGATAATATTCAATTCTTATGTCTCAAATTAGTTCACATAAATTAATTAGTAACCAAAATTTATAATAAAATAATAAAAGAATTGTATCAGTGAGTGTGAGTTTTTAAATCAATTAAATTCAGTGTTGGGCTTGGAATAACGAAAGTGCCATAGTAATATCGAAAACATCGATCAAACAAACTGCAACAGTTATTCTGCAGCCATTCAAATTCTGCTTGAGCTCACCGACGTTACTAAAAAAGAAAGTTACAACTCCGTTTACAGAAGATCAGTCAGTTAAAAATTGCAAAGTAAAGTAAAAAGTGTTAATTTTAGATAATCTTCACATATTCTAACCTCAAATAAACGAAAAACATAAGTGATTACTGGATACATAGTTGAGAATAGCGCCATCTACCGGCAAATAGCAGAAACTTCACGTGTTTCGTTCAATACATTTAAACCAACAACACAGCTTAGATCTGCCAACCAATAACAGAGGTCAGCACTTGCACCAAAATAAAAATAAAAAAAAATTCTTCAACTATGAAGGAAGTAATGTCCGCACTTCGTAAAATTCAAATGGAGCTAGACGAATAGAAGAAAATGATCCTTAAAAACGGAGAAGATGTTACGACAAACGTAACGAAGAACATAAATATAATTTTAGACGAAAGATTCAAAGTATGGTATGAAAAGCATAATAATTTTGAAGAAAGAGTTGTTAACCAGGAGAAACGAATTTACTTTCTAGAGAAACAGGTGAGACAAAGAAACATAGTATTCTTTGGTCTAGAGGAAACAGAATCATCTTATTCAGAGTTGGAAAGTGTTATTATCAATTTCATAGATAAACACTTTTGCATAAAGCTCGACAAAAGAGATTTACAATCTATGACGAGATTCGACTAAAAAGGGGAAGGTCTTAGACCCATCACAGTAAGTTTTACAACTCTTGGTATGAAAATCGAAATACTAAGGCAAAAAGCGGTACTAAAAGATACTGATTATTACATAAAAGAGGACTACCCAAAATACGTACTAGAAAAAAGGAAAGAATTACAGAAATTGGTTAAAATAGAGAAAGAAAAAAGGCCATTCGGCAGCCGAAATGGAAGTAGATTTCTCATTAATTAATTTTTTTCACTGTTCAAATAAAAGTTGATAATGAAATAAAAGTTTTTTTGACATTTGCTTGAAAATTCTCGAGATGATAAAACAAAAAAATCAAAAAATTATAAGTATAATGCCAAAAATTGAAGCTAACTAAATGAGCTTCAGAAGAATTGTTGATGATAATGCACTACATGTTTTGATTTGACGTTATTTAAAGATACCTATGCATATATTCAAACTATCGGACCAATGGTATTCCGGACCCTATTCGAAAAATTATTATAGATTATGGTTTTAATGCTCGAAAATTCTACCATAAGGACGAAGGCGATAATTTGCTTTCAATAAAATCTACTAATAAAATATTCTAAGATTAAAATTTGATTGTGATATATCAAAGTGTCATACTTGAAATTAGTACTAATATTTGAAATAAAAAGCCTATTAGAATATCAATCGACGAGTAGATATGGAGAATATTATCATCATAACTAATGTTAATCTTGTTATTGATATATCATATCATTTATACACTGTCGATAAAACAAAATTGTATATACCCACTGAATTGAGATGTTTGGATTTTATAAGTGTCACACTGCGATAATATGAATTTAAGTAGCTCCATAAATTTACTAAGAAGTAGGAGAACTAATGCAATAGCAAAATTCCATTAAATGAATGGTAAAATAAGTAATTTCAGTGGTCTAGGCATATGTATAGGCATAAAAATTAAAGCTTATTTGAAGAGCTTTCAGATGAATTTGATATAAAGTCGATAAGTTATCACATTCAAAAGATATTGAAGGAAGAATAAGTAAAAATATGAATTTTTGACATTTTGAAAATTTTGAAACGCTATAACTTCTAAACTAATCGACCGATTGAGCTCATTTTCAAACTTGAACATGGTAGTCACGCATAAAATACGTATACTAAGTTTCAAGGTGATCGGTTTGAAATTGTGGCTATAATCAAAGTGAAAACCTGCATGAAATTAGCTTTTATAATATTTTGTAAATGTTCAAAACCATTTATCTATTAGAAAAAATGGTCAAATCAATGAGCTGTATAGTCAAAATCGTAGGCAATCGAACGAGCTTCCACATAGAACAAACGAAAATAAGCTATCTTTTTCCGTTTAGAAGTTACATCCAGTTAAAGCGGCAAACAAATTTTTTTTGAAAATTTTACAAAATTTCAATTGATTATAACTTCTAAACTTATTGGCCGAATTGGCTCATCTTCAAACTCATCCAAGGTAATCGTCCATAGAAACAGTATACTCAGTTTCATTAAGATCGGTGTAGAATTGCGGACGCTATCGTTGGAGAACGGCGCGTTATATTGTATATATATATAAATACATATATAAACTTTTGAACTGAATGTATTTCCAGACTCAGCTCGCCGAGCTGAGTTTAGAGGTAGCAAAATTTTTCACAAATTCCATCATGAGGACAAATACAATAGTTAGATTTTTATGAAATCTACTAAAAGGAAATAGAGCTATTATTAAATACGATAAGCTCATCATACTCGAAAATAAGTCAGAAATATCCAGTAGCAAAAAGCGAATGCTTTCCATCTCCCTTGAAGCTAACCAATCGAACCCCAACAAACTAGCAGATAGAAGACCACAGGAAAAACGCAATAACAAACCGAAACCTACCCACTCATCACTACAATGGTTATCTAGCATTACAGAAGGAGTTCTCAAGCCTAGTATGCTTAATTATTTAGTAAACAAAAATACGAGCAACTCGTCAAACCAGCAAGATAATCAGGATCGAAAAGTATCAACGGAATAGCAATCAGCGCCCCCTCCCCTCGCAAATATAACAAACATTAAAACCATAAAAAGAAACAACGAACTACGTCCCCCAATACGGCTGGTCACCGCGAGGGCGAAAGACTACAACCCTCCAAATTCAAAAATAAATCAAAAACAAAAACAAAACAATAAAGAAATGTCAACAAATATATCAACAAAAATATCATCAAAAATAGCAACAAAAATTTCAACAGAAACATCAACAAAATTTAATACCCCTGCCACTACTACGACTACGTTAGAAAAGCTCTATATTTTAACATACAATGTCAGATCTCTATCAACATACGAACACTTGATAGAATTAACTGAATCTCTATCAGACATCAAATACGATATAATCGGAATGGCTGAAACTAGGCGTATGGGAAATAAAATCGAAGAGTATGACAATTTTATACTATGCGACACACGACAAACGCCTGGCCTGTATGGTTTAGGTTTTATAGTAAAAAAATGCCACAAAAATAACATAGAAAGCTACATTGGTCTTGCAGAAAGAGTGGCATTCCTAAACATGGTATTTGAAGAAACTCGGCTATCAATCATACAAGTCTACGCACCTACAGAAAAAGCAAACCAAGACGAAATGAACTATTTCTATTTAACGATCAACAAAGCGATCCAAATATCACACAAAGACTTTATATTGATGGGAAACTGGAATGCAAAGATCGGTAAACCAAAAAAGGAAGAATACCTGATTATGAAACCGAACGGGTACGGCAAAAGAAATGAGAGAAGACAAAGACTGATAGAATTTGCTACCCTAAACAAGCTATCTATATTAAACACATTTTATAAGAAAAAAGACAAAAATAGATGGACTTGGATACCCCCTGATAAAAAATATAAATATGAAATTGATCTTATTCTATCAAACCGTCCCCATATATTTCAAAATATGGAAGTACTAAACATAAATTATCCTTCAGATCATAGGCCAGTTAGAGCGACCATCACAAAATCACAATCAAAGAAAAGTCAAGTAAAATATAACAATCATCAAAATAAAACCATACTTAACGAAGAGGATATTAACAAATTCAATGAGTATTTGAGTAAGATAATGACATCACAGTCAAATAATTCAGTCCAGAACTACTATGATAACATTGTCAAAGCCATAACAAGAAGCCTGCAAGAGATCCGAAACGAAAATAAAAAACAAAAACCACACAAAATTCTATCAGAGCGTACACTACAGCTTATGAAAAGACGAAAGGAATTACAGATGACAAAAAACAAATCTAGAGCAAGAAAAAATGAACTCTCGGCCTTTTACAAGCTTATAAGCAAACATATAAGGAAGGATTACACAAATCACAGGTACAACACTATCGAAAGACATATAAACCAAACGGAGGCACAAGAAAAGCTTACAAAGAGCTGAGAACAAGTAAAACATGGATCGAAGGATTAAAACAGGGCGAAAATATGCTCAAAACCGTAACGAGATCATCACCATAGCAACACACTTTTATAAGAATCTATACAGCTCTAGAGAAACAATTATCACTAATAGTGAAGATCAATATACAAAATCTGGCGACAGCAACTCAGGTGTTCCTCAGATTAAAATAAGTGAAGTAGCAACAGTTATAAAACCTCTTAAGTCAGAGAAAAGCCCAGGATCAGGCGGCATCACAAATGAAATACTAAAATCTGGTTCAACATCCCTTACCACCCATTTGTCTGAAATGTTCAATCTTATTATTGAAACAGGAGAAACACCATCCCAATAGTCTGAATCTGACATTATTCTTATCTATAAAAAAGGTGACCCAAATGATATAGGGAACTACAGACCTATAAGCCTGCTACCTACCATCTATAAACTCTTCTCCTCAATAATGAATAAGAGAATAAATTCTACACTAGAAAAGTGTCAACCTATCGAGCAAGCAGAATTCAGAAAAGGATACTCGACGGTAGATCACATTCCCACTATAGAACTTCTCATTGAAAAATACCAAGAGAAAAATAGCCCACTCTACATTGCATATATTGATTACCAAAAAGCATTTGACTGCGTATCACATAAAAGCATATGGGAAACTCTAAAAACACAAGGAGTAGAAAAAGAATATATTTGTGTAATCAAGAGCATATATAATAACAGTAAGAGTAGAGTTAAACTGGAAACAACTGGGCCTTGGTTCCCGATCAAAAGAGGAGTAAGACAAGGCGACCCTCTATCGCCACTGCTGTTTATAGCAACACTGGAGTTGATTATAAGCCAACTGAACTGGAAAGGCCAGGGGATTAAGATCAAAGGAGACTATCTAAACCACCTAAGATTTGCAGACGACCGGGTCCTCTTATCAGAGACAGAATCAGAAATCCAGCACATGATAGAGACACTCAATGACGCCAGTAAACGAGTAGGCCTAGAAATGAACCTATCCAAAACAATGCTGATGACTAACAGCACAAAGAGAACACTATATGTTGGTATCTATCCTCTCAAGTATACAAACAGCTACATATACCTGGGTAAGCAAATCAGCTTTGACCAAAACAGTAACGAACAAGAATTTGAGCGCAGGGCCCAGTTAACGTGGAACAAATACTGGGCACTAAAGGACATTTTTAAAAGCAGCATGCCAACAAAAATAAAAACAAAAGTATTAAACTCATGCCTCATACCGTGTTTAACTTATGCCTGCCAAACATGGAAATTCAACAAAAAAATAAAGGACAAAATAATTTCATGCCAACGAGGAATAGAGCGTAGTATGTTAAATATTAAAAAAATACACAAAATTAGACACACTAAAATAAGACACATCACCAAGGCAATGGATGGATTGGTACAGGCTCAATCACTAAAATAGAAGTGGGCCAGACATGTGGCGCGTCTACGAGATCAGAGATGGACCAAAAAGGTGACCACATGGGCAGACCCTCCAGGCAAAAGAAGGAAAGGTAGACCCGTAACCAGCTAAGAAGATGATCTTTAAAAAACAGCCGGCCCTAATTGAACTCAAGTAGCCCAATCTAGATAGAACTGGCTATCTTTGGAGGAGGCCTTCACCTACAGAGGGGTTCTTGCAGATAATTAAATATCAAACATTATTTACATTTGAAAATAGGAATAAATAAATATTTTAAAAAAAAATTGTATAAAACTAACCACTACACTTAAATTAGAAACTACTAACGAAATATCATGTATTATTATCCTTTTATAATCTGCAACGAAATAAAAGGCTGTTTTATTTTTATTTTTTATTTTATTTTATTAGGTCTAAGATCTAATAATAATAAAAAATGAATGATAATAAAATCTATGAATGAAGCTTTATGAATTTTTCCCATGTGTCCAGGCCTATTCAAGGGACCTCGCTACTTGGAGTACCTCTGTATGGAACAAATTTTTTCATTATTGATTTTGTAATCTCGACAAATCACTTTTTTTTTATTCAAGTAAAGTATATTATAAAATGTAAACGTCTAAAGCAAACAAAATCTATTCGATTATAATAAATATTTATAACTGTAGTATTCTCCCCTGCCGTTATCATTATATTATTTGCAATATAATTATTATTAGTGTAGAAAGATAAGTATTCGTTTTAGCACTATAAGCTCTAGAAAAAGTAGGATGACGGCGTATGTAACAAAATGTAAATAAAATGATAAAATTATAAAATAAAACCAGTTTATGACGGGTAATCAATAACGAAACAAAACGCACGGTAGTGGGAGACAAAAACTCTAAGAAAAGTTTCCCATACGCCTCCTAAACCAGGTTTATGACGAGTATTCTACTGTAATGCGTTACATGCAATGTTTTTTGACAAAGCTCTACACAAATCAAGTAGTTTGATGTTTTTGCACACCTCGAACGCGAAGCGAATATTCTTCTACTGTCGCCAAATGTCAAAGCAGAGTTGTCTTTATCTTAAATCATCTCCACTAATTTTATATAGCATTAAACAAGGAAAAAATTGCACCAATGTTAAAAGGACATTTCGATAAACAATTTCAATATAATTTGAAGTCTCCTTGTTGAGTATTGTTGTAATCATAATTTTATAAATACATGCCAGGACGTGTTAGTGGTTGGGAGTGGAAAAATATAACAATATTTGTATTTGTCACAGCACATAATTTCACTTGGTTACAAAATTAAATCGTTGACTTAATTTTTTTAATACTGAGAACTGTTGAGCTCGTGAATACGCGATAAATTGAATATAAATTATATAATTGCGTTCGAGTAATTAATTGAAATAATTTTGTGAACACTGAGTTGATTAATGAATTTTCATAAGATTAAGTAACATGAATTCAGAGGTCACTGAGTGAAGAATTATTTGAATACTTTAATAATTATTTTTATGAGCACCAAACGCGTAAATAGTTGAGTAAATTGAGTTCTCGAGAAAATAGATCCCTGATGAAAAAAAATGATTAAAAATGATTTCACACGTTAAATGTCCATAAGAGACAGGATTAGAAATGATTCGAAGGATTAAGAAGTATTTAAAATGATTAAAAAACAAATTATTTTAAATACTTTTTAATCATTTTTTTTAATCAGGGATGACTTAGTTCAATTGATTGCAATGAGTTTATAATAAATTACACTGATTTGAATTTGTTTGTGAACACGTGGTAGCATGAAGAATTACCTATTTATTTATTGGAATTTAGCTGTTGCATTCGTTCTTCCACTTTTTAATAAATTCATGGAATTGCTCCAATTCAGATTACTGCCGTGTAACACTTTTAAAATCTCATAGTTAGTGTATAAATAAAATCATTTTTCAAAATTGACAAGCATAAACATAATTGACCTTATAAGCTTTAGATGAACTTTAAACGCCACCACCCATCTTACGGATTTAACCCTCCGTCCGTCGCGCGGTCTCACCACCCTTCGTTCGTCGTGCCGCGGCGTTCCGTCGCCATGTATTTAATATTGCGGTGTTACCAAGTATCATAACTACGATTTTAAAAAATTATAACTACTCAAGCTTATACGACTAAATTTTTTTTTTAATTTTTTAATGAAATAAAAATTTTCTCAGTCTCGTTCTAACTGTCTACGAGTGCAGACGTGTTTGAATCGTCTAGTGCGTTAGAGTGCGTCAGTAGTGCGAAATTTCAGTGTGTAACTTTCGATATCTATATCTGGGTCGTTATAAGTGTATCTCTGGGTGCCTGCTCACAGGTAATACAGGTGGATCTCTAGCCAAGATCTACCCTCCACCAAGGCTACCATGGCCGACCAACAGACCCCATCGTCCCAAAGTTCTCCAAGTTACTCCAACATCACTCAAGCCGACTGTTTTCCAAAAAAGGATCAAGCTGTTATTATAGATGTAATAGACAACACTCAGTTAAAAGATTACTCCCAGGCTCTAGCAAAAGTCATCTCTCCATCTCAGATCAGATTTATCTCCAGAATATCAGGAAACAGAGTGTGTGCATATGTCACAACAAAAAAATTAGCCGACGAATTGGTTGAGAAACACAAAGTTATTCACATTCAAGGTCAATCCCTTCCCATAAGGCCACTTATCACCAAGAACAAAAGAATTATCATATCTAATGTCTGCCCAGTAACTCCCCATTATGTACTTGAGGATAAGCTTAAGGAATTAAAAATCAAGCTCACGTCACCAATGACATTCCTACGCGCTGGCTTAACTGAGCCCGGCTTCAACCATATACTAAGTTTCAGAAGGCAAATATACATAGCTCCCGATGCCATCATTCCTGACTCATTACAAATCAATTTCGAAGATACTAATTACTGGATATACTTAACTACAGACACAATGACATGCTTTCTATGTAAACAGCAGGGACACATAGCCAAAAAAAGTCCGAATTAAACCGTTAAAAAGACTACCGATCTACCCGAGTCGGTGGATGGCAGCAGTAGAATCACGAATATGCCTCCTCCTAGTACTCCAGCTAAAACTATGACACCTCAGTTTCCTGCCCTGCTAACTCCGACTTCCCAAGTTATGACAATATTAAATAAACGGCCTCATCCTCCTTCAAGCTCTGGATCATCTATTCCACCAGCCCCACTAAAAGAAAAGGAGGATATGGTCGTCGATGGCGCATCTTCCGAATCGGAATCTATGAGTGACGCAAGTGATCATCAAACTAGTAAGGTCCGCCTAGCCAAAAAAATTAGACATAAATCTCCCAGTCAAGACCAAATAAATTGGCAAGATGTTGACCAAATATTGAAGGAGAAATCCTATCCTCTGAATTCACTACAATTTAAAAATTTCATCGAATCTACATATGGCACGAGTGATATCAAAGAAAATGCTGACCAGTATGTAAAAAATACTGATGAACTATGTCGCATGTTGGAAGACCTATACCCACATGTTGAAGGTAGGGCCATAAAAAACCGTTTTTCCCGTATATTAAATAAACTCAAGGACTGCTCGCAATAGAATGGACATTCTTCAGTGGAACATTAACGGATACCAACGAAGAAATCAGTTCCTCCAACTACTGTTGGTAAACAGCAATCCGGATATCATTTGCTTACAAGAAACCAATTTAAAAAAAAACTACTGTGCGCAGATAAAGGGTTACAAATCGAGCTTTAAAAATAGAACCAATAAAACTCCCACGCAAGTGGAGGGGTAGCCATTTTTACTAAATCAAATATCTTCTTGAAAGAAGTACAAACTACCTCAGTATATGAAGCAATAGCAATCCAGATAAAACACCCTTTCACCTTAACTATATGCAATATATATTTACCAAACAGCTGCATTCTCGACATGTATGAGCTAACCAATCTCACCAATCAGCTTCCCAAACCCTTTATCTTATTGGGTGATTTCAATAGCCACAACGAGCTCTGGGGTTATAGATCCACTGACTCCAGGGGCAGATTAATCGAGAAGTGGATCGAACTTCATGATGAGCTAGTTATCCTTAACAATGGGCAGCCTACCCACTTTAACGTTAATAATGAGTCAACCAGTGCAATTGATCTGACCATAGCATCAGCGGAACTAACCTTAGATCTCAAGTGGGAAGCTCTGTATGATTTACATGACAGTGACCATTTCCCCATTTTTACCAGAATCATCAAAAATCGACAAGAAGAAGATGCAGTATCGCAACCTAAGTGGATCCTGGACATGGCCAATTGGAGTCAATTCAAGGAGCTCATAGAAGAGGGACTCCCTAAACTCCACTTTAAAAAAAATTCTATGTACTCCAACCCTGCCAACGCTAATTTCCAAGTAATTACCCAAATCCTCTCTGAATTCACAACTTTGATCCAGGAAGCAGCCACAACTAGTATACCAAAAACATCAGGTAAAAGTCACTCTAAAAAAATCCCCTGGCTTGACTCGACCTGTCGAGTGAAAATACGCATCTACAAGAAGCTATTTCGAAAATACAAAAAGTCCAAAAGTGACGCTGACAAGATGAAGTTCAAGAAAGCAAGAGCAGAAGCAAGAAGAACGATCAAAGAAAAAGAAAAACAATCCTGGCATGAGTATACCTTTTGACATTCGACTCTAAGCACACATGGACAACCCACATAAACGAATTATCAACCGAGTGCAAGAAAAGGTTAAACGTTATTAAAGTCTTATCGAGTACCAGTTGGGGAGCAGACCAGGAAAGTCTAATTAGAGTATACAGAGCTCTAATTCGGTCCAAGATTGACTACGGATCTATTTTCTATGGTTCAGCAAACCCAAGAACCCTGAAGAAGCTCGAATCAATTCATAATACAGCTCTTAAGCTGTGCCTAGGAGCGTTCAGAACCACACCAGTGACCAATCCTTGCCGAATCTCAGAAAAAACCACTAGAACTCAGAAGAATGGAATTAAGTATCATCTACGCAACTAACGCCCTATCGTCTTCCTTAAACCCAATGTATTCCAAACTATCATAGAATGTCAATATCAGCCCATACCAAACTCACCCTAGACTTCCCAAACCACTAAAAATAAGACTCGGAGGATACTTGCAGTCTACGGGACTAAAATTAATACCCACCTACCAAAAAGGAGTCCATCCATTACCACCATAGAACAACACGGATATTCCTATCAATCTGGACCTAGCACAGTACTACAGACCAACTACCAGTGATCGTACATATAGACAACTTTTTATGGAATGCAGAAACACGTATGCTGATCATGATTTCTTGTACACGGATGGTTCTATCATTGAAGGTAAAGCAGGTTGCGCAGTGGTATCAGAATTCGATGATCTAAAGTCCATTAAGCTTCCCAACCAATGCTCCATAGATAGCTGCGAACTGTACACCCTGTCCCAAGCACTGGAGATTATCAAAGATGGCCCAATTCCAGCACGATACGTCATATGCTCAGATTCACTGTCTAGTCTAACTGCATTAAAAAACCGATTCACAAAAAACCCGCAAATCCAGCTAATTCAATCGGTAGTCAACGAACTTCTGACTCGCGGAACCCACATTGTCATCTGTGGATCCCATCACACCAGGAAATCCCAGGTAATGAAAGAGCTGACGCTCTAGCAAAGAACGCTGCAAAAAATGAGGGCTGCCATGATGCTATTCCAGTCCAGATATTCGAAGCCAAAAAGTATATCTATGAAGCAGTAAAGAACCATTGGAACCAAAAATGGCAAGCAACCCACTCCAAACTCCACACAGTAAGAAGCAACATACATGACTCTAGACCAATGATCACCTCTGGTCGCAAAGACCAATGCACAATTACAAGACATCGAGCTCTCAAAATCGATCAGAAGACTATTTTTTTTTATAAGCATGACATTAAAATGAAAATGACTAGAAAACAATGCGGAATTCGGAAAAACTTTACTTGAAATAACTTCTAGGGAATAAAATTGTCTACAAAAAAGGTCTGACGATATTTTGTAATAAGTCTGATATTTTCGCCGGAAAAGTAGAAAATCTCAAAATTTAAAATGAATTCGACTTTAACCTCAAATAACTTTTGAACAAATAGATTCCTCAAAAAATGATAAGATTCTTTTTTTGTAGAGCATTCAATTTCCTACAAAAACATGCCTACGAATTATCCCTATGACGCAGCGTTAGCTACTTATAAAAATCAGAAGACGTAAAAAAAATTGTTTCCGTGTTATTCTTATGGAAAATAGAAAAGTGCGATAGGGAACCTCTTAATGTTAATATTAAGAGCTCTAATTTTCACAGGCGTCTTTTTTGGATCAAAAAAAAAATCAAAAAAAATTTGTTATTTTTTGGATCACTCTACTATATATATATATATATATATATATATATATATATATATATATATATATATATATATATATATATATATATATATATATATATATATATATATATATATATATATATATATTAGGTGGGGATAGGCTGCTCTGAGCACGCGGTAAAGGGGTTATGATAATCACGTGACCGCGACAGTACGTATGGCAACACAGTGATTACTGTAATTATTATTTCTTGTTGTTATTTGTAAATTCAAAATCAACATCGAGTGTAAACAAGTGTCAATTTAATGACAAAATCATCAGCTATTATTACAAAATTGTGTACTAAAATTCGTGAAATTATTACAAATATTGACACGGAATTTAATAAAAAAGATGAATAATTATAAAAATGTTTACTGTTTTTAATTATTAATAATTCTGTACCTACAACTGTGTATTAACTTAGTGACATTTTTTAAAATTAATAATAGATGAGTATGAATGTAGCAGACATGGGAAAAATTTTAAATTATTAATAAATAGAGTAAATAATTTTAAAAAAAATATTTATAAAAATGCACTTATTAATTTCAAAATTTTTCGAACGTGCATTTTTTAAAAATTTAATTCTATTAATTTTTTACTCTATTTATTAATAATTTTAAATTTGTCTGATGTCTGCTACATTCACACTCATAGTAATATTGATGATTAATATTAACACCGGCACACAAAAAAAAATAAGTTCTCTGTACTTTTGACGGGACCGATTTATTCCCATGTATTTTGACCCGCTGAATCTGAATCCGAGGTCCGTTTAACCCGTACACCCTCAGATTTTTAGAAAACTTTAAAAAACCTCAAAACATCACAAAAATCGACCGTTTATTAAATTTATAAATTTTCTAAACTCTAACTAAGCATGATTTTTATGTATTTCGGTCCTCCACATACTAACCTGAAGTTTATTTAAAACATTAGCCATATAAAGTCTGAGTAAATTCCAAAAAATTGCAAAAAAGCAAAAAAATTCGTAGTATTGTGATAAAAAAAATTTTATAGGGCTATATAAATAATTATTTTCATGTATGTTTATCTGTCACATATAATTCTTGAACATCCATGGCTCAGACATCCCTAAAATTTTAAATAAATGGCAAAAATTCCCAAAAAATCGAAAAAAATAAAATTTGGTATAACAAAAATCAATTTTTAAATCGAAATAAATAAAAGAAATCATATTGATCGATCTGTGATATATATATAAAAAATATTTTGGCCTAAAACATAAAACAATTTTAATATGCTTCGAAAAATCTTTATAGAAACGTTATTTCAATATTAATTCGTTCTCCGCTTATATCTAACCCTTTTGTCTTCAAATGTCCTACATAAAGGTTTTCTCTTTCGTTTCCTCATTTCTTCAGGTAGATCTCTCTGTAGTGTCCAACAGTGATCTGCCATCATATTGACATCCCACTTACCTTGATAACGTTTTTTCATTACACTGATGTCCTGATGATTGATATACAACTATGATACTTTAGGTTGCTTAATGAATTCCAAATTACACTATTTACATTTTCACCTTTCACACTTTCCTGAAAATCTTGGTGACTATAGTGAAGAGCAAGGTGAAAGATTCCATCAGGACATCAGTGTAATGGAAAAACGTTATCAAGGTAAGTGGGATGTCAATATGATGGCAGATCACTGTTGGACACTACAGAGAGATCTACCTGAAGAAATGAGGAAACGAAAGAGAAAACCTTTATGTAGGACATTTGAGGACAAAAGGGTTAGATATAAGCGGAGAACGAATTAATATTGAAATAACGTTTCTATAAAGATTTTTCGAAGCATATTAAAATTTTTTTATGTTTTAGGCCAAAATATTTCTTATATATATATCACAGATCGATCAATATGATTTCTTTTATTTATTTCGATTTAAAAATTGATTTTTGTTATACCAAATTTTATTTTTTTCGATTTTTTGGGAATTTTTGCCATTTATTTAAAATTTTAGGGATGTCTGAGCCATGGATGTTCAAGAATTATATGTGACAGATAAACATACATGAAAATAATTATTTATATAGCCCTATAAAATTTTTTTTATCACAATACTACGAATTTTTTTGCTTTTTTGCAATTTTTTGGAATTTACTCAGACTTTATATGGCTAATGTTTTAAATAAACTTCAGGTTAGTATGTGGAGGACCGAAATACATAAAAATCATGCTTAGTTAGAGTTTAGAAAATTTATAAATTTAATAAACGGTCGATTTTTGTGATGTTTTGAGGTTTTTTAAAGTTTTCTAAAAATCTGAGGGTGTACGGGTTTAACGGACCTCGGATTCAGATTCAGCGGGTCAAAATACATGGGAATAAATCGGTCCCGTCAAAAGTACAGAGAACTTATTTTTTTTTGTGTGCCGGTGTAATTAATTAATTAATTATTGATATCCTTAGCGTTCCTGAAATACGGTAAAAAACCGAAATTTCGGTGAATTTACGGTAAATTACCATAAAAAACCGTAATACCGTAGTATTCCGTATTGCTACCGAATTTTGCGGTAAAATTGCGGTATCCCACCGAATTTTCACGTAAAATTACGGTAAGTTACGGTAATCTACCGCAAAAATTCCGAAATGGGTATAAAATTCTTTTACGGTAAGCCTACCGTATTCTTACCGTAAATTTTTTGTCTGCCACCGTAGAATACAGTTATCTAAATGTATTTCTGTAAATTTGGCAAGTACTTAAAGTTTTACTACAATTTAATAACTTTTACCATCTGGGACTCAAAAATAAAAGGCTAGAAAAAATGGCTAAATCTACCAACAAATAAGATAAACATATCTTAGAAAATCTACTACAATTCAGGTATGGATTAAATTGGAAATGCTGTGAGAAAAATGGACACAAAAAAGTTGATGTACTAACATTTTTCACTTTTATTTATTCATGGTGTCCAAAAATTGAAAGTATAGAAAATTTAAAGCTCACAAACCAATAAACGGATGTTTATGCAAGATTATTATGGTTGTAGGAAATTGAACGCTATACAAAAAAAATCTCTTATTATTTTGTGATAAATCCAACTGTTTAAAAGTTATTTGAGCTTAAAGTTAAGTTTATAGTGAATTTTGAGATCTTTTTATTTTTCCGGCAAAACTATCAGTCTTATCACAAAATGTCATAAAAATTTTTTTGAAGGTAATTTTATTCCTTCCAAATTATTACGAATAAAGTTTTTCGAAATTCTGCGTTGTTTTCTAGTTATTTTCATTTCAATGTCGAGCTCTTAAAAGCAATCAGAAAACTATTTTTTTAAGTTTTTCTTTCTTTTAAGTTTCATACATTTGAATTTGCCGGGCTATTTTGAGACAGCTGAAACTTGAAACACGCTCCCTCGTGGGAATAGCTGAAACTTGCTCCCTCGCCAGATAATCAGCCATTAGATTTTCTGCGCAGTGTCTCCTGTTCATTTTATAAGCGTTACATTATTAAATAATTATCATTGTGGATTTAAATGATAAATCAATTGATTTCAAATAATTGAAACATGAAAATTTATGTTATGTGATTTTTTACATTTTTTGCGTGAGAATATGCTTAACAAGTGATTATAATAATCATTTTAATTTTTGTTTATGACATGCTGAGTTTATTGGTTAAGTTTAACGTTGTTGTAAGAAGTTAGGAAAAATAATCAAATTCGATTTATTACGTGCTATTTACAAGAATTATTTTATTCTTAACTTGAATTTAAATTTTTCTAATAAATTAATTTATTCTAAACTTAAAAGCCAGATTTATAGCAAATTTCTAGATTTTTTTACTTTTCTGGTGAAACTATCAGGCTTATCATAAAATGTTAGAGTGTCTTTTTTGTACACAATTTTATTTTTTACAAATTACCTCCAATAAAGTGTCTCAAAACTTCGCATTGTTTACTAGTTATTTCCATTTTCATGTCAAGCTCTTGAAATCGATCAGAACACTAATTTTTTTTAAGAGCTTGACATTAAAATGGAAATAGCTAGAAAAAATTGCGGGATTTTAAAAAACATTATCGGAGATAATTTTTAATGAATAGGATTCTCAACAAAAAAGATTCTATGACGTTTCGTGATAAGTCTGATAGTTTCACCGAAAAAGTAGAAAGATCTCGAAGCTTCCTATAAATTGGACTTCAAGCTCCAATAACTTTTAAACAGATGAATTTCGCAAAATTTACGGTACAATTACTGTTCCTGTGAGCATATCTAATTTTACGGTATTTTTCGATATCACTACCGTAGTTTACGGCAATGCCACCCTAATCAAGTACGGTAATTCTACGGTAAGTTCCGGTAAACTACGGTAGATTCCGCGGAATTTTCCGTGATTTCCGCGGAATCTACCGTAGTTTACCGGAACGTACGGTAGAATTACCGTACTTAATTACGGTGAAATTACCGTAAACTACGGTAGTGATACCGAAAAATACCGTAAAATCAAATCCGCCAGGGATTTACTATTTTTATTATTTACATATAGAAATTTATAATTGGACAAATTTTAAAAAATATCGCTGTGTATAAATATGTTAAATTTGACAGTTGTAGGTTAGGTTACTTCACTATTATGATTATTACTTTGTTTCTATCTCTTTCCAACATATTTTATCTCTTTTTAATGGTCTACAATGTTGCCAGCTTGTACGAAAGATAATCAACGCTAGCTAATTTGCCGAAAAAGTTTATCTTTTTAATTAAATATATAGGCGAACCTTTCTAAGCTCCGGACTAAGTATTGTTAGTCATACACACTTAGCTTTTATAACTTTTTTATGGCAAATTTTATGCCCTATGAAGCTTTATACTCATTCTTTTCTGAAAAAATTTTTCAACACTGAAAAATCGAGTTGAAACCGAAAAAAAAGTTTTTCCATGTTATTTAAATGGATAATCTAATTGAAGCTTCTAATTTACTTAAAATTTTTTTTTAAGCGGGAATATTTTTTTCTATAAATTATCAGTTTTTGAGGTAGGGCAGAAAAAAAAGTATCACCCAAAAACGAAACTCCCTAATGTATATATGTATGTCGGAGATAAAAGAATAAAATGGGATTTTTCCAATGGGACGAGAAATTCCCAATACTTGAGACTAGCTTATATGGTAGCAATTAAATAATAAAATTCAAGTTCTAGTTGTTTACAACTTAAGCCGATAATGTTTATTGGGGTAGGATTAGGCTTGCTGTGACATCTGTTCACCAGACGTAGCCACGGTCACAGGATACATATAGTAAGACATAGAGGACACGATTCTAAGAAAAGAAAGTACTAGAAGTACAATCAAACTAAGACTTTCTAACTGGCTTCGTAGCGTAGCGGTAAGGCGTCTATTTCTCGCGCGTAGTTTGGGAGGGATGCTGGGTTCGAATCCTCCGTAGAGCAATTGCGACTATTCAATTTTTAACCAAAAACTGAGCATGTTAGGATTATTTATCAAAGTATACTAGATAAGATATAAGTATCCCAATACTTAATACAAAAAAAACAGAAATGAAATAAAATTTTTTGAATTAATTATTAGTGAAATAATTAAAGGCACTATTAACTTGATTCAGATTATTATTTCTCTAGAATCAATGCAATACAGCAATTTAAAATAACTCGATGTTTTATTAAAACAATTGCAAGGACAGTTAATACGGACCTAAAAAAATATTACTTTAAACACTAAAATTCAATTGCTTTAATAAAATTTCGACTCGACTGAAAATTTATATTTTTAATAACCTTACAATTTATTTTGAGTAAAATTGTAAATGAATTTATATGAAACAAAAATCATTATTGTATCAACAGCATCAATGGCTTGTTATATCAAAAATTACAGAGTTAATTCAAACGACTTGAACCTTCCCTTAACAAACTCTTACTTAGAGCAAAGAATATTATTAAACGTAGAGGGGGGTAGAATCGCTTCACGCATTTAGCTGTATCCAAATGCACGGAGTACTTGAGCCAAACGAATCTAGTTCGAAGTCAAGATTTTTTTTTTACAGTGGAAAAAAAAAGAGAAAATATACATACGGGATTGTCCATACAAATATGCCATCAGTCATCAGTTTCAATTAATTATAAAAAAACAATTAGAGCTACGATTGTGAATGACGAAAGGGATTATCTGGACGAAATTCCAAACAAAATAAAAAAAAAACAAGTCCATCCAGTGAATGGTTCGAGAGATATCGTGTTTATATCTGGACATTCTAATAAATAGACCAATTGACGTCCAACCAAATTTTTTTTCAATCAACTTTTTTTTTTAATAATATATTCAAAAAGATGATTTTAAATTATATTGAAATAGCTTATTGGAATGTCCTTTTGACATTGGTGCATTTCTTTTCTTGTTTAAGTACTATACAAAATTAGTGGAAATAATTTAAGTTGAAGACAACCCTGCTTTGACATTTGGCGACAGTAGAGCACTACCTCTCTGCTTCACGTTCGAGGTGTGCTAAAATCCTACTAAAAACAGATTCTTTATCAAGAATCAAACAAATACACGTCCAATATTCATCACTTTCTATCTATAATATTATTGTATTAAAATTGAAATCAAAAAAATTATCAAATATTCAACTGAGGTGCTCTATAACTAAAAGGAAATTTTTTGTTTTTAATGTATCAATGAAAAAAAAACAATCGAATGTACTTGGTGTGCGATAGCGCAAAATATACATTACTTATTGATAGTCATATCTTTTAAATGTTTCATATTTAGATCATATTTTGAATTGACCTTAACTGTGGACACTAAGTACATTCAAATACTTTTATTTCACTCGTACATTTTCAAAAAGATTTTATTATTCTTCTGTTTCAACTGTACAGCATCCTAGTTACTGAGTAATTTTTGTTATTTTAATTTTTTTTATTGAAACAATAATGTTACAGACAACGAGTGATATATGTTTAACGTGTACTTGGTGCAATTTTTTACAGAGAATCTATTTTTGATGAGTCGCGTTTACTATGAAAAACGACGGTCTATTCAAAACAGTTTAATTGAATAATAAAAATAACAGATGGACGAATTTAGGGTTTAATATTTTAGATTTATCAACAATGATCATTGTGAAATTGTCATACGAAAATTGTTTATGATGATATTTTCTCATTAGTTTGCAAAACCATAATATCATTAGATAAGATATTATTTGAGAGATCTTACATTGCGACCAACATGTTTGTTTGGGAAAAACTAGAAGCAACAAGAGTACTATGACTATAATGACTATAATTGAACTGTTTGAGAAGGGCAGTTCAAAGTTCTTCAACTTCCTGTATTCAGTACGAAATATTCAACGTATTTATTCAAATAGACGTAATAGTACCTTTGTTTGGGAAACACTAGAAGCAACAAGAGTATTTGGTTTATTGTTCCCTTTTTCATCAGAACCATGAATTTGTTGGAATGTTTTCAGTTTTTCTATTGCTTCTCCAAGATGATGTTCTAGTTTATCATTTCTAGCACGGACTTTGTTAACTTCGTATTGCAAATCATCCACTTGATTTCTTAATTCAGCTGTGAGAGTATCTTTTCCAGTAATGGTGTCTTGCAATTCTGACATCTACAAAATTTATAAATTTTTAGAACAATTACAATACTAAATGTCAATAATTCATGAGAATATACTTTTAAAGACATTGCGTGATATTTTTCATGAAGCTGAAGATTGATAGCTTGTAAATTTCGATTTTCCGCTTGAATTTCAATGTTAGTTTTTTTGACAACTTCATCTATTGGTGGGGCTTCTTTAAATCAAATTTTAATTAAACAAATATAATAAAAATATTCTTAAAATTACTAAATTATACAAGTTTTCATACCTTCATTATATTCGCCTTTTAAAGCAAGAGTTATTTTTTCATTTCTTTGTGACAAACGATCAAACGTCTGTACGACTTTAGAAACCGCACGTTTCGATACTTGTACTCGGTGTGCCAATTTATCATCCAATTCTTCTTTATCCCAAGACGATAATTGCATTAAGAAAGATGTTGTTGCTTCGGATTCATCTGAAAAAAATCGGAAATTAGCTAAAGTTTATTCTTACTGAATTCAAGATTATTAATTTACTTTTGTTTTCAGATTCATCGGCAGTCTCAGCATCGAATCTTTGAAGTAATACGCGAATATCTTCATTCAACTGATTCCAATAACGATTCACAACATTCAACACTGCATCATCTTGCGTTTGTCTTTTTTCAAGTTGTTCTATTCTTTGTCGTAATTCAGTTTCTATGCGATGCCGCTGTTCTAACCTCTGTAAAAAAAGAAAGTTAAAGAAAAGGAATTTAATTTGGAAAAGTGCATACCATCAGGTTCAAAAGTTAAAATTTAAAGTTTTACCTGAGCGAGTTTTTTGTTTTGAAACTGTAGGACTTTCATATCCATTTCTTCTAAAGTAGAAACTGATCCAATTATTATAGGCTCGAATTGTACTTTTTTGATAGGCGGTTGAGACATTGACTCACCGCTTTCTGCAAAACGCTTCGACATTTCTACGGTCGTTGATAAATTCTCTGAAAACTATTCAAAACATTTAGTTAATAGAAAGAGTAGCACTTATTTTTGGTGACTACTAATTACGCATGTAACAATCTTGTTCAATGCTTGAGCAAGCCTGTTTCCAAGTTCGATAGACGTTAATGTCTTTTCCTACCTATATGTCTTGCTGCAGATACTTGTGGCCAGATTTCAATAGCAAGTCTAGTTGCAAGCTTTACGCAAGAAATTCGTGCCAGATTATAACTCGATTCTGGAGGAAGACTATACTTGAAAATAGTTGCACATGTCTTGCTCAAAATCTGCTCAAGACTCAAAATTGCCCTTGAGCTTTGAGCAGATTTTGAGCAAGTCATGCGTAAGTACCTGGCGTAAGTTACTAGTGCAAGAAGTGCGCCAGAAACTTTTCAACTGTACTGTATCAAAGATATCTTCAATAATCTTGTGTACAATGCCTTAAACAAGTCATGCATAAGTCTTGATGACGATTTCTTACTATATGATCTTGCGCCAGACTCATACGTAGAAAAAGACACTATTGACTAGGGGTTTTGCTCAAGGCACTGGCACCAGAATCTTGCTTAAGCATGTGTTACTTGGGTACTGTCTTTTCAATCTAAATATCTATTATCAAATAGATGATCGATAAACAAACATCGTGTAATGAAAATCCTACCAAAAACAGATTCTTTGTATAAAGTCACACCAAGTACACATTTAAAATTTTTTAAAAGTAAAAAAGAATTATTATTTACAAAAAAAAAAGTCAAATCGAAAAAGTACCAAGTGCCTAATATGATTCAAAATCACGGTGAACGTTTTCATAAAATTTCAAAAAAAATTTAATAGCAAAATTTCAATGTACTTAGTGTGCGTTACTAAATGTATTCAAGCATAATTAGTTTCTAATAAAATCAAAAGATGTTCTGTTTTTTACTATTTTGTAAGCACACTAAGTACACTAAAATTTTGTTATTCAATTTTTTTGAAATTTTATGAAAATGTTTACCATGAATTTGAATTATATTAGGTACTTGGTATTTTTTCGATTTGACTTTTTTTTTTTTTTCGTAAAAAATAATTCTCTTTTACTTTCAAAAAATTTTAAATGTGTACTTGACACGACTTTATACAGAGAATCTGTTTTAGGTAGGATTTTGTTTTTGTAGTGTTATTATATTTTTAAAATTTTGGTATCATTTGACGCATATTTTATTGTTTGTCAATAATAAAGTATTAATTAGAGATAACTGTACGTATTTTCAATGCAATTACTAAGTAAAAATGATACTATCATTGATCTGTACATTAAAATAGAAAGATCTGTACATTAAAATAGCTAGAAAATTATGTAGAATCCGAAAAATCTTTATCAGAGATAATTTGTAGAAAATTTAATTGTCTACAAGAGAGGTATTATAACATTTTATAAGTCTGATAGTTTCGTCGGAAAAGTATAAAGATCTTGAAATTTACTATAACTCGACTTCAAGCTCCAATAACTTTGGAATAAATAGATTTATCAAAAAATGAGAAGAGACGTTTTTTGTAGAACGTTAAATTCTCGACAAAAATGTATCCTAGGCTTATCTTTACAATGTGCCATTGCCGAGGTAAAAATTCCAAACTAAAAATTTTTTTTTCCCATGTTATTTAAATGGGAAATCAAAAATCGCGATAAGCTACCTCTAATACTTGAATTTAAGAGCTGATCTGGCAGAATTTATATTTTGTCATATACTATCGATTTCTGGTGGTGCCAAAAAAAAATGTTTTTCGACACACCCTAATATATATTAGGGTGGGTCAAAAAAATCAACTATTTTTTTTTTTACACGTGTCACGGAAAAATGGGTTGCTAGACACCTTAAAAAAATTTTCACCGAATGTGAGCTCTTAATTTTAATAGGAAAATTCTCCGCATCGCAGTTTTTTATTTTTTTTTTCAGTCCAATAGAAAAACATTCATACCTCATCATTAATTAATTACACAGATAAATGTACTTAAAGAATTTCGTAGGAAATTTAATGCTCTACAAAAAAGTATCTTATGTTTTTTCCGTAAACCTCACCATTTGAATGATATTGAAGATTCAAGTTTGATCATTTTAAGACAAATTTCATTTTTGTTTATGAATTTTATAACTCGACAATAAATGACTATTATGAAATGCGCAATATAAATTTTGGTAGTAAATTAACTGTTCTATAAAAATGGTGTCTTATGTTTTGGCGATTAAACTAAGCGTTCAAAAGATATTCATCATCAAACTTTTATGTGTACTGATTTTAAGAGTTTTTGATTAGATAATCGAAAAATTTTTATTTAAGGAGGTTCGACCGAAACTAGTGAGTCAAAGTAGTGTTTGAATTTTTGCGTTTGCTAAATTCCCCTAATAATTATAAAAATTCATTATTTTAATTTATAATAACATAACGAATTCATAAACTGATATTTATTACTTATTTAATTAAAGAAAGTAATGAAATTACTTGGTTATTTTTGACTAATATGATTTAATAAAAAGATTCGGCAACAGCGCGTTTTAACTTCTTACACATCGATATTCAAATTAGAGCGGGAAAAATTTATTTCTAATCTCGTCTCTTTTATTAATGTATTTCTATCTTTGTTTTTTCTCTCAGCTACTTCCGCGACGTTGCCAAACCCTCAATAATATGTATCTCTGTCGATGAACGAGATTAAATAATAAAGTTCAACTTCAATTATTTAAATAATTACAACGATAGCACGATATTGTTAAAATTTTATCATATTCTAAAAATATTCAAGTTTATGGCATGTGGTTTTTTATTTCTTAAACTTGGGAGGTTAATAATGAAAAAAATTGAATAAGTCATGACGGAAGCTTGTCCGCCATAAAAGTCTGTGTATAAGAACTTTAAAAACGTCATTTTTAATCTTTTTTTCTAAAAAAATAGACGGTGGATCATATTCAAATTTTGAGAATACATAGATGAAGTACTTTTTTACATTTATACTAAGTTTCAAATCTTAAAGTTGGAAAATTTTTTTTACATTAGATTCGGTTGAACCTCCTTAATTTATAAGTTTTGAAAAAATTTACACGAATTTTGATTTTTATCAACTGAGAAACTTCAAAATATTTTTCAAGTTTTTTTTTTATGTGTAAGTATCTGTGTCTACATTTAAAAAAATAAATTGTACATTATTTATCGCTTATAGTTAATTATTTATTAATAAAAAAAGCAAAGTTTTCATTACTAATATATTATGATAGGTTTCAGTTTTAGAGGAAAACAATGTCCAATTAGTTATAAAAAAGATTTTTATTTCAATTTTTAACTGAGTTATTAATTTTTAAACAATTCTTTGTTGCAAGTAGGGTAATTTTTTCAATGCTCTTTAACAACTTGCAATAAGAAATAAAATACAAAACCAAAATTTTCTACAGAAGAAAATTTCCCCAGGACAATCTCCAGCTATAGTAGAAAAATTTTTAAAGACGTTTTGAAGACGTTATCAAAAAAAACATGATCGTGATTTCTAGTGATTAAAAATAAAATGTTTAGAATTATTGAAAAAAAATTTTCAAAAATTTAGAAAATCAAACTCAAATAATGCTTATATTAATCACAAAAAATTAATTTTGTATGGAATTCTTAAATTAAATTAAAATTTTTCGATTATCTAATCAAAAACTCTTAAAATCAGTACACTTAAAAATTTGATGATGAATATCTTTGGAACGCTTAATTTGATCGCCAAAACATAAGACACCATTTTTATAGAGCAGTTTATTACCTACCAAAATTTACATGAAATGCACATAAAAAAAATAGTTTTCTGATCGATTTTGAGAGCTTGACATTAAAATAAAAATAACTAGAAAACAATGCGGAATTCGAAAAAACCTTTTTTAAAAATAATTTCTAGGGAATAAAATTGTCTACAAAAAAAGTCCAATAATATTTTGTAACAGGTCTGATAGTTTCGCCGGAAAAGTTAGAAAATCTCAAAATTTAATATGAATCCGACTTTAACCTCAAATAACTTTTGAACAAATAGATTCCTCAAAAAATGATAAGAATCTTTTTTTGTTGAGCATTCAATTCCCTACAAAAATATGCCTGCCAATTATTCCTATGACGCATCGTTAGCTACTTATAAAAATCAGAAGACGTAAAAAAATTGTTTTCATGTTATTCTTATGGAAAATAGAAAAGTGCGATAAGGAACCTCTTAATGTTAATATTAAGAGCTCTAATTTTCACAAACGTCTTTTTTTATCTAAATGAAACTTTTGAACCTGTTTCCAAGATAAAAAAAAATTTGTTATTTTTTGGATCACCCTAATATATATACGATATAACACGCGGTTCTCCTACGATAGCGTCCACATTCTACACCGATCTTGATGAAATTTTTTATCCATATTATTTAGCTAAAGAGCTCGATTCAGTTCGAAGAAAAATAGTATTGACACCTTGGGTAGTAAATAAGAAAGCCTCAGATCACATGTTTGTTGACCTCGGCTTCGCCTCGGTCATACATGAGATCTGAGACATTTCTTACTTTACTGCCCGAGGTGTATAATGTACTATTTTTCACATCAGCTCAAAAGTTTCTCTATGGTATAAAAAAACTTATCGCCAACGGCCAGCTTGATATTTCGATTCTACGAGGCTCTCAATCATTTTATGTTTTTCCATATAAATAGTACGTGAAAAATTTTTTTTTCGTTTTCTTCAGTTAAAACTACGAAAAATTTTTTTTTCCGATTTTAAGGCACATATCCTTATAAGAAATTCAATTCTCTACAAAAAAGCTTTAAAATAGTTTTATCGTAATTCTGGTAGGTAAAAAGTTATCGGGCTTTGAATACTCGCAACTAAGTAAATTCTAAGGAGAATAGTTATAACGCAAAGGATTGCGAAAATTGGCAGTACTTATAGATAATTTATTAAATTTTTATTATTCTGAAATAATTTTTAGCATTCTGGAGTAATTTTATAGTGACTGCAAGATTCATCAATAAATTTATTAAACTATTGATAATATAATACACACTATTTTTTTTTCAATTATAAACGGTGAATTATGAACAATTTTTCAGAGCAAGTTTGTACTATGTATGTAAATAAAATTTTATTTTTTGCACATGGAAAAAATATAAATTATATAATCAAATCTATCGTAATACTAAGTATCTTCTGAAGTCATATCTGATCAAATTTTTTTTCGTTGCGGGTATTCAAAGCCCGATAACTTTTTGCCAGTTAGAATTACGATAAAACTATTTCGTAGCTCTTTTGTAGAAAATTACATTTTCTATGAGGATATGTGCATCGAAATAAGAAAAATAATTTTTTTTCGTAGTTGCAACTGAAGAAAACGAAAAAGAATTTTTTTTTTCATGCTATTTATATGGCAAAACAAAAAATGATTGAGCGCCTCATAGAATTGAAATATCAAGCTGGCCTATGGCGAGAACTGTTTTTTTACCATACACGGAAAAAACAATATAGTAGTGGCAACTGTCTGGGATAGTACCGAGTACTTTCTGTAAAAAAAAAAATTTCAGACAGTACTGTATGCTATCTAGACTGTATCCACTACTGTCCGGGATATTACTCAGCAAATGTTTTTTTTTTTGGACCACTCTAGTATATATAAACTTATATTAGTCAGGTATGATCAGATCTAGTTTTATATAAGCGTATGTATGATTATATACAATAGACCGGTTCAAAAAAATCGACTATTTTTATTTTTTTTTTCAAAACCCGCAGTGAAATATCTTTCTAGTCATAAAAAAAGAAGCCTGTGGAAACGGGAGCTCTTAATATCAATTTTGAAAGGTCGCTCATCGTAAATTTCTATTTTACGTTTAAATAACATGGAAAAAAAAACTTTTTTAGTTTGGAATTTTTCACCTCGGCAATGGCTTATTGTACGAATAAGCCCAGCATATATTTTTGTAGGGAATTTAACGCTCTATAAAAAAAGTCTCTTATCATTTTTCGACAAATCCATCTGTTCAAAAGTTATTGGAGCTCGAAGTCAAGTAAGAGTAAATTTTGAGATCTTTTTACTTTTCCGGCAAAACTATCATACTTATCATAAAATGTCATTTAATCATTTTTGTAGAAAATTTTATTTTCTACAAATTATCATTGATAAATTTTTTTTAAATTCTGCATTGTTTTCTAGTTATTTCCATTTTAATGCCAAGTCCCTAAAAAAATAGTGTTCTGATCGATTTCAAGAGCTTGGCATTGAAATGAAAATAAATAGAAAACAATGCAGAATTTGAAAAAAATTTATCAATAATAATTTGTAGAAAATAAAATTGTCTACAAAAATGATTGAATGACATTTTATGATAAGTATGATAGTTTTGCCGGAAAAGTAAAAAGATCTCAAAATTTACTCTTACTTGACTTCGAGCTCCAATAACTTTTAAACAGATGGATTTGTCGAAAAATGATAAGACTTTTTTTGTAGAGCGTTAAATTCCCTACAAAAATATATGCTGGGCTTATTCGTACAATGAGCCATTGCCGAGGTGAAAAATTCCAAACTAAAAAAGTTTGTTTTTCCATGCTATTTAAACGTAAAATAGAAATTTACGATGAGCGACCTTTCAAAATTGATATTAAGAGCTCCCGTTTCTACAGGCTTCTTTTTTTATGACTAGGAAGATATTTCACTGCGGGTTTTGAAAAAAAAAAAATAGTCAATTTTTTTGAACCGGTCTAATATACAATTATATATAATTATACATAATTATATGTAATTGCATATATAATTATATATACTCTATATATAATCATCTATAACTGAAAATAGTTAGGCAAAATCATTTTTTCCCGGGATGTTATTTGAGTGAAAAAAAAAATTACGATTAGCGACTTCTTTATATTAATATTAAGAGCTCAAATTTCAACAGGACTTCAATTTTGGTATCCTCCACTAAAACTTTAAGGAAATTCATGAAAAAGAGAACAGGCGTTTTTTTCTGGCCCACTAATATATATACAGGTTCATGCATTCATATAATTGACGCGACAACAGCAAGGACAGTGGTCATCGTTTCATAATAACAAGTATAACGATTCGAGTTTACACCAGGTCTTTTAATGTTTTTTTTTTTTTTCATTTTCTGAAATATATATCATCTAAACGAAGATACATACATACGTACATACAAATTTATTTATTTTTGAAAATCGATGAAAAACGTCTATCATAAATAATACATTTCTAAGGTTAGGTTAAATAGAAAACTGTTACCTTTATGCTAGCGATTAACTACTCGTTAGATTTTCAAAGTAGTAACTCCAAATTGAAATTCTTTATATTCAATTTAAAATAACACATATCACTTCCTTAAATTATAGAAAAAATGAAATTCTCTTTTGCTGTCACTGTACCAAGTAAGGGTTTGAGTGACTTCATTCCATCAATTTAAATCGCCTAATTGTAGCAAAAAATATAAAAAAACAAATTAAATTGATAAAGTTAATAATAATTTATATAAAACTTTTATGTTGACAACAGAGAAAAAGAAATTCAATAACGCTGAATATTACGACGATCGAATATTATATGATAAAGCTCTGGGGCCTGAAACTCAATATTATTTTGAGTGTGTCTTACTATTCGAAGAACTGATTTTGAAACCAACATTATGACAAGAAAAAAAATGTCATTTGTCTGTTATGTCCTGGGAGGTTACTAGGATCGGAGCTGACGCCACCTCCTGGACAGTGGGCAGTTCGTTGTCACGCGGGACCAATTTTGAATTTGAAAACAGTGATAAATTTATTGTTGACTATGATGATGATGATGATTATGATTATTATTTAATAAAATAATGATATTATGGGTAAGAATAGATGTAATTGATAGAATAACTTTTATCTGAAGACTGAGTTTTATTATAAAATGTAGATAAGATTCGATCAGTAATAACAGTTGTGCTCGTCAATAGTTCTCGGAGAGAAGTGAAGTTACATCAGACGGCAGAAAGATCTCTGACTCTCCACTCTTCGACTTCTCCCACCATTCTCATACTCATACACATACTTATGCAATATATGTACTTATACATATCAACGTTCTTTCTAATTATATACTTATACATTCGTACTTTCTACTAATACACGTACGAGATATGAGTTTACACATCTACGTTCTTTATTTATCCGTTCTATGATTTGACTCATTACTTATATTATTTATATTCCATTTTCCTACACTTAAATACAATCTTTTAGTTAATTATTCTACGTTTAATTATTTAGTACGATTGACATTATTATTTATCATGAAACACCATTATAATTATTCTAATGCTATATTTTTATATTTCTATTAATTTATTCATTATACAAGTCACTCTTTATTTAATATGTATATATATTAACAATAATAGTTGAGTTCTTGTGATATGGTTTTCATTTATAAGTAACATTTATTTATTAAATATATCCTTTTCTTATTTGTTTATAGAGTATGCATTTGTTTATAACCATATTTACTGTTAACTATAGAACAAGGGCCTATTCATGATTTTTATGCGTGTGTTTTGTTTAGGTTTTAACTATCGGGTGACAGGAAATGTTCCAAAACCACTCAAACCGTATTTATATTTCTCTGAATACAAAATAAAGATTTATTTATTTATTAAAAGTTTCTTATAATAAAAATATATAATTTAATAAGTATGTGCCACGAAGATTTATTATTAAAATTATTGACTAAATATTGATAAGACGCAATAAGTGTTGTAAGATATTAATATATAATTTCAAATGAAATTTAAATGCGCACCTATTTATGGATCTCAAGTTTACTAATTAATTAACAGGTGGAGGCACCTGAGGCCACTAAGGACATAACATATTCTTGAGAATCAATTGTTTTGGCTCTGTTGGCAGAACATACCTAAGCGGCGTTGTTGTCTTAATCCCTTAAAAGCACAGTGTGCTTCAGCAAAAATTTACTTTACAAAAGTTTCCTTGAATTTTTCGTCAAATGTCCGTCAACTTCAGACTTTTCCGTTTTTGACGACAATTTATATGGGGCATTCCACGCCAAATCGACCACTTTTGACCCCGACCCCTTTCGATTTGGCTGAAAATTTTTTTTCCTTTTATACCCCATTAAAATCATTTTTCAGAAAATTTTCAAATTTTATTACCCAACCCAAAAAAAGTTATGAATTTTTCAGAAATAAGGCTTTTATTTTATCAAATAGCTATAACTTCTTCAAAAATTGACTAATCGGGACGTTTTTTTTTTCAAAATTTTTGTCATTAAATGTACTTTTCGAAACAAAATACGAAAAAATTTTATGATGATAAACTCTATGAAATTTTCGGCTTTTTTGAAAAAAAACCGTGATTTTCTTAAAGTTCGTCATTTTTTATTTTTTTTTTTTATTTTCTCAAAAAAAACTTCATTTAATTCTGCAATTTTTCCCGCCAATCCTAGAGTGGGCCGACTATTCCTTCTATTTTTTTTTATCAATTGAAAAAAAAATTTTTGCCCAGTTGGGCTTATTTTACAAAACATCAGTCTGGAAATTTTTGAGGACTTAAAGATGACGGCCGACTTTGAAGAATTGAGACGGAAAAATTTATTGAAAGTGGTAATCCTCGAAAAAATTTGCATTTTTTTCAAAAAAGAAAAAAAAATAGAAGACACTTACAAACAATTTTATTGTAACTTTTTTTAAAAACTAGACCTGAAAACAAAGAAAATGAAAAAAAAATTGCCATTTGTTTTATTTTCGAACAAGTTACAGGCTTTTGAAATAGCGATGGACGTTAGATTTTTTTTTCGACAGCCTGTGACATGGTCAAAAATGAACCAAACGGCAATTTCTTTTTTCATTTTCTTTGTTTTCAGGTGTAGTTTTTAAAAAAAGTTACAATAAAATTGTTTGTAAGTGTCTTCAATTTTTTTTTCTTTTTTGAAAAAAATGCAAATTTTTTCGATGATTACCACTTTCAATAAATTTTTCCGTCTCAATTCTTCAAAGTCGGCCGTCATCTTTAAGTCCTCAAAAATTTCCAGACTGATGTTTTGTAAAATAAGCCCAACTGGGCAAAAATTTTTTTTTCAATTGATAAAAAAAAATAGAAGGAATAGTCGGCCCACTCTAGGATTGGCGGGAAAAATTGCAGAATTAAATGAAGTTTTTTTTGAGAAAATAAAAAAAAAAATAAAAAATGACGAACTTTAAGAAAATCACGGTTTTTTTCAAAAAAGCCGAAAATTTCATAGAGTTTATCATCATAAAATTTTTTTGTATTTTGTTTCGAAAAGTAAATTCAATGACAAAAATTTTGAAAAAAAAAACGTCCCGATTAGTCAATTTTTGAAGAAGTTATAGCTATTTGATAAAATAAAAGCCTTATTTTTGAAAAATTCATAACTTTTTTTGGGTTGGGTAAAAAAATTTGAAAATTTTCTGAAAAATGATTTTAATGGGGTATAAAAGGAAAAAAAATTTTCAGCCAAATCGAAAGGGGTCGGGGTCAAAAGTGGTCGGTTTGGCGTGGAATGCCCCATATACAACTTGCTATACACTATGGAGTAAATTTACTTCCCGAATTAGAAAGTAAATTTACTTCAAAAGTTGACTAGAAAAAATTTTTCGTCAATTTTCAGGCAAATTTTTACATCAATTTATTGTTAATTTGACTTAGAAAATTGTAAAGTATTTTTTACCGTCAAATTGCACACATTTTTATGCATCAATTTACTTACCTTCTGAAATGGTAAGAACAAACATTATCGACTTTTTTTTTCTAATGAAAAGTTCCCTCTAAGGGCCAGTATTTCAAACCGAGTGTATTTTTGTCCGCGTTTTAATTATCATTGCTGGTATATCTATATATTATTAATATATAGATATACTAACAATATTAATTAAAACCCGGATAAAAATAGACTCGGTTTAAAAAGCTGGCCCTAAATTGAGGAAAAATTAACCGCAAACTTTTCTATTCAACTTTTGCTGTCAAATAGTCAGTCAGCAAATTCGGACCGCAAATTTCGGGCAATTTCAATGTCAAATTACTTTCAATTTCAAGCTAAAGTGGCTATTAGGGAAGTTGATTAAAAGTTTCACGTCAAATGGACGGCAAGTTTTTCTGTCAAATTACATTAAGATGACTGCAGTTGATTTGCATCAACTTACACCCAAGTATCCCCAATAGCCACTTTAGCTTGAAATTGACAGTAATTTGATGTTGAAATTACCTAAAATCGGCTGCCCGAATTTGCCGATGATTTGACAGCAAAAGTTGAAAAGAAAAATTTGCGGTGAATTTTTCTTCAATTTAGAGGTAACTTTTTACGATAAAAAAAAGGCTGCATTTATCTTTCTTACTATTTTAGAAGGTAAACAAATTTATGCATAAAAATGTCTACAATTTGAGGGTAAAAAAATACTTTACAATTTTTCAAGTCATAACGATAAATTGAAATAAAATTTTCTTGAAAATTGATAACAACTTTTTTCTAGTCAACTTTTGCAGTAAATTTGCATTCTAATCCGGGTAGTAAATTTAAGTCAAATTGTATAGCAAGTTGTATATAAATTGTCGTCAAAAACGGAAAAGTCCGAAGTAGACGGACATTTAATGAAAAATTCAAGGAAACTTTTGTATGTAAGCTTTTGCTAAAGTAAACTGTTTCATTAGGATAGCTTAACCCTTCAGCACCCGCGTTAGAACAACGTAAAACATTACCCGCGTGATGAGAAAAAGTCTCACGCTTCGGCGCATCGTAAATTTTAAGTCAAATAAAACAAAAATATTATGCACTTTCCCGATTATGACGTAATTATAATTTATTTGAATATCTCGCTTGTTTTTATTTTTAAATTTTCTATAATGTACTTGTTTTTTAATTTTTAATTTTGTAAGTAATGACAGACTTAACGGCTGAAAAAAACGGCGGTGATTGCCGAAAAGATTCGGAACTGCCCGAACTGAGCCAAACCGTATTAATTTTTATGCCTTACTTTACTCGCGTGATGAGAAAAAGTCTCATTGCTTTTTAAAATAAATCTTTTAAAAATATTTTTTATGTTCGAAATAATTTTTAAATTTCAAAATCATAAAAAGCATAAAATTTCATTAAGATAAAAAAAATTTCACTAGGTCATTCCATTTGAAATTACTTAGAAAAAAATATTTGAAGGCAAGTGTGAGAGAAAAACTCATAGCGCGGGTGCTGAAGGGTTAAGGATGGGCAGTACTAAACGAATTTTACTTTTCTTATTACGTTTAGAATAATGACGTCACTCGAGTAATGAAAACCTAAAAACAAAGTTTGTCTTACCCATTCTTTCGGAAGCTATCAAAATTTCTGTAGTAACTATTAATTTATAAATTAAAAGAAAAGTAAAATTAAAAAATCTCTCTATCGGTTGACCCTGCGGGCCAGCCCCAAAACTTCCCGCTGTTTTCGAGCTCCTCGAGCTCGAAAACATTGTTGTGGATACATTTTCGAGCTTTTCGAGCTCGAAAATACTTTTGTGTGCCATTGTTTTCGAAAAAAACCGATATTAGCATTTCTTTCACCCACGATATCTCAGGAACGAATTGACCGATTTTGATGGCTAAGACGGCAATCGATGCGTTTTATCAAGTTCTAGAGCTGATAAGATTTTGGAGTTGATCGTATAAGTCGTTTCTGAGAAATCAATAAAAAACTAGAAAAAAAAAATTTTTTTTTTCGTAATTCGCCAATATTATCGAGTCTACTTGATCAAATGATCTGAAATTTTCAGAAAAGTTGATGGCCAACAAGCTCCTTCGATTGCCGCCTTAACCATCCAAATCGGTTCATTAGTTAAAAAGTTATAGACCGGTCACACACATACATACACACACACACACACACACACACACACACACACACACACACACACACACACACATACACACACACACACACACACACACACACACACACACATACATACATACACTCGGACATCATTTTAAAAATAGTCAGAATAGCTTCTTAGGACCTCAAAACGTCGACATCTGATAAAATTCCGATTTTCGCGAATCGGGGTGAAAACAATAACTTCCCAATTTTTCAAAAATCGTCGATTTTCTTAGCGGGAAGTTAAAAATTCGTTTAGTACGGCCCAGCCTTAAGAATATACAAATACCCTGATAGCCACACTTTGAGGGCCAGTTTTTCAAGCCGAATTTATTTTTATCCGAGTTTTATTGCTAGTATATCTATATATTAATAATATATAGATATACAAGCATTGATATTAAACTCGGATTCAAAATAAACTCGGTTTGAAAAACTGGTCCTAAATATAATTGCTCAGCAAGTCCTGTTGTGAAACACTTTCGGTTAACTTAAGGCTGGGCCGCACCTAACGAAGTCCTGAATTTAAGAATTCTAATTATTTATTAAATAATTATCATAACAGCAATTTTATTAGCTTCCGACTAAAAGCAGAAGACGAACTTTCTCGGAAGATTTTCATCATCCGAGTCCCATAAATATTCAAAGAGTAATTAGAATTCTTAAATTCAGGACTTCGTTAGGTGCGGCCCAGCCTTAACGACAAGTTTCTGGCAAGCCTCGGCTGAATAATCCCTAATAGCACAGTTTGCTTGAGCAAAAGTTTCCTTGAATTTTTCGTCAAATTTCCGTCAACTTCGGACTTGTCTGTCTTTTACGACAATTTGTATGCAACTTGCTATTCAATTTGACGTCAATTTACTACCTGGATTAGAATGCAAATTTACTGCAAAAGTTGATTAGAAAAAAGTTGTTATCAATTTTCTAGCAAATTTTATTTCAATTTATTGTTAATATGACTTGAAAAATTGTAAAGTATTTTTTTAGCCTCAATTGTAGACATTTTTATACATAAATTTGCTTGCCTTCTAAAATGGTAAGAAAGAACAATACTAACTTTTTTTTATCGTAAAAAGTTACCTCTAAATTGAAGAAAAATTAACCGCAAATTTTTATTTTCAACCTTTGCTTTTAAATTATCGGCAAATTCGGGCAGCAGATTTTAGGTAATTTCAACATCAAATTACTGTCAATTTTAAGCTAAAGTGGCTATTAGGGTATTAATTATATCGTTTCCCTTCTCAGTAGTTTTTGGTATTATCGTTTTAGTGCAGTCAAGTACCAACCTTGGGCTGCTAAGTGTTACAGCACCTTGTGAAAAATGTCGCAGAACCCTAAAGTGGCTATCCGGGTTAAATTGGCTTTAAATTACGGCAGTAGCTTAAGGGTCGGCAGTACTAAACGAATTTTCGAATTTTATTTTCCTAATTACGTTTTGAATAATTACGTCACTTGAATGATGAAAACCTCCCGAAAAAGTTTATCTTTCATATTTTTTCGGAAGCTATAAAAATTTCTGTAATACCAATTGATCAATAAATTGAAAGAAAAGTAAAATTCAAAAATTCGTTTAGTACGGCCCAGCCTTAAAGTTACAGTCAGAACCAGTGATTCATACCGTCCATGGTTACAAGCGTACCAACAGAAAACTCTATGCTAGAAATTTCTATGCTCGGATATCTTTCTGTAGTAAATTTCTTAGTCAGCATAATTATAATTAAGGACAATTATATAATAAGATATTTCGATGTCAAAATTATTCTATGCAGAATATTTCTATGCAGGACATCTCTGTGCAAGATATCTCTGTGCAAGATATCTCTATGTACGATATCTGTATGCAGGAGATCTGTATGCAAGACATCTCTATGCATGACGTTTGTATGTAGGACAAATATATGTAAAACTATGGCTTCAAGAGTAAATATACAAAAATACTTGATGAGCGTAGAGATATCTTGCATAGACATGTCCTACATAGAGATGCCCTGCAATAGAAATATTCTGCATAGAAAAGTTTTAACATAGATTTATCTTATAACATAATTGTCCTTCATATACCCTAATAGCACAGTTTGCTTGAGCAAACGTTTATTGTACCAAAGTTTCGTTGAATTTTTCGTCAAATTTCCGTCAACTTCGGACTTTTCCATTTTTTACGACAATTTGTATGCAACTTGCTATTGAATTTGATGTAAATTTACTGCCCGAATTAGAATGCAAATTCACTTCAAAAGTTGACTGAAAAAAGTTGTCTTTAATTTTCCGGCAAATTTTATGTCAATTTATCGTTAATTTTACTTGAAAAATTGTTAAGTATATTTTTATGCTCAAATTGTAGACAATTTTATGTATAAATTTTCTTACCTTCTGAAATGATAAGAATGAACAATACCGACTTTTTTTTATCGTAAAAAGTCACCTTTAAATTGAAGAAAAATTAACCGCAAATTTTTATTTTCAACTTTTGCTGTGAAATTGTCTGTAAATTCGGGCAGCAGATTTCAGGTAATTTCAACATTAAATTACCGTCAATTTCAATGAAAAGTGGCTATTAGGGTAACTGTGCTAGTGTTATGACCTCCACCTATTGGGAGGTCGATTAATTAATTCACTATAAATTAAATTGTCTATACTGGGCTACTTCGCCCGGAAGTATTTGAATACTCAGCTTTGGTACGGATTATAGATTGGGGAAGAATTTCCAATTCAAAAAAATGGTTATATTTGTTAGACAGATAGCGTAAAAATATATTCAACAATTATTACAGGTTGCGTCCGTCTCGCTTGAGCTTCTTGCTTATTCTATTTTACAAAAATTAATCTTAAAATTATTTTAAGTTTGAAGGGGCGTCAGCCTTGGAGACTATGGCGGGGTAAGTTTTCCTTATTGGCTGGCTGTGGGGACGTAGTCGGGGCCTCATGACGTCACAGTCACTATTTCCGCCCCTCGAGGTTGAATCTTCTCCTCCGCCGCTTGATCGAATTTTCAACAGCTGCTGCGTTATCCGATGCTTAGACCGCTCGAGTTTTATTGCTGTCTCCAACCGGCTTATCCTCCGTTCTTCAAGGTTTTATTTAAGGGTTTTGAGGAATTTTCTTACTAAAATTTATGGCAGGGTACTTGAATTTCTAAAACTCCTTAAATACGAAATACAGAATTTTTTTATAAATAACTAACAAATGTCAACACAAATTTCTCTTAATTCTAGCGAACAAGGTTTCAGACATAAGTTCCTTTCATAATTTTTATATTTATAACTTTATTTAGACGAGCCTCGAGTGACCGGATGGTTTATTTTTATTTTATTATTTTTAAGTCCCAAAAAACCCAAGATTTTCCCACGATTTATTTAACAAATATAAATATAATTATATTTGAATAGCCCGCGTATGGGTTTATCTCTTAATTCCGCGAGGGGTCATTTCAATCGGACAGGTGGACCGCGATGGGACATCACACTAGTAAGAAATCTACTGCACGGTAGTTTATGCACGAACAATCGAAAATAAATATTTACGAGTCATTATCGACGGAAAAATATTAAAGACTGCAATAGGGGGGCTAACTTGAAGGTATATTTTTAATTAATTTTTTTAAATAAATAAATGGAGAACAAACAATTATTAACAGTCAACAATTAAGAACAAACGATGAACAAACGAATTAATAGAAAAAAAGTCGAAAATAGAAAAAATTAATATTTTTGAGAGGCTAACTTTGGTGAGCTACTGCACGGAGTTATCGCAGCATAGACTTGTCAGTTGGTACGCTTGTAACCATGGACGGTATGAATCACTGGTTCTGACTGTACCCTGATAGCCACCTTATCCACAAGTTAACTTCAAGTTACTGCCGTATTCTAAAGCCAACTTAAGGCTGGCCCGCACCAACAAGTCCTGAATTTAAGAATTCTAATTATTTATTAAATAATTATCATAACAGCAATTTTATTAGCTTCCGACTAAAAGAAGAAAACGAACTTCCTCGGAAGATTTTCATCATCCGAGTCCCATAAATATTCAAAAAGTAATTAGAATTCTTAAATTCAGGACTTCGTTAGGTGCGGCCCAGCCTTAAGTTGACAGTAAATTGTCTGTAACTTGAATTCGATTTAACTACAAGTGTTACTGTCAAACAATGACGTTAAGTTCATTGAAAGTTTCACTTCAAATTGACGGCAAGTTTTTCTGTCAAATTACATTCAAATGACGGCAGTAGATTTGCATCTACTTGCACGCAAGTATTATCCAGTCGAGGCTTACCAGAAAGTTGTCGTTAAGTTAGCAGAAAATGTTTCACTGCAGAACTTGCTGAGCAATTATGTTTAGAGTGTGGCTATCATGGTAACTTGTGGTTAAAGTGGCTATCAGGAATCGTCCATCTCTAGTTCTGGGAGTAAAGTTGTTTTCCTGTCAATTAATATTTTCAAGTTCAGCTTCATCTTTTAATATTCCTTTCATGCTTATGAACTTAGTTAACTTATATTTATAGATGTGCAGTTGCGGTCATCGTATTTTGTTGTCTCGTTTTATTTGGATATCGTCCATTAAATTTTGATTTCTGGCAATCAATTCATAAGCCAAATAAATGTCATATTTATTTATTCACTTGGAGGTTAAGTTTAATAAAGATATATTTAATTGCTTAGAAATACATAATTATATTTTCCCATTCATTCAACAATATTCGAGTGTCTTAGCGCTTTTGAAACGTTGAGTCTTCATTACGTCAAGTTATACTTTAAATCGCTTTCAAAATGGTAAATAAATCACAATTACCTGTTCATTTATTGATCTAGTTTTTGAACTAGACTTCCAAAAATTAATTCGTATAAAAAATTGTATTTATAAGCATATGTCATTAGCAAGATAAATATTTTTTATTTCAGCATGGCCGTCTGAAAATTCGTTCTTCTGCCGAACAAGAAGCTCGAAAAAAAAAGGAAAAGCAAATGAAAGTAGTGAAATATAAAGAAGTTATGAATTTGATATTTCAAAAGGTTAGTATTAGGACTCTACGTAACAAAAATAAAAAAAACATGATACTCGATGTAGCAGGTATCAGACGACTATCTTATTTTTATAAATAAATTATTTGTGAGTTGAATTAAATTTTTTTAATATGTATTGAAAGATTTTTTACAATTTTTGACGTATAATTAACAATTTTTTTTCCTTAAAGTATTTTACGTGTTTATTAAAAAAAAAAAAATGTTCCAATATCTGCTACATCCAGTATCAGGAAAAAATAGGACTGACAGTAGCAGGCTTGAAAATTTTTTTTTCTGTTTTAATTGAACAAGTAAAATATTTTAAAAATACATGTCAAAAACTTGTAGAAATCTTCTTGTGCTTATTTTCAAGTTTTTTTTCCGAATTAGAATCAAAATGTTGAAAAATAAGAACACTATAATAGTCGAATGTCCGCTACTTTCAGTGTCGTAAAAAAAACGTAATTGAAACTTGTACTCGACAATTATTAAATTAAATTATAGCTCTAGCGGTTTTACCGTGACGGTGAAAACACGGTCAAACTACGGTGTTTTTTCCGTGAAAACACGCCTTCGGTGTTCTGACAGTGAAGCGGCGGAGATTCGACGGTGAATTTACGGTCGAACCACGGTGGTTTCTGTGCAGTCACGCTACTATGTTCCAACCGTGTCCCCACTGTGTTTTTACGGTGGCTTAAGGGTGTTTTGAACGCGAGTTCACAGTATTCTGACGGTGAATTTCCAATGTTCTAACAATGGCTTCACGGTGGTTTGCAGTAATTTCCACGGTGAGATCATGGTGGTCTTACGGTGGCCTCACAGTATTTTCGCGTCGATTTTTTAGCGTTTTCACTGTGGTAGTTCGATATTTCCTCGTTGTTTTCACGATGATTCCATGGTTTCTTCACCATTGATATATTTTTTTCTTATAGTTTCCAAATCTCTGTCAATCATATTTTCTTATTTTCTCAGTATTTTTGATAATTATCTTTTCTAAAGTGTATTGTTAAATTATCAAAATGAACAAAGCTTATCATTTTAAGTTATCTTATCAATATAAGTACACAGAAAAAAGGAATTTCTTGGCGCAAAAAAGTTGCACTCACCCCAAACAAATTTTTGAATAATGAATTGAAAACAAAAATTTTCTTGGGGCGAGAAAGAATTTTCTTAATTAAAGAAAAAAATTTTTTAGCCGGAAACAAAATATTTTTGCGCCAAAAAATTTTTCTAGTCCTACAGTAAATTTTGTTTTTACTTTATAATGCAAAATTTGATATAATTGAGTTCTAGCAAATTCTATTTAATAGCGGTTTCTGAGTAAATATGCTGTGCAGGTGTGTGAATCATTATATTTTGTATTAAATATTTTAGATACGACTAAATAATCTAACATTATTCGAAAAAAATGATTTTACAATGATTCATAAGTCATATAAAGTCTATGAAATTTTTCAATTTACCGCATTCATAAATGTTATTAACTATGAAAACTTTTTTAAAATTTTTTAAAATGAGCTGACAAGACCATTAGCGAGATAGTTAAAGACATTTCGATGTTTCAATAATGAATTTAGTTATAAAAAACTGAGATATTAAATTTAAAATATTGTAGTTAAGTTTGAAAAATTTCAACTTCTCATTTACATAATTTACCAAAAAAAGTATTTATTGTCCCGCTACTCAACAATTATATAATTGAATATAATACAAATCACAAAATCAATCATTTGTTAGATATCTTTAATTTTCTATAGTTCATTTGTGTTTATATAAATACAATCAACCACGACTTGCAAGTGCGTGATTTGGTACAGTGGATAACAGATCAGACTGTGAAGGCAAAGGCGCTGGGATCGATCCTCCGAGTCGGCGTTAATTTTTTTTTTTCTTCGCTATAAAATTTATGGACACGCCATGGAACGATGAACTCACCGTGGAAATACGGTGAAATCACGGTTAAAAAACTGTCAAGCCATCGGAAAGCCATTGTAAACTCACCGTGGAGATCGCTGAAAACCACTGTGGAGCTACCGTAAAACCACCGTGAGATTACTGTGACCTCACAGTCGAAACACCATGGAAACACTCTTTAAATGCAATGGAAACGCGGTCCAAATACAGTGGCGTGACTGCACAAAAAATACCGTGATTCCATTGCATTACAACCTCGTTTCCACAGTCGTTCCACGGTGTTTTAACGGTATTTTTACTGTGAGCTCACCGTGGCGCTAAAACCGCAAGGGAGAAGACGTATGTAGATTTGTATATTGATCTTCCGTATTTCAAATCGATTACTCTCTGGCTTAGGAACAAATGATTTTTCGTATATTACTTTATCTTAAATCAAACGAATACTTGATTAAATAACTTATTAATTATATTCCTATAATGTTTTAATTGGCAATAGAGAGATGATAACCTGTATGATGATGAATTACTGATGCTGACTGAGAGAATACTATCGGAGATTCCAGATTTAAGTTCAGTGTGGAATATTCGTCGTGAAGCATTCAAAAAAAGAGAATGGTAATAACTATTTATTAAAAAATTTTCAGTAAAATACATTGCTACCTTAGACTCTAAAAGTAGCAAACATTCGACAAAAAATTAGTTTAGCTGGAGATATCTAGGGAAATAATACAGCTATCACAAATTTCAACGTTTGATATTGTTTATTGGTTCGACATCTTTGAGTGGTAAATTAAAAAAAAAAATTTTTTTTTAACACAAAAGTTTTTATAATGAAAAATAGTTTTTGTCTGGCTTTCCAAGGATTGCAAATTATTAAAAATATATTTTGATTTAGTAATCTTAGATAATTTATGACTATCTGCATGTGGATTCTTTCAGATTTTCGAAATTTCTTTTGGAATTTTTGGCAACGAATATTCGTCTCAAAAATCGCTTTAAAAAAAAAAAAAACGTGTGGTGTCATGGGACACCACCCTATCCAAAACATCCCATAGAATCCATTAGAATGGGTCAAAAGCCGCATAGAATCCTATAGACTTGTATTGGTTTTTAAGCGGCTTTTGACCCATTCTAATGGATTCTATGGGATGTTTTGGATAGGGCAGATAGGAACGAAGTTCCTTATTATAAAAATATTAATTTCAAGTTCTATTCGTGGTATAAAGAAAATATTTATTCAGGTATACATTTTTTATTCCAACATAACATAAACAAATAGGGTTAAAAATATCAAAAAAATATATTTGAATAGTTTAATAATCGGGTAACAAAAAAGTCCGGAAGCATATTTGTCAGAACATTATTTGTTTATGAGATATAAGCATTGTAAGAAATGGAAAATATGCTAATTCTTATAAACAAATGCGTGTAGTTAGAGAACTATAACAGATAAACGTTAGGTTAAACATTTATAAGAAAGCTTCAGTCATACTGTATAAAAACGACCTGAAGGTCAAAAACTGTATCTGCAATAGTTGCAAAGTTACGGCAATTTGTTTGTTGACAAATCGAGTCAGTGCTTGGACTTTGTCGTGATCCAAAATTACAATGGTTTTTAATAAATTTGTTATGTCCGCCGCTTAATTTTTAATTATTTATCCGGGATTTCTCCCTTTGGTAGCGACAGTAATTTTAGGACAAGCGGGTTGGAGGGTGCGGACAACAATAAAGAATACGAGGAAGAAATTATCTTCCTATAATTTATTATTTATAGTGGATCTTTTCGAGAATTAAGAACCCAAACGTCTTCGAAGAGACTGGTACTCTTGTTTAAGCCAAAAGTATTTTATGATGATAGAATAGTAGTTCTTTCACCTACCTTTCGATGTCAATTCTTCTAGTGCGGCAGCTATTATCCCTCCAGAACTAAACAGCTCACTCGACCTTCCTGTAGGGTTGGTAGAATGGGTGCGGCTGGGTTGGTAGGATGATATCTGATGTACTACTTTTGAATGAAAACCGCAAGGTTGGAGTGATGAACTCGATCTTTTATTAAGTATTTCAAATTACAACGTTTTTACTGAACGTCACTTGTTCACTCTAGTTTTTCACAACTTTATATTTAATTTATATTATAGGATTATTTATCTTTAACAGATATTTTTATAAGATTATAATTTATATTTAATGCGTCCTTTTACACACCCGAAAAGTGGTTTTATGCGCAAATTAACTCGGCACGAGATGGAATCGCAAATTCACGTGATTTGCGTCACTGGTTCGATCGTACCGGATGGTTTTTAAAATCCGACAAATATTGTACTAGACGCACGATTATACGGTTGCGTCAGATCGAATTTTAGATCAATATTTGAGGATTTTTAATATAAAATTTAAATCCCTTACTGACTTTTCAACGCCTAGGGCGGATTCCTGCAGTAAGATTAATAGAATTTAGCAATCTTTGACGATTTCTTATTGACTTTTCGACGCAGATGCGGATTCCTGCAATAAGAATTAGTCTAGATTATTTAAGAAGTGCCCTATTGACTTTTCAACGCAGATGCGGATTCCTGCAATAGGGTTTAAGTTAAATATTATTAAAAATTCTCTTATTGACTTTTCAACGCCTAGGGCGGATTCCTGCAATAAGAGTACACGAAATTTCGACGTTCGAAATTTTGCGGACCGTGAGTTTTAAGAACCGACTAGCCCTGAGCTATGGGTGCTCAGGCTTTTTATAAACATTGCTTGGCAATTTGATGGGGAATTTATAATTATCGTCATTGGTGGAAAGTGACGACAGTTTATTGTTTATTCGTTAAACTTATTGCAGGTGTCTTCCCACTATTCTTTGCCGCATAAAAAAGGTGAAGAAGCTGACGCTGCGTTTTCGCGCGCTTTGCACAGAGGAGCTCAGAAATAATTATTTTAAATAATTATTAAAATAAAAAAAAAAAAAATTTGGACATAACAAATTGAAAAAATTTAAACACAACTACTTGAGAAAAAAGCCATTATTTGGATCACTTTTTTTTTAAAAGATTATTTTAGGGCCGAAGAAGTAGTGTGTCATAAATTGGCCATCGAATTCGGCCCCGTTAATTATAATTATTAAAAAGAACTTAACTAATTTTGTATATCTATATATGTTTTTTACATATCAGTTCGTCACACCACACTCTAAAACCAAGTGTGTAGTCAAAATTAACACACTTCCCAAATAACATTGAAACGCCATAAGCAATCTATAGATATTTAATACACCGTGAAACGTGTTTTAAATGACTACAAAAAACTATAGTTTCACTTATGGCCTTAAACATAGAACACATTTAATATGTGTTAAAATAATACACTTGTAACACAGTTGGTATTGGAGTGCAGTCGCGCCTCCGCGAAAAAATACATCTGACTATTTTTCGGAGCGAAATTTGAATTTCTAGTGTAATAGAAAGGAAAGAAACAATTGTCCTTGAAACTTTAATCGTACATTTTTCTTATTTGTGCAAATGAGCATTAAGAGTCGTGCACTTTTGGATGTACCAAACTTTTTTTAATCTATTTTAGTCCAGTCGAGAAGTTGATTTCCTGCGCGAAAAATAGTTACAGGTCTCTTAAAAATATGATTGATGGCTAAAACGATCCGGAATGGCGTCTAGAAAAAGCCGTTTATTGGATTTTTTTTTGGAAAAATAAAATTACAATTGTTATGAACAAAAAACCGTTAAAAAAATTAGTCGTCCAGCTTTTTGGCAAAATCTCGAAAAGTATAGGTGATAGCTCAAATATTAAAAAAGTTTCTGAAAGAGCAGAAAATTTAAGTAAAAACAGTTCTCGACTCCCCGAATTGTAGCTCGAATATTTATAATTTTAATTTAACATTGACAATCGGCTTTTGCGCGGCAGTTTCGGCATGCGGGCGCCATCACTCTAGTGAGCGTAGTTTTTAAATAATTTTTTTATGCAATTAAATATTAATTAAAAAATTTGAAAATATTCTGGTGTCATCTAGACACTTCAAAGAATATGATTCCGCGATAATAAAAGTTGTATCACCATTTTTCAAAAAGTTATTCGATTGTTAATTAACATTTTTTTTACGGGTATGTGTTGTCATAAAAGGCGGTATAAAAGTTTAAATAATTAATCTATAAATTTTTTGTTTCTTGGAGCCTTTTTTATAAACATACTCAACAAGATGATAGTATAAAAGTTTATACAATATTTTTATTTCATTAATTATTAATTTTTGAACTAACAAAAAAATTAAAAATTAAAATAATGTATGTTAAATAATTTTTTTTTTTAATTTTAAGCTATTACTGATTTCATATTCTTGTTAGGCATTATATGATTACTTTTAAAATTTTTTCTTGCCATTTGTTTATAAATTTTTTATAAACAAATGGATTAATTAAATATTTTTGAAAAATTTTTTTTCACCATATTGTTAGCGTAAGGGAATAATGATTTAAAAAATAAAAATTCTTAAAAACAATATCTTAATGTTTATAATCGTTTTTTTTTTCATATTTTGATCATTTAAATAAATCATTAAGGAATCGTTTTCTTTTGAATTATAATTTGCATTTCTAAATATAATGGCAAAAAAAAAAAATTTTTGTCAACGATTTAATCATTTGTTTGTTTAACAATTTGCTATAAACATTTCATTTTTTATTTTAATTTTTTTCTAGAACATAAAAAAATTACAAAAATAGCAACCTCCAACAATATGGCAAATAAAAATTCTTCCAATTTTTTAAAAAACATCTGGGTTTTGGAGTACGACAAAGTCCAAGCACTGACACAATTTGTCAACAAACAAATTACTGTAACTTTGCAACTATTGCAGATACAGTTTTCGACCTTCAACACGTTTTTATACAGTATGAGTTGAGCTTTCTTATAAATTTTAAACCTAATGTTTATCTGTTATAGTTCTCTAACAACACGCGTTTATTTATAAAAATTGTAAATGCGTTTTTAAGAAAAATTTTTTTCTTTTAAATTATTATTTCCTTACGCTAACAATATGGTGAAAAAAAAATTTTCAAAAATATTTAATTAATCCATTTGTTTATAAAAAGATTATAAAGTTTATAAAATGGCATGAAAAAATTTGAAAAGTAATCATATAATGCCTAACAAGAATATGAAATCAGTAATAGCTTAAAATTAAAAAAAACACTTGAGAATACAAAATAATAATGCTCACTGTACGTATCATTAGAGTACGACTGATATACACTAATGCAAAAAATTAAAGGAGCAGAAAAATTTTATAAATTTTTTAGTGATTTTTGGAAGGCTGTGACTTGGTGAAAAAAAATCGGATCGAAAATTTAAAAAAAGCATTTTATAGCTTGAAATCTCTAGTTTAGGTGTATTTTTTTCAAAATTTTTTAAAAGCTCCGATTATTGCGCAAACATGAGAAATACCGCGAGCCAAAAAATTTCTAAACTTTTTTTTTTTTCCGAAGAGCCCACGGACCGCGGAAAAATTCTTTCAACTAAACGAATGCATACATCGTTTAGCAAATTTATTCAGCTTCAATTTGGTTTTTTTTTTTAACCTCGTAGGACGATTTGTCGCAGAGATATCAGCCTTCAAACAAAAAATGATCCTTTTGGCTTTGATCTTCGATATTTCAGGTACCAATGATCGCACAGAAAGTTAAAGGGCGGCGTTGAAAACTTGAATAAATTCTCTACAAGACCCTGTCATCATTTTTTGAAAAAAAAAAATTTTTTTTATTTTTAACATCCATTAGAAAAAAGTACAAAAAAATGACTTTTTTTGGTTTTTTAGTAAATCAACCGCTACTCTGCAAATATCGATAAAAAAAATAATGTTGCCAGGGACTTTTTTAGCTTAATGTACCCCCAAGACCCCTGTAAATTTTTAAATTGATCTATCGAACCGTTTTCTGGGAATCATCGATCAAAGTTTAGCTAAACAATTAAAGGAGCAAGTTTTGTTCCTTTAATTGTGTAATCATAATCAAAATGAAAAAAATTTTTTTTTTCGACTTTTCTCAAATTTTTGCGTTGGTAACTCAGCAAATGCAAGGAAATGACAAAAAAAATGAAAAATTTCCAAAAAATGTCAAAAAAAAATTTAGAACACAAAAAAAAAGTTTCAATTTTTTTTTTTTCTTCGATTTTTTTTGACATTTTTTGGAAATTTTTCATTTTTTTTGTCATTTCAACAATTGAATAACTTTTTGAAAAATGGTGATATAACTTTTATTACCAAGGAATCATATTCTTTGAAGTGTCTAGATGACACCAGAATTTTTTCAAATTTTTTAACTAATATTTAATTGCATAAAAAAATTATTTAACAACTACACTCACTAGAGTGGCGGCGCGCGCATGCCGAAACTGCTCGTTGCTTTACAGATGCCACTGACTACTGTCTAAGAGTGTACTATATGAGATATTGGTGGTTTTTGTCTGGGAAAGTACTCAGTACTTTCCAGAGAGTAGTGGATACAGTCTAGATTGTATACAGTGCTTTCTGAAATTTTTTTTTTTACAGAAAGTACTCAGTACTATCTCAGAGAGTTGCCACTACTATTTTTTATTTTCCGTGTTCCGGATCATTTAAGCCATCAACCATATTTTTAGGAGACCTGTAACTATTTATCGCCGGTTTTCATCTTTTCGACTATACTAACAGTCATCCCATAGACTATAGATTGGACACTGTATAGCCATCATACATAGACTATACATAAAAATCTTACGCTTTTTTTTCTCGTGTTACGGACGTTTTTTGCCGGCTAGGGTACCCCTCCGCAACGCCCCATAAAGAACTTCGTTCCAAAAAAAGAAATTTGAAGAGTTTTTTTTTTCTTTTTTTAATTTTTAATTTACTTCAGTTATATTAAAAAGACAAATTTTTTTTTAATGTTTTGGATTATGATATCCTCTAAGGAATTTTTTTTTGGAATTTACCACTTAAAGATGTCCCCTATCCAAAAATTTCCATAGAATCCACTCAAATGCGACAAAACCCGCATAGAAACCAATACAGTCTATAGGATCCTATGCGGTTTTTGTCGCATTTGAATGGATTCTATGGGAATTTTTAGATAGGGTCGAGCAAATGAACAATATCTCCCTTTGAAATTTGTGGTAGCTTTATTATTACCCTAGATATTCCCACCTAAACTAATTTTTTGTTGGATGTCTGCTACTTTCAGAGTCATATTAGATCTTATGAAAAAATGAAATGGATTTTCAACGAGATTCTTAAAAAAATACTCTTAGAATCATATCTGAAAGTAAAGATCATCGATCGGAAATCCAAAAATTTCTCTAGAAACGTGTACATGAAGGCAAGTCCCAAAACTTACCGCCTTTTTCGAGCTTCAGCTCTAAAATATTGTTGAAAATATTCTTTATTACACTAGTTTCTTCGAGCTCGAAGGAAAGTATCTTCTTTTAATGTACGAAAGTCAAAAAAAAATTGGAAATAATTTTTAAAAAATATTGGAAAATCCGAAATTGCACATCTCAATCACTCATGTGATAATCAAAAGCGAAGATGAACTAATAACAATTAAAATTAAAAAATGATCAGTCAGGATTTCCGTTCCCGTTATTCAAATTATCTATTGATTTACTACATGACTACTTTTGAACATTATTAATATCATTGTCTAGTAGTTTAGTTTTCTTCATATTAAAAATAAAAAGTGATGAAAATATTACTGAATTTTTTAAAAATGCCACTACATCAGTCAAAGAATTACATGTAACATTAAATAAATTTTAAAAAATCTGGAAATCGGTTAACCCTGCGGACCAGCCCCGAAACTTCCCGATGTTTTGGAGCTCGAAAAAAGTTAAGTTTTGTTTTAATCTCCGAGAATTCAAGAAATTGAAAATAATCAATGAGGATCGTTTTTTAACGTTTCGCTCAGGATTATGCTTAATAAATTCAAAGTTTTTGGACAGAAATTAGTAAAAATGATCAAGATAGGGAGTTATATGAGCTTTGTATTAAATCAGACGCTAATATATGAAACGTCCGAAAAAAATTAACAGAAACAGTGATTTTTTAAAATTTTTATTGATGATATTATTTAAACTAACTGTTTGCAATAAACTATGTAGCGATCATCAAGACTATAAAAACAAAGGCACGGTATGATTTTTGGAATGTATGATAAATTACATTATGCGTTATCCAAAAGAAATGAAGTAAATTGTTATTTATAAAATTTCTCATTGCCGATCTTACGAACTAATTGACAGTTATTGAGGTTTGAGGCGGCATTGGACGCTAGTTTTTAGTCTCTAAACGCTAAAAAGTGTTTCGAATCAGCAGTTTTGCAATTCTTAAGTTTATTAGAAGAAAAAAAACCTTTCTGAAATTCTTTCGAAAATGAAATCTCTTGAATGATTAATTCACATTCGATAGTTGAGGCAGCATTCGATGCAGCTTATAGTGCTTTAGAGCTGATTAGATTTCAAAATGGATTAATTTACTGTTTCTAATATATTCGAGAAAAAAGAAGCGAAATTTTTTTTATTCTTTCGTCGATGATATCTCTCGAATGGATTATCCGATTGAGACGTTTTCGGCGGCAATCGAAAGCTCTTAATCAAGTTCTAGAGCTTGAAAAAAACGAAAAAAAAAAAATTTTTTTTCAATTTCCGCAAAAAAAATTGCCGGTTTTAGAAAACTTCGGGACTAGTTATTTTTGATACGTGTGCGGTAGGTAAACCTCTCATATCTTTTTAATAAATGAACCGATCTAGAGGGTTTTTTGTGCCCTCCCGAAGAGTTCTTCTAAACTTGGATTTCCAGCAAATTTTAGATCATTTAGTCAAATAGCTTCTGAGCCATTTAAGAATTACGAAAAAAACAATAATCATTTTTGGATATTTCGAAAACTGTCAAATTGATTAATTATTAAATCTACACTGCAAATCCAAGTGTTTTATTTTAAAACACTTTAAGCGTTTAAATACTTGTAGTCACCAACTAAACACTATTTTAGTGTTTAAAGTGTAGTAAAAATTTTAAACGTTTAATTTTAACACACATAAAGTGTTTTAGATAATAAGGCACCTAAAGTGTTTAGGCAACAATACACACTTTAAGTGTTTAGTGTCATTAATTAATAATATAAATATTTTTAAAATAAAAATAATCATTTTTCCATTGAAGTACAATCAATGAAATTTTTATAATAATATTTCTAATATTAAAAATAATAGTTGCCTTTGAATAAAAGTCGTTCTTGATTGTTGTTATTTCCTGAAATCATATTTTTATTATTATTAGAAGATTCAGATAATTATTGCATCACACATTCAGCATAAAAGTAGAAATGGAATTTAGTATAAATTAAAAATATGTTTGTATTTTTATCCAAAAAAAAGCTCTAATAAATGTTTACACTTGAAAAAAATTAGAAACCATAGAAGTAACTTTAAAATAACGGGTTATTTATTGAGTTATAAAAATCATTCAGAATCTGAAAATATACAATACAATACAAATAATTAATTACAATAAAATAATAAAAGAACTAGAAAAAGATCGGAAAAACATTTGATAAAAATTAGTTACAATTTGAAAAATTAAATAAATAAATATTTATTTTCTTCCATTAAGTGTAACACAGATTTTATTATATTGTTCGAATGTTATTTTTAAATTATGTCCATATTACTGCCATAGCATCTTCCAATTGTGACAGTCCTTACAAAGTTCCGCATTTGTTTTATCCATCTTAAGAACTGGAATGGAAATTGAATAGTACCATTAATACATTAATTTATGACTATAGTCATAAAATCTACAATTACAGAATCTTAGGTTAGTGAGCAAATTTTATTGTAGAGAAATTAATATTAAAAATTAATAATTTAATTAAATATTCAATTTTCATTATTATTTAATATTTTTTTATTAAATTTTTTCAATAATTTTAAATATGTTTATTATTTTCTAAATTTAATATTTAATAATTCATAAAAAATATTAAATTTAGAGAATAATAAATATATATTATAAATGTACTTTATACAAAATATTATTAGATTATTAATTTTAAATATTTGTTATTTTAATTTAATATTCGATTGTAATTTTTATCACAAATTTTGTGTTGAATTTCTTGATTTATTTTTTAAATATTTATTTATTTATTTATTTTTCCTTAACTGTACAAAGTTACGTTTTTTACAGGTTATATCTTACGTATATTTAAATATATTTTTATACTTTGTATATTTATTTTTTAAATATTAAATAATCAATAATAAATATTTAAAATTAATAATTTAATAATATTTAGTAGAAATTAGATTAAATAATAATATAATAATTTATATCAATAAATAATACATACGGATAGTTAACCTCAACTATATTGACGCACTGGAGAAAGTATATAAGCACAATTTTCTTCACTAATATTTACAAATAAGTAGTAAATATTATTTATCAAAATGTTCAATTTTAATCACTATAGTGATTCAGTATACTGAATATAATTATTAAGCACATATAAAATTCGCACTTTTAAAACACGTGTTGTGTATGTAGCAACGTCAACATTTAGTTTTCGTGTAACCCCTGTGCGCGCGCATCGTAAAGATGTGAATCATACATTAACGTATATGATAGTACATTTAGTAATATATGGCCTGATATATTATATACATGAACAGTAGGGTGGGCCAAAAAAAGTGACTATTTCTTTTTCTTTAGTTACAGTGAAAATATTGTTTGAGATGATGAAAAAAAAATTCTATTAAAATTTGAGCTCTTAATATTAATATTAAGAGGTGCCTATTTGCGATTCTCCATTTTCCATTTAAATAGCATGGAAAAAAAAAATTTTATATTTTTATTTTTCTAGCTCGGCATTCGCACGTCATATAAATGAGTCCATAGCATAATCTTGTAGAGAATTGAACGCTCTACAAAAAAGGGCTCTTATCATTTTTTGATAAATCCATCCATTCGAAAGTTATCGGAGCTGGAAATCAAATCTATAATAAATTTCCAGATCTTTTTACTTTTCCAGCAAAACTATCAGACTTATCAAAAAATGTCATAGGTTCTTTTTTATAGACAATTTTATTCCCTACAAATTAGTTGAAATAAAGTTCATTCAAATTCCGCATTGTTTTCTAGTTATTTTCATTTGAATCTTAAGTTCTCAGAATAGAGTAGAAGACTATTATTTTTACGAGCTTGGCATTAAAATGAAAATAAACAGAAAACAATGCGGTATTTCAAAGAATTTTATTGACAATAATTTGTAGGGAATAAAATTGTCTATAAAAAAGATCCTATGACATTTTTTGATAAGTCTGATAGTTTTGCTGGAAAAGTAAAAAAATCTGGAAATTTATTATAGATTTGACTTCCAGCTTCGATAACTTTCGAATGGATGGATTTATCAAAAAATAATAAGAGACCTTTTTTGTAGAGCGTTAAATTCTCTATAAAATATGCTATGGACTCATTTATTTGACGTGCGAATGCCGAGCTAGAAAAATAAAAAAATAAAAAATTTTTTTTCCCATGTTATTTAAATGGGAAAAGGAGAATTGCAAATAGGCACTTCTCGATAGTAATATTAAGAGCTCAAATTTTAATAAAAATTTTTTTTCATTATCTCAAACAATATTTTCACTGTAACTAAAGAAAAAAAAATAGTCACTTTTTTTGGCCCACCCTAATGAACAGACATGATTATATCCAAGCATTTTTTCCCGGGCTATTTTTTTCGATTCATCATATGTTTATTTTAAAATACTATTCCTTATTAATTACAGAAAGAATGTCATCAGAGAAAATACGCTGATACGCAGAAACTTAATTTTGAAGATATAAAAAATGCATTAGTTCAAGAATATCTCTATCGTCGTTTAAAATGAAAAATCTAACATTTATTTCATTAATAAATTATGATCGTTTAGAATTCATTAGATGATATAAACCGAGTTCAATCATTTGTAAAATTTTATTTTCAATACAAAAAAATACGTTTTGATACATCTATATCGTAATGCATAAGTATATTTGAAAATTAATACACTTTTATTTTTTGAAATTGTTATTTGTATCATTTGTTGATTGACAAAATTGATAGAATTTTTTTAAACTGTTTAAGAAATTTAAGCGTTTTATAATACACATGTTTTTTAGATTAAACGTTTTTTCTGAAAAAGTGTTTAATTCCGGAATATCTGTTTTAATTTAAAACACTCGATGTTTTTTTAAACGTTTAATGTAACAGTAAGCGCCTTATAATGAAACAGGTAGAAGTGTTTTTTTCTTTAAACGGATAAAACGTTTTCAGATTAAACACTTGAGTGTGTTACGCGAACCTTTAAAACACTTGTAATGATTTATGCGATTGTTTAAAAGTTTATACCGTTTTACTTCTAACCGCTTAAGTTGCAGAAAACACTAACGTGTTTTATTTCAACACACTGAGTTAAACACTTAGATTTGCAGTGTTGTTGTGGATACATTTTCGAGCTCGAAAATACTTTTGTGTGCCATTGTGTAACGGGGTGAATTTAATAAATTACAATAATTTGAAATTTAAGTTTGAATAAATTTCCCGCGGTTGGTCAATGACCCAATAACCATAAACCCCGTGACCTAGTTTATCGACTTGTCACCGGGAGCGCCAATTTTGGAGGCTCGTTCTCCAGAACCAATTAGAATTAATCAAATGGGGAGACACCCGATAATTGCCGAAAGGTCGCGAACTTAATCTACATTAGTGAGTGCACGAGGTGAAAACGGACACAGTTGGACGGACCGGCGTTGCGGTTAGACGCGAATCCAAAGTATAAATTCAGGTAATTATATATACTCTAGAGAGGTACTTGTGGAACCTTCTAGAAGCAATAATTTAATTAATTTGATAAATCGTGTATCCGGCCGGTAGCCGATGCACTGTAATTATAATTACTTACTTGTATTGAACTATCCACAGATATCTATATACAAATTGAGCCAAATAAGTGTTGGAGAAAATTTATTGAAAAAAAAGAACGTGTCAGCGGAAATCGGCAGGAAGGCTGGAGAGACAAAGGACGCCACAAACAGTTGGAAAAAAAAATTACAAAGAGGTAAATAAATCGTCGGCCGGTTGCCACAATTTATTAATCAATTAATTAATTAATAATTAAGAGATTCGTGGGCAGTCGCCATTTCCGGTCGATTAAAATAAATTACGAATTCTCGGCAGGAAGGCCAGAATTTATTAACAATAAAAATTAAATATAAAAGCCAAATTTCTCGGCAGGAGGGCCAGAAATTTTTAATAATAAAATCTAGTTAATAAGAAAATATAATTAGTAAATTAATAATTTTATTTAATAAGAATATTATACAATTATAAAATTCAAAAGACTGAAAGAAAGTAGAAGTGCTGTGAATTAGTGATAAAAAGAAAAATTAAAATAAGTAATAAAAATTTATCAGTAAATTGATGTCAGTCATAATTGTAAAAATAAAATTGTTGATGCAAATAGAGAAAGATAGTGTCTGTCGCGGGCAGCAGTTTTTCGGTGTCAGTAAATTCACACTCAACAACTTGATATTCGAAAAACTGAAAGTATAAAAGTATGAAAGAAATAAATTTACAGTCGGGAAATTTTGAGTATAAAAGAAATAAAATTATTGCTATGGAAATTTTAATGATAAAAGTTTTGGAATAAATAAAATTTGAGATTAATTAAAAGTGCGTGTGAAATTAATCGGGAAAATAATAAATTGTAACCGCGTGTGTGAGTGTGATACAGTCCTGGAGACTCTAATGTAAAACGTGTGTGTGTGTGTGAGAGACAATTAAGTTTCCTGTGGAAACGGTTTTAAATAATAGATCCTGGGGATCTGGCAAGTTGCCAATTTGTTTTATATAAAATTTGATCCAGGGGATCAGGCCGGTGGCCATTTCGTTATAAAGTCCAGGGGACTATTTTAATTAAGATCCAGGGGATCAGGCCGGTGGCCATTTCGTTATAAAAGTCCAGGGGACTCATCGTTAACATAATTAAGATCCAGGGGATCAGGCCGGTGGCCATTTCGTTATAAAAGTCCAGGGGACTCGTCGTCGTTTAATTAAAAGATCCAGGGGATCTGGCCGGTGGCCAATTTAATATAAAAGTCCAGGGGACTCGTTCGTAAAATTAATAAACGTCCGGTGGAAAAAATTTTAGTTAATTAGTTGTAAGAATATTAAGAAGTCCGGTGGACAGAATAAGTCTTAAGAATAATAATAAGGACTAAAAGCCCGGTGGGCAAAGTGTTAATTGGTGAATAAAATCTAAAATTATATTGATTAAAATTGTGTGTAAAAATTAATTTAATCCCTCAATCTCCTCACTCTTATAACTTTCAACGACCCTGATTTTTAATATTAACATCTCCGGTTCTGGAAGGCCGAGTCTTATCTTCCAGTGGCGCCCTTATTAAGATCAATTAATAAAGGGGCCAAACTTGGCAAGGTTGAGAAATACCCTGTTATAATTGTTTTCGAAAAAAACCGATATTAGCATTTCTTTCTCCCACGATATCTCAGGATCGAATTGACCGATTTTGATGGTTGAGGTGGCAATCGACGCGTTTTAATAAATTCTGAAGCTGATCAGATTTTGGTATTGCTTACCTCAGCTGTTTCAAAGATATTCGCAAAAAACTATTTTTTATTGTTTCTTTCTTCCACGATATCTCTTAGACAAATGACCCGATTTTGATAGTTAAGGTGGTAATCGACGCGTTTCAATGAATTCTAAAACTGATCAAATTTCGGAATTGTTAAGTTTAGCTGTTTCAAAGATATTCGCAAAAAACCGTTTTTTACCATTTCTTTTGCCCGCGATAACTCTCGAACGAATTATCCGATTGAGATGGCTAAGGCGGCAATCGACACGTTTTAGCGAGTTCTAGAGCTGATTAGATTTTAAAGTCAATCGTTCAAGTCGTTTCTAAGAAATCAATAAAAAACTAAAAAAAAAAAAATTGTTTTTTCCGTAATTCACCAATATTTTCGAGTCTACTCGATCAAATGATCTGAAATTTTCAGAAAAGTTGATGGCCAACATGCTCTTTCGATTGCCGCCTTAACCATCCAAATCGGTTCATTAGTTAAAAAGTTATAGACCGGTCACACACATACACACACACACACACACACACACACACACACACACACACACACACACACACACACACACACACACACTTCCCAATTTTTCGAAAATCGTCGATTTTCTTAGCGGGAAGTTAAAAAAATATTTCTTTTAAAAATCACAAAAAATTTTTGCGGTAACTCTTCCCGTTAGAATCAAGAGCTTAAACTTTAAGGGAATTTTTTCTGTTGTAATTGAAATTATTTTGAGAGGTGATCGTAATGAATTCGAAAAATTTTTTTAAGATACACTCTACTACACATTAAAGCACTATTGTCTTATTTAGGGAAGTGCGCTTTAATTTTTTAAAAATATTCGTTTTTTCATAAGAAAAACTCGTCCAAAGCTCCTGATTACTGTATTAGTGCAACAAAGATATGCTGTTCACCCACTTGGGTGCGAGAATGAAAAAAAGTAAGAACTTCTGATGAGGATGCAGAGTAGTCTGATATGTTATTTAAAAAAAATTTTAGATAGAAATAAAAAATTTTTTAACTTCCCGCTAAGAAAATCAACCATTTTCGAAAAATTGGGAAGTTATTGTTTTCACCCCGATTTTCGAAAGTCGAGTTTTCATCAGATGTCGACGTTTTGAGGTCCTAAAAAGCTATTCTGACTATTTTTAAAATGATGTCCGAGTGTCTGTATGTATGTGTGTGTGTGTGTGTGTGTGTGTGTGTGTGTGTGTGTGTGTGTGTGTGTGTGTGTGTGTGTGTTTTTGTTAAAATTGAAAAAGAGACCTGAAACTTTGAGAATATTTTTTTTTATTTATTTCGAAGCACATAAGCTTCTGGGAGCATAAAAATTCGAACATGTCCAAAATAAGGACCACCTTAGTGAGTATATTAACAATATTTGAATCGCGGATTGAAAAACTGATCTCCAACCTCAGAGAAAATGAAAAAGAGCCGGCTTCGTTTTAAACTATGCGTGCGCTAGCGAAAAGTCAGGGAGGTGCGGAAAGTTTTCGAAAAATCTTCCTTTCATTCTGGCTGCCAGATGGCATTTTTTTTTCTTTTTAAAATAATCTTTTAATAAAATTGTGGCGTTGCGCTCATAGCACGACGGACGAAGGGTTAAGAAAAAAAACTTGTTCCTTCAATTGTTTTGTTGAACTTTGAGCAATCAAATTGAAAAAATGAACAAATTCCGAGAAATTACCAATTATGGTGATTTCTGGCGAAAACGATAAATTTAAAGCTTCGGAACAGCAAGAAAGAAAAATCGCAGCGCTTTGAAATTTTCCGGGTTTTTTCAGGTCACTTTGAGGTTGAGAAAAACCAAAGGTATCCTTTGTTCATACGTTATATCCAAAGTTATACCAAGATTTCCGAATATCCTTAAATATGCGAATATTTACCTGTTTTTTAACTTCCCGCTGAGAAAATCGACGATTTTCAAAAAATTCGGGAAGTTATTGGTTTCACCCCGATTTTCAAAAACCGGGTTTTCATCATATGTCGACATTTGGAGGTGCTAGGATGCTATTCTGACATTTTCAGAGCGATGTCTGTATGTATGTATGTATGTATGTGTGTGTGTGTGTGTGTGTGTGTGTGTGTGGATGTAAGCCTCTCATATCTTTTTGATGAATGAACTGATTTAGATGGTTCTTGCGGCCTTCGAAAGATATCTTCTAAACTTAAATTTTCAAAAAATTTTTAGACCATTTAGTCAAATGAACTCTGAGATATTTAAGAAATACGAAAAAAAAAAAATTTTTTTTTTCGTTTTTTTTTTGATGTTGTGAAAACCGTTGGATCGATCAATTCCAAAATCTAATCAGCTCTAGACCTCAATAAAACGCGCCGATTGCCACCTCAACCGTCTTAATCGGATAATCCGTTTGAGAGATATCGTCAACGGAATAATAATTGTTAAATCAATATCTGTTTTTTTCATTGAATAACATAATAATTACTGAAAAAAATTACTCAAAACTAATATTTTCTTCTTTATATAAGTCATTGGAAGTGATTGCCTACAAATCGTCATGTTTGCTCGTATCAGGATATATTTACACGATATAGATACAACGTATCACGTAAATACTTATTTTTGAGCTAATTATTGAACATAATTGTGAACAAATATAAAATATGCTCATTTATTCATTATATTAGATTCTAAATTTTTAAACTTTAACATAAAACGTAACCCTGTTGAGCTTGAAAAGCTCATAAAAAGGGAAACAACGGTGTCTTCGGGCTCAAAGAGCTCGAAAATGTATTAACAACAATGTTTTAGAGACCAAGGAGCTCGAAAACAGTGGGAAGTTTTAGGGCTGGCCCGCAGGGTCAACCGATAGACAGATTTTTTTTTTTAAATCAAAAACAAGACTTATAGTAGGAGAGCTGATGAGCAAATTTGGGCAGGTTCTTGAGGCACTTAGCAAATTTTTGTGAGTGTCCCTGAAAGACCCCTAAAAAAGATAATCGAGGTCTGGCTGGAGGGTAGCGGCTCCCCTGCAACCCTTGAATTTTTGGAAAAAGGAAAATTTCCTAATGCAAAAACGTTTTTGAGGAATTTTGATTTTTATATATATTGAAGTTAGATATGTAAAGAATCGATACTTGAAAAAGCCAGATCAATTAGTCGGCACTTGATGTCAGCCATACTAGTGAAAAGTGGTTTGTAAAACTAATTCAAAAAATGTTCTTGATGCACTCTACAATTTTGAGAGGGTAATCTAGGTAATTAAACATAAATAATCCCAAAAAGCCAGATCATTTTGATGGCACTTTCGATCTGCCAGATCGTCGTAAAGTTTCGCGTAAGTGCGTGTGAACAGCACTAAGTGATGCTTAACGTGCAAGAAAGAGCGTATATCGGCTGTACCTCTGGCTCAAGGCCACTACAACGTGATTGGCTTTCGCGAGACCACGTGACCTACAGTGCGGTTAATTTAAAATTTCGGAGTAAATAAGTAATCCTTATAATAATAATAACAGTAATAATAGCAATAATAAAATTTAAAATAATATAATGATAATATTGATAATAAAAATGATAATAATAATAATAATAATAATAACAATAAGAAAAATAATGATAAAATTAAATTAAATAATAATAAATTTTTGAAAAATAATAATGAAAATAATATTAGTAATAAAAATTAAAAAAAAATAAAGAAATTGCATGTGTCGGGCCCAGATCGCGAGTGACCTGGCACTATTCTGACATTCAAGTCAGTAGCGAGTTCGGCTACTTCCGGAATAGCGGAAATGCACGACGCTTTTTAAATTAGTCAAGTTCTGTGACTAAACATGAGGAAATTTTCCTTTTTCAAAAATTCAAGGGTTGTAGGGGGGCCGCTACCCTCCAGCCAGACCTCGATTATCTTGTTTAGGGGTCTTTCAGGGACACTTACAAAAATTTGCTAAGTGCCTCAAGAACCTGCCCAAATTTGCTCATCAGCTCTCGGACTAATAGTACATAATGAAAATTACGATAGTTAAATCGTAAAAAATCCGTGAATTTTTTTTCCGTGTAAATATTTTGCTGAAGAATAAGAATTTTAGACTTACACCTTTCGAATTTTCAAGTTTTACGATCAAAATGTTTTAATTTAAGGTGTCAAGAGGAATACATTGAACTGTTAAACAAGGAACTGATTTTGACCGAAAATTGTCTGCATAAAAATCCGAAATCTTATAACTTATGGCACCAAAGACATTGGGTAATCCATCGATTACCGGAAGCAAAGTGGAAATCAGAATTAGAACTTTGCAATAAATGTCTGAATTTAGATGACAGGAATTGTAGGTTATTTTGTCATTCTTCAAGTTGTTAGTATAATGAAAAAATATACGTTTGTAATTTTGAATTACTTATTTCCACTAGTTCATTGCTGGGATTACAGACAACAGTTGGTTAAAAACGCAGGAGTACCTAACCAAAACGAATTTGAATTTTCTGAACTTAAAATTATGGGAAATCTATCAAACTACTCTTCGTGGCACTATCGAAGTAAAATTATATCCAATGCGTTCTCTGATGAAACAGAAAACTTATCGATTTGTCATGAAAAATATAATAAAGGTATAATAGCATTAAAAATATTTTGTTTTTGGTAAACTCATCCCAACGAAAGTTCTGAATTTTGACCTACTACAATTATTCCACCTCTATCACAATATTTGTATTTGCCCATGCGTAAGTCGACACATTATGGTAGAGGTGGAATAATTGTGGCAGGGCGAAATCTCAAACTTTCGTCGGGACGACTATAGATCAAATTATATAATTATATTTTGAAGTATTTATCAAAAAAATGTTAGTAATTTTTTAGCATTACTCTGATTTTATTTATTACGCTTTATTTTTTATAATATTTCTTTATTTAGTGCAGCAAACTGAACAATTTATCACATAAAGTTTTACTATTTGAATTTTGAATTATCTAGGTTTAGACTCGTAGGGCTGTCAATAGCCCTCCATGTGCCTGATGGCTGATTGTTCTAATCGGAGTATGAAAACCAAAAATTAGTTTTTATTTAGAATTAAGAATAATGATCAAATCATTATTATTAGCCTTGTCTGAATATTAGAATATTTGAGCAGCTGTAGGCCACTCAGGTATTGACTAATTAGATATGATACATGCATTTAGGATTTTTAATAACCTCTAAAATCTGAAAAATTAAATTACTGCTTATTAATAAACCTAATAAATTTGGTATCAGCAGGGAGTATCTTTCTTTGCTGATTCATTTGACTAACTTGCTTCTAATTTCTATAAGATCCATCATATCTGAGTACAGGAAAATCGTTGTCACATCTCGAGTTACTTTAGCAACATCACCGTAGTCTGTGTCTCACGATTCGTCATGAGTTTTGACTAAAGGCTGCGATGATGCTCGCAGATATCGTTGATCTGTAGTATTTGAATACCTTGTTGAAAAATATTATTCTCTAACAGAGCAACCAAAGTCTTATTCATTTTCTTAATATAATATTATACTGAAATTTAATTAACTATTTTATTAAATGAAATAAGTCCTGACGTCGAAACGTCACACTGCAAAAAGTGTTATGACCTTAGGGGGCATCCCTAGGGACCCTCCTCCTCTCCTCTTGGTGAGATGTGGTGAAATTTTGCTCGACCCCCTTCCCCCTCCCTCAATCTAACGTAAGATTTTTAAAAATGAATATTTTGTATGTAAATAAGTTAATCTGTGCTTCATTACATTAGATTATTTAAAAAACAATTCGCTCATAATTTTATTTTTATTTAAGACTAGTTAAGGCTAGTATATAAGATTTCTAATAACGTAGCATAGAATCACAGTGAAAAAATCGAATAATAAAATACTTGAATAGAAACAACCTAAAGTTGTAACAGAATATTAATTCTAATTCAGTCCACGGAGACTCATGTATGGTATCAAAAGTGACTACTGAAACCATCATGTCCATGTAATTTTCAGTCAAATCTTCTGCTCCTTCAACCTCGCTCTGATTTAGCCATTCTAACCCATTATCGCTTGCACTCGAAAGCTCAGTAGCTTGGTGTGTGATATAGGGTAAATGTGGGTATTACTGCCGTTTTTTAGATAGGTCTAACTTTAAAAAGGGTTATATGGTAATCATTGCACGAAATCAGTGATATTTTTTTTTTATACTGAAATTTAACTAATTTTGAACACAAAAAACATCAAATTATGCAATAAATCAATTGTTTATTTAAATAATCAGTGATTTAAAAAAAAGTTCAGTAGCATGTATTACTGCGGGTCTGAAAACAGCTTACCCCTATTACTGCGTGCCAATTACTGCGAACGACCCAATTACTGCGTGTCTATTACTGCGGTTAGCTCAAGATGGTCAAGAGTTGAGAATTTGTTAAAAATTTGGAAGAAAAACATTAGAGAAACAATTATAAGTGTATTAAAATAAGTAAAAACTATCTTTATTTCAAAAAATAAATATTACAACTAAACACAGCACTTTTAAATTACACTACTAAAATTGACCAGCATAGTTTTATAGCTACGATAAAATCATTTGTCTATTATACTAATTATTATTAATTTGTTTTTGTAATTCAAGTTCTGCAGCTTCAAGCTCAGCAATTTTCTTCTTTATTTCCGCAGCTTTTAATTTTTTCAGCAACCCTTCTTCTTTTAACTTTTGTTTCTCCTCCGCTTCTTTAATTTTTTGTTGCTGTTTTTCAAATTTTTCCTCGCATTTTTCATTCCTTTCGATTTTATGTTTTTTTTCTTACTAACATTCGTTTTATTATTAATTTTACCCATTTTTTCATCTACCACTTGATCACACTTTAACACACGTTATATTTTTGTAGGTTAGGATGTAAATATTTTCAGTCGCAGTAATAGGGACAAACCTGTACAACTAGAGGCGCTTCAATTACTGCGGAATTTTTGAAAAAACCGCAGTAATACATACACTATCGATTTTTAAGTACTAATTACTGCGGCAGTAATTAAAAAAAAAATTATTAATAAAAATCATGTTTTATTGAATTTTTGATATTAAATAAGTATTATCTTACTCCTACATAAAATAAATAAGCACAATAAAATTATATATTTATAATAAAAGGCCTATTCGTGTCACTGCTTTTGCCACAGAAACTCACAAAGTAGGCATAAATTCATATCTTTACCACGTGTCAATTTTAATTAGTTAAAAATAAATTGAATTAACAATTTTATTTATAAAACTCCAAAAAGTCAATAGGCTTCATTAATTTTTTTTAATAATCTGACCTTATGACTCTTTTCGGAAATTTTATACCCTTTACTTTGTCGTACTCGAAAAGCCTACGACGATTTGGCGCCGAGTTATCATTGATCAAAGTAAAAAAGTCCATTTTGGCTTCGACAATCAATAACTCGGAATATATTGGTCGTACAAAGAATGGAAATAGAGTTTTGAAAACTGCAAAACATTCTCTATGAGTCGGAATTAGTGGCTTTTGATAAAATAATTTTTTGAAGCTATAATGTTGATAAAAAAACAGGTAAAAAATCGCATATTTAAGGATGTTCGGAAATCTTGGTATAACTTTGGATATAACGAATGAACAATGGATACCGTCGGTTTTTCTTCAACCTCAAAGTTGATTATCGAAAAAAATTGAAAAAAAAATTTTTTTTTCAGAATTATTTTTTTTAAAAATTTTTTTTCTGTCATATTTGCAATGATTTGTCATTGTCAAAAAAAATTCCTCAATTTTTTTTACCGCCGGCATTAGTGCACACATGCAGACACATACACACTGAGAGAAAAAACAGGTTTTCGGAACTAGAAAAACGTAGTAAAAAAACATCTCAGCTATAGGTTTGTAGTATTTGTAACTAAAGTGTAATAGTAAACAGTACTACAAAAAAGTAAACGATTACACTATCATGAAAACACTACGATGATACTAGTGAACATGACTGTTCTGAGTTGGATAATTTAAATTAAAAATTACTAGTCAGCAGAACTATGTTATTCATGTAAACTTAACACTTTATTTTAAGTTAAGTTAACTACTTTGGGCTGAGTCTATTAAATCAAAAATTTATAGTGAGCGCAACTATGCGATATGGTAATAATTTAATATTTATATCAAGTAATATCAACCAATTGAACATAGTCATTCAGATTTTGAGTATATATTGTCTTTCGAAATTTTGTTTTGATTCGAAAACCATTTTTTTTGTTAACTAGAGAGTATTTTTTATTTATTTTTTTTTTTTTTTGAGGAAAATTATTCAAGGAATTATTAATGTCATTATGTAGTTAAGCATCTACTATATGACCACCAAAACAGGTACTTGTCACTCTGTCAAATAACAGAGAAATATCCATACCAGAATTGTCATCAAGTATCGAATATAAAAACTCTGAAATACCTATCTAACCAGAGACAGCACAATAAGTTGCCCAACCATCTAGTGGCGAGCACTGAACTACTTCCGCTGCTGCTTAGCACCGGTGACTTTCTCCTCTTCAATATACATCTTCTCCCAACAAATTTTTCTCTTAAGGCTTTTACATTAAAAATCAAAGACAAAAAAAAAAAAATTGACAAAATGTAGATATCACCAATCGTCAGCATTTTTTTGGAAACGAATTTCTATTATATCCTCCAAAGACCATTATTATTTTTTTTTTTTTTGTTAACTAAAGTTATAAACAAATGGATTTTTTCAAAGTCCGGATTGGATTGAAAAAATCGACAAAATGTTGATACCACCGATCGACAACATTGTTTCTGAAACGATTTTTTATCGTATTGATTTGTTTATAACAATAGAAATTCGTTTCCGAAAAAATGCTGACGATTGGTGATATCTACATTTTGTCAATTTTTTTTTTTTTGTCTTTGATTTTTAATGTAAAAGCCTTAAGAGAAAAATTTGTTGGGAGAAGATGTATATTGAAGAGGAGAAAGTCACCGGTGCTAAGCAGCAGCGGAAGTAGTTCAGTGCTCGCCACTAGATGGTTGGGCAACTTATTGTGCTGTCTCTGGTTAGATAGGTATTTCAGAGTTTTTATATTCGATACTTGATGACAATTCTGGTATGGATATTTCTCTGTTATTTGACAGAGTGACAAGTACCTGTTTTGGTGGTCATATAGTAGATGCTTAACTACATAATGACATTAATAATTCCTTAAATAATTTTTCTCGATATTTAAAAACAAAAAGTATTTTATTAAGTCAAAATTATAACTGATACTATTAACATGTAGTGAAGCAAATAATAAAAATATTATTGTCAGTACTACTCAAGCTTCAGTAGCAATAACTTTTTTTTCTAAGTTATATCAACTACTCAACATTAACTAAGCCGAAGTAGTTACTAATACTATTTTAATTTGTTGACGCGACTATGAAACGTAGTTATTGTTACTATTACATCTTAAGTAGCGAAGACTATTATTTCATAATTGTTATAATCAGGTAAAAATGGTTCGTAAAGAATAGTTGGTGTTACTATTTTGTATTAGTTTAGTCACTGCTGTGTAGTACCAGTGACTACGAAAACTAGTTTACAGAACTAATATTTAATACTTGTGACGTCTTAGTTTAGGCTACTATGCATTTTTCTCTCAGTGCACGCACATAGGGTTGCGTAACAGTTCAACCAAAGACAAAATAACCGCGACAAAATAACCGACGACAAAATAGCCGAATGACAAAATAACCGCCCTTTTATCATGGTTTTTGTGTGTTTTGTCGTCGGTTATTTTGTCATTCGGTTTTTTTGTCGTCGGTTATTTTGTCGCGATGATTTTGTCTGCGGCTATTTAAGCGTGACACCGCACATAGACAGGCACACACAAACGAACACACACGCGTGCGTGTGTAAGAAGCGTAAATTCGACCGAGCAACCTCCATGTGGTACACTTTGGGTAACGCTAATGCTGGCGGTAAAAAACAATTGAGGAATTTTTTTTGACAATGATAAATCATTGCGGATATAACGAGAAAAAAAAAAAATTTTGAAAAAATTTTTTTTTATTTTTCAATTCTTTTCGATAATCAATGTTTTCGATCAAAGAAATTAGGATTATCGGTGAAAAAAACATTTTGAAATTGAAAAAATGAACAAATTCCGAGAAATTACCAATTATGGTGATTTCTGGCGAAAACGATAAATTTAAAGCTTCGGAACAGTAAGAAAGAAAAATCGCAGCGCTTTGAAATTTTCCGGGTTTTTTCAGGTCACTTTGAGGTTGAGAAAAACCAAAGGTATCCTTTGTTCATACGTTATATCCAAAGTTATACCAAGATTTCCGAATATCCTTAAATATGCGAATATTTACCTGTTTTTTAACTTCCCGCTGAGAAAATCGACGATTTTCAAAAAATTCGGGAAGTTATTGGTTTCACCCCGATTTTCAAAAACCGGGTTTTCATCATATGTCGACATTTGGAGGTGCTAGGATGCTATTCTGACATTTTCAGAGCGATGTCTGTATGTATGTATGTATGTATGTGTGTGTGTGTGTGTGTGTGTGTGTGGATGTAAGCCTCTCATATCTTTTTGATGAATGAACTGATTTAGATGGTTCTTGCGGCCTTCGAAAGATATCTTCTAAACTTAAATTTTCAAAAAATTTTTAGACCATTTAGTCAAATGAACTCTGAGATATTTAAGAAATACGAAAAAAAAAAAATTTTTTTTTTCGTTTTTTTTTGATGTTGTGAAAACCGTTGGATCGATCAATTCCAAAATCTAATCAGCTCTAGAACTCGATAACAGCTTTCGATTGCCACCAAGAACGTCTCAATCAGAAAATCCGTTCAAAAGATATCGTCGACGAAAGACAGTAGAAAACAGTAGAAAACGGTTTTTCGCAACTATCGTCGAAACGACTAAACCAATCATTCCCGAAATTTTATTAGCTCTAGACCTCAATAAAACGCGCTGATTGCCACCTCAACCGTCTTAATCGGATAATCCGTTCGAGAGATATCGTCGACGAAAGATTAAAAAAAAATCGTTTTTTTTTTCGTTTTTCGTGAATATTTCGGAACTTATCAAATCGATCAATTCAAAAATCTAATCAGCTCTAGAACTCGTTAAAAGCTTTCGATTTCCACCTCAACCGCCTCAATCGGATAATCCGCTCGAGAGACATTGTCGACGAAAGAATGAAAAAAAATGTATTCACAATAATGTTTTCGACCTCAAAGAGCTTGAAAACAGCGGGAAGTTTTGGGGCTGGCCCGCAGGGTCAACCGATACACCGATTTTTAATTAACAGTATGGCTTCAAAAACATTTTTATTCTCAGAAGTCACAAATTGTGACTCACAGAAAATGTTTTGCAGTTTTCAAAACCTTACTTCTATTCTCTGTACGACTAATATGTTCCGAGTTATTGATTGTCAAAGCCAAAATGAACTTTTTTGGTTTGATCAATGATAACTCGGCGCCAAATCGTCGTAGAGACTTTTTGAGGGCGGCAAATTAAAGGGTATAATATTTCTGGAAAGAGTCATAAGGTCAGATTATCAAAAAAAATTATTGAAGCCCATTGACTTTTTGGAAGACGAGCAAAAATTTGGAAAATTTTGTTTGCGTCGGTTTTCTTAGGATTACTCCGGAACTGTGCTTGGTAAAACAAATTTTAAGTCCAGATCTGAAAACTAGAAGCTTGAGGCTACAATTTTGTCTTTTTATTTTTACTTTATGACCATTTTTGCTACAGCATGTTGAAAATAATTCAAAAATTTGGAATTGTTTTCATATCCCTTAATTTTTCTGGCCAGTGTAAATGGATTTATTAATCGTTAATAAATTTTTCTGTCAGTGTATAATTAATCCACGATAAACATTATGTACCACTTAGTCATATCCTAGTGGGGAAACATTTTTTACTTACTTTAATCAAGATTTCTAGCAATTTTACACTTTTTCGTCCGGAAATAGTTATTGGTGGAACTGGTTGGGTAGGTTATTCACATCGCGAGTGACGGATTATGACTTAGCCTACATGTTGCGCCCATAATTGTATTGAACTCATGTGCGCTATTTACGTTTTATCCATCGCTTAAAAAGCGAAGTTTACCCGAGTAAAATTTTTTTTTTTTTTTTAATTTATTTATGGTCGTATCAACTACGAAAATACGATTTGTGACGATTAAAAACGATTAAAAATTTAAACGTCATTAATCGTCTTCAATAGTCATAATCGTCATGGTTTTTCACATTTAATCGTCTCTAATCGTCAAAAGACGATTTATTATTTTATGATTAAAAACGATTGATAACGATTAAAATTTCAAATCGTCATGAATCGTTTTTGATACTCATTCGGGACCAGATATTGTAATATTATTTTACGATTACAGACGATTCATGACGATTTGATATTTTTAATCGTCATGAATCGTTTTTTATCGTAAAATAACTTTGCAGTAATATAATAATTTGCAGTAATAATTGCAGTAATCGTAAAATAACTTTACAGACAATTATTACTAGCGAATTCAACTAAAAATATACGCGAGAGCGAATGCAGCAAGAATGAAACGAATCACGTATGAAATTTCGACACGTGGTCGATAGCGATTAATTCACGGAAATTAATTTATAATTAATTATCCGCGGATGACAATTTATTTATATTCAACAAATAATAGCCTTGATTTACTGACTAAATATTGAATATAAATCAGCTCAAGATTTTATTTAAAAACACAAGGAAACTTCTATAAAAGCAAAGCGGTTTTAGAACACGAGGTGAACTGTACTAGAAAAATACGGAAATAAAAAAAAATCCTTTAAAAGTTAATCAAGGTTGAAGTTGAGTCAAAACGACTTTAATAACCTGAATAATTTTCGAAGAAGTGAATTTAGCAAAAAATTTTAAGAAGCCTTATTTGTAGAACATTAAATTTTTTTTAAGAATATGTATCTTGACTAGGAAAAATTTTAATATTTCCAGTTGTTACAAAAATCCAAAATAGAAACAAAGAATTTAAAAAACAAATCAATGTTTAAGACACGGTTACAAGGAAACGGCTCGTTGTACGTGAATTTACTAAGAGAGATTTTTTGTAGAGAATTCGATTTCCTTTAAGAATATACATTGCTCAAATTTTCTAGAGAGATGATTTACGACTTTTGGGTAAAAATGAAATTTTTGTCAAAAAACTAATAGTTGTAACGATACACCTCTTAATATCAATATTAAGGGCTCAAACTTGCACAATAATTGTTTTTGATCATCAGGAATAATATTTTCACAGTATCGAAAGAAAGAAAATAGTCGATTTTTTTGGCCCAGTCTAATATATATATATATATATTAGGGTGAGCCAAAAAAACCAACCTATCGAATTTACGTCTTAAAAAGGACCTATATATCGAGAAAAAAATTCTCCCATCGGGCAAAATTTTTAGCTCAATTTTAAAAGGTGTCGGTAGCCATTTGAAATTTCCCATTTAAATAACATCCAAAAAAATTTTTTTTGATTAAAAATATTCTAACTTTTGAACCGTGTGAGATAAAAATTTGGCTCTAGAATATTCTTGTAGGGGATTAAATTTCTTAAAAGAAAGTCCTGGGAGTCGAATTTGTAAACTTGATATTTCGTAAACTAACAGGCTATCAAAGTCTAGAGTAAACAGAATCATACAAATTTAAGGCTTTATTTGGATTTTCCAAGTACATTTCTTTTATTGTGATCGATAACAAAATATTACTTGTTACAACGTGGATAGTGTTGGTGATTTCATTGCACTACAGGTAGAACAAATTTTCTCGTAGTATTGATATTTTTAATAATAAAGCCTTAAATTTGTATGATTCTGTTTACTCTAGACTTTGATAGCCTGTTAGTTTACGAAATATCAAGTTTACAAATTCGACTCCTAGGACTTTTTTTAAAGAAATTTAATGCCATACAAGAATATTCTAGAGCCGAATTTTTATCTCACATGGTTCAAAAGTTATAATATTTTTAGTAAAAAAAAATTTTTTTGCATGTTATTTAAATGGGAAATTTGAAATGGCTACCGACACCTTTTAAAATTGAGCTAAAAATTTTTCCCAATGGGAGAATTTTTTTCTCGATATATAGGTCTTTTTTAATACATAAATTCAATAGGTTGGTTTTTTTGGCTCACCCTAATATATATATATATATATGTCGGAAAGTCATTACAACCTTGGGCGTTATCCCGAGTATTGGTCTCAATACTAATATCTCTTATTTTTATTTAAAATATGAACGAATATTAATTATGCAACACAATGATTTAATATTAAAAGTATTGTTCATAAATAACGATACTTAGACAAGTAAAAGAATAAACATAGTATCGCACAAATATCAAAATACACTAAATACTAATTAATGCAATAATTGATTACGCAGGGAATTATAATAATTGCAATACACGACAGTCCAATAATATTCAAATAAAACCTAATCGAATAATTTACAAATACTACGGTAAACTAGGCTCGAGAACGAATCCACGGTCGACAGGAAAACTTGTACTCTCACAACGAATGCTCAATCAGAACTAACTGACTCAACTAGTACCAAACTCTGTACTTTTCGTTAAAAACCTTTTTGTCAAAATATTCAAAGAAGGACAACCGTCTCATATTATCTTACTATCTTGTCCTCTGTGTCTTACTATACCCATCCTGTGACCGTGGCTACGTTTGGTGAACAGATGTCACAGCGAGCCTAAGCCTCCCGTAATAAACATAATCTGCTTAAGTTGTAAACAACTAGAACTTAAATTTTATTATTTAATCGTTACTATAAAAACTAGTCTCGACTGTTGGAAATTTCCCGTCCTATTGGAAAACCCCGTTTTATTCTTTCATCTCCGACACGGCCATCCTGACGATCACGCGTCCTCGAGTGAATCTAAAACGTTTATTTTAAACCACACATAAATTCCTTGTGTTTACTACTATTTACATTGAAACATTTTTTTTTGTATTTACTACTATTTACAACAAAACATAATTTACAAATTTTCTATTTCATTATTCAGTTCAGAAATCCAAAGTAGTATTAAAAGCTTTCAGTAGTATTTCATTAACATTATATTTAATTTTACTATATGATCTCTTAAGTATGCCTTTCATAATTCCTTTCAGCAGTCGTTTCACTATGTTCGTATTTTCGTCCACCATAGATCCTCACACTCAATGACCCCTGCATGCCACGTGCAGTCCGATACTACCTTAGTTGCCATAACTAGGTACACTTTTGTCCAAGCCCCCGCCACACTATCAACTGCCACAGTATGATACGTGTAGTGCGACTTCTCAAAAACTTCAGACCCCCGCCACTTCACCAGATGCCCATCGCCCCCTGATCAAACCACTCCCGGTTTGCAGTTACGACCTACATTCTGGTGCAAGTGGTGCGATCTTTTTTCTGTCATTAGTGCTTGATCTTTCCCCTGGTGGCTCAAGACTCTGCCACAGAGTCTCTTGCATCAACACTCCCATCTGAAACATCCAACTCGCTAGGAATATGACTCTTCGGCATTTTCTTAAGTTCTCATGACTATTCTTATAAGTTCTGTTACAGCTTAAAGATTTAAAGTTTATCGATTGTTATAGAGAACTTCTGTGACCACGAATGGATCTCTGAACTTCGGACCAAGCTAAATTTGATGTCTTTCTTTATTCTTAATTAAAACAAAATAACTGAACTTGAATCGAACTATCTTTGTTTTATTAATTTCAAATCTATACTTATTATATCTAGCATTCTTTTTTTTTATATTTTCAATCCCATTCTGTCTTATATCAGAGACTTCAATTTTTTTTTTTTTATCATCAACAATTAACCCAAAACAACCGTGCTACTTTACCAATTGACTATTGCAGTGAACTAGCCCTTGTAACGCGATTAGTAATTCAGTTCATCGCTAATTAAACCTCAAGTATGGCCGCCTGCCATGAGTGTTCGTTTTCTTCCAACTGTTATAAACATATTTTTAAGAGTACTCGTTACTCGATAAACCTGACCATTGGCCCTATTGGCACTCCTTACTGGTAAATGTAATTAAATATTTTGAGAGGTACAAAAATCTCTGAACTCGTTGCCTCTAAAACATCTACCGTGGTCTGCTATTACACGAGCGAATGGACCAAACGAGAATACAGTGCGATTCAAGGGTCTGATAGTATTTGCTGTATCTACTTTTCGAGTATGCCCGGAAAAATAAACTTTGAAAATTAGTGTTTAAAATTATAACCCGGAACCCAGGTGTCAACATAGGGAACTCCAACATTCCAAATAATAAATTTTATAGTACATGTCATAAATTTTTCTCTATGTTCAAGTTACGATTATTATCATCGTCATTATTATTATTATTATTATTTTTTTTTAAATTCAAATATCAATATCTCCCGCATAGACAACAAACTTTAATCTTCATCCCATAGTTATTCACGCTTCAATTATAAATTAAGGAATCATTATTCAGAATGAAAGCATTTGCTGATCACTCCATCAATATAATACCTGTCGTTTCTCAATTCATATAGTTCATTTTTTTTTTTTTTTTTTTTTTTTTTTTCTTGTGTGTTTAGTGTAACAAGACAAATTTAGTGAAGATATCTATCATAACAATAACATATTCTTTCGAATTATTTTTGCTACTTAATTTACCTGCTATGTTTATATGCACAGTATGCCAAGGTATGCTGGTCTTGGGTATGGGATGTAGCTCACCTTGAGTTTTACCTGAGCTCAACTTAAAAAGTTTGCAAGCAAAAGAGTTGTCTATGAATTTACGAACATATTTCGTAATTCCTTCAAACCAGTAGTACTTGCAAACTTTATCAAGTGTTTTCTCCCATCCCAAGTGCATAACTGACTCACATGCACATGACTAATCACTGACCACCTGAAGACACGTGGTACGATCGGTAAGCAAAGTATTTTACCACGAGGAACTTTTAGGGTCAACTCAACTTTACTATGAGATACTTTCGATCAGTTGTAGTCAGTTATTATCGTGAATTTACAACCGTAAAAATAGTTATGAAAGAATTTAACAGAAATAAATACCAATTATGTCCCAAATTCGTATGATTGATACTTTAACTCGGCTTTACTAGTTGCTTTACTATAATGCTCGACAACTCGATTTGGATCCGTTAAACTTTGCATAAGAAATGCATCATAATCATCGGAACTAGCGTATGTGTGCAATTCTATCAGAAACTTCAAATTAAATATCATAAATCAATGTAATATAAAGGATATCAATATTTGTAAAAATTCAGGTATAAATTTACGGAAATGAGATTAAAGGTCTGTGAATTGTCTCAGTTGAGGGAGACGCTGGGATGCAGGTAGCTCTGTTAGCGCTAACATGTTACAAAGGTTTGGTCGAACTTCACCGGCCTTAATCTCATACCTGAGATAATGAACAGGGATCTTGAGAAATAAATGTTTGAGAAAAAAAAAAAAAAAAAAAAGTAAAGCAAAATCCAGCACAATAAATGATGCTATTAAAAATTTTCAATCCAATACACCTCCGGTGCAACAATTTGAAGACTTCATTCAAAAACAATTTTCTTAATCGAAAAAAACCAAGTTTGTTTCAAGAGATTTTGATCTTACTTTTTTTTTTTTTTTACAATGTACGTATTGTAAATATTCATAAGTATTCATTTATCTTGTAATCACCGGTTACATCTGTATCTACGTTATTTAAATCGATCTCATCATTTAATTCCGATTTATGAAATGCACAAATAGTTTTACTCTTAAAAAAATCGTAAAGTGATCTAAAATTATGTTAATGTCAAATCTTTGATTAAAAAATTTCACGACTAATCATGACGTCACTCATTAAATAATCATCTCATACAACATAGAAAAAATCAAATATATCAACATTGACGGTTACAGTAGATACAATTTGTATCGTACAATTTACAATAGCATTTCCTATTCACTTTAAATTTATTATTTTATGTTCTCTTTTCCCTAAGAATCAAACAGCATTGCTCTCTTTTAATTAATGAACAATCTGTTCAAGAATCAAAACAAAATGAAAACGACTCAACAAGTTCTCTTAAAAATTCTGATGGAGCTGCCACAGTGCAAACATTCACACGATGTTCATTGTGGGGTTGGTATTCTCGTTTCCAATTGGAAATGAACACTTTAAAGCAATATGACCACACATGCTATACTTAAAACATAAACGAGCACAATTGACACAGCGATTTCTTCGAAACTTGATTTTTCATTTCGATGCAAACACTGACAAAATACGGCTTGAATATACAGCTAAATATTCACTAATGAGCGCACTACCTCCTAACGAACATTTAGCTAAACACATATTCACTATTGAAGACCGAGATTGATTTTACAGAATTCCGATTTTGAATTTCTAACAGAAGACTAAGCTGTTCAGCAGAAATTCCTGTTGACGATTCAGATCCCACTTCTGATGTCGGAAAGTCATTACAACCTTGGGCGCTATCCCGAGTATTGGTCTCAATACTAATATCTCTTATTTTTATTTAAAATATGAACGAATATTAATTATGCAACACAATGATTTAATATTAAAAGTATTGTTCATAAATAACGATACTTAGACAAGTAAAAGAATAAACATAGTATCGCACAAATATCAAAATACACTAAATACTAATTAATGCAATAATTGATTACGCAGGGAATTATAATAATTGCAATACACGACAGTCCAATAATATTCAAATAAAACCTAATCGAATAATTTACAAATACTACGGTAAACTAGGCTCGAGAACGAATCCACGGTCGACAGGAAAACTTGTACTCTCACAACGAATGCTCAATCAGAACTAACTGACTCAACTAGTACCAAACTCTGTACTTTTCGTTAAAAACCTTTTTGTCAAAATATTCAAAGAAGGACAACCGTCTCATATTATCTTACTATCTTGTCCTCTGTGTCTTACTATACCCATCCTGTGACCGTGGCTACGTTTGGTGAACAGATGTCACAGCGAGCCTAAGCCTCCCGTAATAAACATAATCTGCTTAAGTTGTAAACAACTAGAACTTAAATTTTATTATTTAATCGTTACTATAAAAACTAGTCTCGACTGTTGGAAATTTCCCGTCCTATTGGAAAACCCCGTTTTATTCTTTCATCTCCGAAATATATATATATATATATTAGACTGGGCCAAAAAAATTGACTATTTTTTTTTTTCATCCCTCGCGGTTTTCATGATACGGTTTGAACACTGTATTAAAAGAGCGTACACGTAGTCGATAACAAGTAGTTTTACCGTATTTATACGGTATGTTTGTGAAATTTAATTACGGTATTCCTACAGAGCTTATACTGCGTTTGTACGAAGCTTATACGGCATTTCTACCGTATTAATACGTTATTTCTACCGTAATAATACGGTACTTCTACTGTATTAATACGGCATTTCTATAAGATTAATACTTCATGTATATGATATTAATACGAAATTTCTACCGTAATAATATGACATTGTTAGCGTAATAATACGGCATTTCTACTGAATTTATACGGCATTTCTACCGAGTTTACACAACAATTCTACTGATTTAATGAGGTGTTTATACGGAATTTATCCAGTACATGGTAAAAAAAACTATATATAATTATTAATGATAAATGGCTCTATATAATTATTTATATTGCTTTACAATGTATTATGTCACTCGTATATTTTTAATCATATAGTAGACATTTTATAGACTTTTGATTAAAATATTTTTGTTAAAGCTCAAGTTCAAATTCAGAGATAAATTATTTATGGAAACATTGATAATAAATATTTTTATAATTATGTAATATAGGTTGTACTATATTACCATCAAAAAAGGTACTTATCACTCTATCAAATAACGGAGGAGTACCCGCGCCAGAATGGTCACAATTTCGGAATATAAGACTTCTAAAATAAGTTTCTTACCAGGGACACTACAAATCGTAGGCGCTACCTAGTGGCGCGCACCGAACTATTCTCGCTGCTGCTGCCTAGCACCAGTGACTTCCTTCTATTCCATATATATCTTTTCTCTCAAGAAATTTTTCTTTCGGTTTGAGTAACTTTTTTTTTTTTTGGTTGGAGCATACGAAAATTCTTTTGTTAAACAAATAGTAATTATTCCAAGAAATTTTATTTTTTTCAAACAAAAAAATGCAATATTGCTACAATAACCTGGCACGGCTTTCTTCAATAAAATATCTCTTATTTTAAGAAATAAAAACTTTTAAAACAATTAAAAATTTTTCGACTAAAGCATAAAAATATGTTAACTTGAGGAAAAAAAATTTTGATTCAAAGTAAAGATTTCAAAATAATTATTTATTTGATGTAAAAAAATTTTTATTTTCCGAATCGTTAAAAAAAATTTTCTTGTATCAAGAATATTTTTCTTAGTTCAAGTTAACTGTATTTTCTGTGTAGAGAAACTAAAAAGGTTTTTATAATGTACAAATAAAGAACTTTATGAGCTAAAAAAAGACTTTTATGTCAAAATACCCATACGACATAAACACTGCAGTGTTTAGACATGTTTCAATTGAAGAATGTAATTTTTAATCATAAAATAATCCTAGTTATTAATATTGATCCTAAATGTATTTCAAAATTATCTGATGTTCTTGCGAATCATTACTACATAGAAAAAACAGTTAACTCGAATCAAGAAAACAATTCCTGATTCAAGAAATTTTGTTTTAACGATTCGGAAAAGTAAAATTTTCTTGCACCAAGTAAATAATTATCTTGAAATTTTAATCTTGAATCAAAATTTTTTTTCCTCAAGTAAACATATTTTTATGTTTAAATTGAAAAATTTTTACTAGTTTCGAGAGTTTATATTTGTTAATGAGAGAAATTTTTTTGAAAAAAATTTTTTTGTGAAAGTAAAAATGAACTAGTTCATTTTTACAGCTGTACTTTTTTATTGAAAATTTGAAAGCAGAACATAGTGAAGAGATGAGCCATTTAAGAATGCAAGTAGTAGTAAAACATATTGTATCTGTTATAGAATCTGAAGATTGTTTGTTAATAAAACTGAAAGATATGAAAAGTATTTTTCAGCCTGTAAGAGTGAGACGGCATAATCACTGTATAAATGCGGCATAACCACCATATTTATACCGCATAAATACCGTTTAAATACGGTGCGAACATTATATGAATACCGTGTAACCACTATATAAATGAGGTATAGCAACCGTATAAATACGGTATAACCGACGTTTAAGTACAGCATAAAAACCATATAAATGGAGTATAATCATTGTACAAATACGGTATAGCGAGAGCGTAAATACGGTATAAACACAGTATAAATACGGTACAGTCCCTATATAAATTTGGTATCAACACAATATATTTACGGTATTAATACGGTAATAAAATTTCACAAATATACCGCATTTATACCTAGGGTATACCGTAATAATACTTATACCCAAAAAATACTCGGAAAATACCGTAGAAATACCGTTATGGGAATTCCGCGAGGGATAGCTATATCGAAAATATTATTCAGGATGACAAAAAAAAAATTTCATGAAAGTTTGAGCCCTTAATATTAATTTTAAGAGGTCTATTATCGCAATTTTTAATTTTAATTCATAATTTGATGTTTTACGTCAGAACTGCTAAAATATTCGAGTAAAAAAAATTCATTTTCAATTATTCTTATGTAAAATTAAATTCCCTACAAAAAAGGTCTGATTGAAAATTTTCGTCAGACAAGCCGTTTCCGATTAATTAAGCTTAATAAATTGATATATTTTTTCGATTTAACATTTTTACTTTTGAATTTTGTAACTGACAAATCAAGAAATATCTAAAAAAGATCATGACAGATTCTTAAACTTAAGTTATTGCTCTACAAAAAAGGCCTCTTAACATTTTTTGCTAAATTCACTCCTTCGAAAGTTATTCAAGGTTGAATTTGAGTCAAAACGATTTCAATAACGTAAATAACTTTCGAAAGAGTGAATTTAGCAAAATATGTTAAGAGGCCTTTTTTGTAGAGCCTTAAATTTCCTTCGAAAATCTGTCATGGTCTTTATTAGATATTTATTGATTCATCAGTTACAAAATTCAAAAGTAAAAATGTTAAATCGAAAAAATATATCAATTTGTTAAGCTTAATTAATCGGAAACGGCTTGTCTGACGAAAATTTTCAATCAGACCTTTTTTGTAGGGAATTCTATTTTACATAAGAATAATTGGAAATGAATTTTTTTTACTCGAATGTTTTAGCAGTTCTGACGTAAAACATCAAATTATGAATTAAAATTAAAAATTGCGATGATAGACCTCTTCAAATTAATTTTAAGGGCTCAAACTTTCATGAAATTTTTTTTTTTGTCATTCTGAATAATATTTTCGATATAGCTATGAAAAAAAAAAAAAAAAGTCAATTTTTTTGGCCCAGTCTAATACATATATATATATATATATATATATATATATATATATATATATATATATATATATTGTAACATGATGAAAAATTCGCCATCGACTCGTGGTTTGAAATTAATTCAAATATAATGAATCGTTATCCGGTGAGCCAATTTTGGTGACACCTATGATGAAAATTTCGACTTCGACCGAGCAATCGATCCAACGCATGAAGTGAACGTTTGAACAATTTGAATTACGACATTTAAGAGCAATTCCGAGTTTTGATCAACGACTAGTTAAATAATTGATAGTGAATTAATTCCGAATGAACGATAACCGCCTTTCGTAAACAAGACGAAGCATCGGCGCGAAACTGAACAACGTATATAATCGATTGTTTTGTGTTAATGAGCAAATGAAGTGCGCATTGCGCAAAATAATTAATTAATTAATTACGCGTAATAACATCTATGATAGTGAAATTTAACGCGTTACCGAAATAAAATATTATTTTATATTTTATTTTATTTCATTCGAGCAATTCTGAGAATCACGGATTATCTGTGTCTCATTCGCAACAGCAGTCTTGTCGCCTCGCCGTGTAAGAATACTCTGACGTCACTCGTCAAGTATTTGGTTAATACTTCCGCTGTATGTGTGTCTCCGGACAATAAAATTATTTTATTTTGATTTCGTCAACCGACTGTCTTCTCCGAGCAATGAACTGACTTGAGTTTTGATCAAGTACGATTTCTACGAGCAATGTTCTTTTTTGTTTATATCGAGTCAAGCCGACAACGGCAATTTATTATTTTTTTTGTAACCGATTATTTTTGTGATACCGATCAATTATTTTGTGTTTAATATACGAATAATTATTTTGTTTAATTCTGAATAATTATTTAATCGTAATCTTGAGTGCCTGACTTTTTCCCGATCCGCCACCCTGAGTCGTTTGTTTTTGATAATTGTTTTTTGGTGATTATTAAATCACCTGGCGCCCAACTGTAAATTTTAAATAAGGTTGCCAAAATCGTAAGTGTATTCGGACTTCACTCCGGTAGATTCCCGGTGGTGAAAAACCTGTTACATATTTTGGCGCTCAAAGTGGGGCACAAAAGGTCAGGAGGCACGGATCTACACGAGATTACGACCGACAATTTCGAATAAACCGTTTACGATTTGACCAATTATTTCGATCAACTTCGTCAAGATGTTCCGTTCACCGCCAGCGACTCGACCGACCAATTTGAACACGATATCGATGAACAACCGATCTATAGGCCAAATACTGATATCGACTGATCAGAACGACCGAACACCTGAACAACGACCGATACCAATCAACAACAATCATATATGTAGGTGTGTATGTACATCCCTATGTAAATATCTGTAACTTTTGAACGGATAAACCGATTTTGATCGTTTAGGTATCATTCGACGCAGCTTATACAGTTTCAGAGCTGATAAGATTTTAGAATCAATCCATCGAGCAAATTGAAAGTTATCCAAAATAAATATTTTTTAAAAAAATTTTATTTTTGAAATATCTCCGAACGCACCTTACTGATTAAGCTCAAATTTTCATAATTTCTAGATATTAACAAGAAGCGTCGAATGACACCTTAACGATCGAAATCGGTTCATCCGTTCAAAAGTTACAGATATTTACATAGGGACGTACATACACACGGACATCATCGTGAAATTAGTTAGAATAGCTTCCTAGAACCTCAAAACGTCAAGATCTGATAGAAATTCGGTTTTCGAAAATCCGACCGAAACCAATAACATCCCAAATTTTTGAAAATTTCCAATTTTCTTAGCGGGAAGTTAAAAAAAAATTATAATCCATCATTATCTCATTACGAGACTAGGCTCAAAATTCGTGTTTAGGGGAGTAATATTTTTGAAAATTTAAAAAAAAATCGAAGAATAATAACAATCTTAAAATCGCTGTTTTAAGTTTAAAATTAAAAAAAAACAATCAAATTCATAATGAATAATTTTTTGCACGAATTTTTTAGAAAATTCATCAAAAAACACGAATTTTGAAAAAAAAACCCAAATCGGACAATTTTCCACTAAGTTATTGCTATTTAAAAAAAAATCCCCGAAATCTTAAAAAATTCATATCTCCTGATTGGCTGGATGAAATAATTTGAAAAAATTCATAAAAACCTTTTTCTAGGCGTACAAAAAAGTGCCCCAATTTCAGCGAAATCGGAGATGCAAAATCCACTGGTGGAACGAGTTGGCATGGAATTGTAACGGGGTAAAAATTTAAATTTTCAAATTCAAATCAACCTGATTTCCCGCGGTTGATTAATTACCCATAGTACCCCATATGCGTTACTATTTCATCGACTTGTCGCCGGGCGCGCTAATTTAAGGGGCTCGTCCCCAACACCCAATAAGGAAATAAGTTGGAGTGGTGGATTTTCCGATAAGGGCCGAAGGATCGCGAACTTAGATTTGATAAGGGAGTGCACAAGGTGAAGACGGACACAGTCGGACGGACCGGCATAGACACCAGACGGGTGACGACGTACATCACTGCAGATATATATTGAGGAGAATTAATTTGTTGGAGGAAAGAACCGAGTCAGACGGAAATCGGCGGGAAGGCTGAAGGGAATAAAGGACGCCACGATCGCTTGGGAAAAATTAAACAGAGGTAAATAAATCGTCGGCAAGTGGTTACAATTTATTAATTAATCAATTAAGAAATAATGATGAAGTTAATTCGTGGGCAGTCGCCATTTCCAGTTTGATTGTATTAAAATATAAATTCTCGGCAAGAAGGCCAGAATTCAAAATAAATTAACACGCGGTCCGTCTGAAAATTTCTCGACAGAAAGCCAGTAATTATAAATTATAAAATTAATATTAAGAAATTGTTATATAGTAAAATTAATCAATTTTATTTAATGAGAAAAAAATTAAAATACAAAAATTTACAAGACTGAAATTAAAAGTGCTGTGAACATAGTGATAACGATAAAACTGTAATTAATTAAAATTATTATTAATGGAAGTCAGTTCTTGATGTAAAATTTGTTCATTAACGTGAATACTAGTTGTAAATGAATTAAAGAGAGATAGCGTCAGTCGTTGGCGTCAGTTTTTCAGCGTCACAAAATTCTTTACTCAAAAACTGATGTTTGAAAAACTGAAAGTATATAAAATTGTCGCGTTGATAAAAGTGTCGTTATGTAAAAGAAATAAAATTGTAGAGTCAGTAAGTTTATAAATTAAAATTTTCGTATATAAATTTAGTCCAGTGGACAATAAAATAAATTTGAGATTAATTAAAAGTGGGTGTGAAGTTAATCGGTAAAATAATGATTTGTAAACGCGTGTGTGTGTGAGTGTAAATAAGTCCTGGGGACTAGAGTGTTAAAACGTGTGTGTGTGTGTGTGAGAAAAATTAAGTTTTCTGTGAAAATGTTTTAAAATAATAGATCCAGGGGATCTAGCAAGTTGCCAATTTCTTTGAATTAAATTTGATCCAGGGGATCAGGCCGGTGGCCAAATTAATCGTAAAAGTCCAGGGGACTACATTTTATTTCATTAAGATCCAGGAGATCAGGCCGGTGGCCAGTTATAATAAAAGTCCAGGGGACTCTTCGTGTAATTAATAAAGTCCGGTGGACAAAATTTATTAGTTGTTAAGAATAAAAGTCCGGTGGACAAACGTGTTAAAAATACTTATAAGTAAAATAAAAGCCCGGTGGGCCAAATTTTGATTCAGTAAATAAAATTGAAAATTATATTGATTTAAAATCGTGTGTAAAAAATTAATTTAATCCCTCAATCTCCTCACTCTTATACTTTTCAACGACCCTGATTTATAAAATCAACATCTCCGGTTTTGGAAGGCCGAGTCTTAACGTCCAGTGGCGCCCTTATTAACATCATTTAATAAAGGGGCCAAACTTGGCAAGGTTGAGATATACCCTGTTATAAAATGCCCCATATATAAGGCTTGCTATGCAAGCAATTCCCCTTCTCGCTCATTCTGAACTTTTACTCAATGTTTCTCCTCTCGCGCTACCTCTCCTTTTTCGCCTCAAAACGTTTAATTTTAGCTTTCGTAAAGAAGATTCTCTTCAAAACTTTTTCCTGTGTAATTGAAATGGGAAAACTTTAGGTTTGATGAGGAACCTTTTAATATTAATATTTAAAGCTTTGCTTCTAGCAGACTGAGAAAATTCGAAAAAAAATTAATAATTTTTAACATCCCGCTAAAAAATTGAAAATTTTCAAAAAAAAGGGAATCTATTGGTTTCCGTCTGATTTTTGAAAATCGAAATTCTAACAGATCTTGACGTTTTGAGGTTCTAGGAAGTTATTTTGACTAATTTCAAGATGATTTCGAGTGCATGTACACTGTAAAAAATCCACGGGGTGAATGCGGATTAAATCCGGAGTGAATGAATTTTTAATTAATCACTCCCCTCGGAATGAAATTCACTCCGAAGGGGAGTTTTGAAAATATTATTAATAAACAATAACTCCATTTAATAAAATCTCACACACACACACGCACACACCCGAACACACACGCACATGCACACACACCCCAACACAATCTCGCACACATTTGCACACACGCACACATACCCGAACACTCACGCACACATATTTTCACACACACCCGCATACAGTCAAACACATACACGCACACATTTGCACACACACACCCGAACACACACGCTCACACATTCGTACAAACACGTTCTCGCACTTGCACAGACACACACACGCACCCTCAGGCACATACTCGCACACACACACATATTGTTTAATCGTTTAGTATGAATTAATATAAATTAATTTAAATGTTAAAACTCCGGATCGGAATGAATTGAGAGTGAAATAAAATCCGCGTCACTCCGAGGTCACTCCGCTAAAAAAAACTCCCAATTCACTCCGTATGCGGAGTGATTTTTTTCAAAACTCCGGAACTCCGAGTGGCAGAGTGAATGCGGAGTGAATTCGGATTGAAATTAAATCCGGATTCACTCCCGATTTTTCACAGTGTATGTGTGTACACGGAAAGAATTTTTTGATAAAAATTACTCTGTAATTTCGAGTAATCTTGGGCCGTTGCAAAAAATTGGTATTTTTTGTTTTAAATTTAATATTTTTTGTTTAAATATTAACGTTGCTAGACTATGTTTTACTCTACTACTGAGTAATTTTTTGAAAGTCTTATATTTAATCGATTATTGTGAATATCTCATCTTAATCTATTAATTTTTACTCCATGCGATTAATTTTTACTCCCCAACATACCATTCTTTTAAACCCATTAACTTTTTGATGAAAAACTGCCTATAAATCGAATAAATTTTCTTATCTATGGAAGTAATTTTTACTCTAAACTGCAGAGTAATATTTCAGTAGTCTCCGTTAATCTTCGGTTAATATCGGCTTCAATTAAATGTCTTTTATTTTGCTCGCGACAACTTACATGTTACGCACACAAACGTAGACTTGGAAAAAAAGACGATCTCTGTATCTCTCTATAACTTAATATTTATTTTAAAATTAAAAAAAGTTTGTATCTTTTCTTTTTCAACACTGTAAAGTCAGCGAATGCGCAAAAAGGATCTGGTTTAGGTGTGATGGAATTTTAACAATTAAAAATTACACAGATTTTATCAATAAATAGTTAGGTTATTTATCTACACTTTATACAGTTAAATATGGTGAGAATTAACATTAGGTAGCGAATTCGACAAGATAGATAAGCGATAGCGAATGCGACAAGTAAAGCGGTTAAAAACGCGTGGTGGTTAGTAAGACTGCATGATGTAGATTGCAAATTAAGACGGCGTCTTCCTCCTTCGTTGCTGCTCGGTGGTGACGTGGCAGCATGGCTGCAGTAACGAATTTTCCCATTGGCTTAAAAGTGCGCCAACAGAAAATAGTTAGCCGCCAATTTCTCTGATTGGTCGGCTGTTAGCGGGTTCTCATGCCGCCGTGACACGGTCATGAGCAAGAAATTGTATGTGTCGGGCCAAAATAGCGAGTGACCCAGCACTATTCTGACATTCAATTCAGTAGCGAGTTCGGCTACTCCCGATCGTAGCGGAAATGCACGAAGCTTTTCAAATTGCCTAAGCTCGTGACTGAACAAACACAATAAGAGTAATTTTTTTTTTATTCTTTTTCAAAATATTCATTTTAAGTCATATTCTAAGGCAATTAGATGGTTTTTAGATTTTTTATGGAAATTTCAGCCTTTTAATTGTAATTTTTATTGTAATTTACTATAAATTTTATAAATTGAATCATCAACTTTTTATCATAACCTACGAGTAAAAATTGAATTAGAGAGAATTTATTTAGACAGCCGCTAGGTGTAATTTTTACTCGTAATTGTGAGTAAAAATTAATCTGATTGATTTTTACTCTCGAAAGAGTAAAATTTCGTAATTCGAAAGTAAAAAGTCTTAATGGCCCAAGATTACTCGATTTAGAGTAATTTTTAGAATAAATATAACATGGCAATATTCATATGAAAATTCTTTCCGTGTATGTATGCCCCGATGAAAAAAGATTTTGTCTAATCATATATGATCATGCATAATTGTCTATATATGATCAGATCCAAAAATTGGCCAGGTCTGATCATACATAACTTGATCTGTTTATACATGATCATATATGATTATATATAATCATGCATGAACGAATATAGTCATTTTTAGAATCTCATTTAGAATATCTGTAAATTATTAATTAAGTAGTTTAATTAGGATTTATTGTCTTCATCAATATCAATTTCGGTTAAAATTAAATAAAAAAAAAAAAAAAAATTATTAACCATCGACAATTATTCTACTACGAGGTCACCCATCCAATTAATGTCCAACGCCGATGCTGCTTAACTTTGGTTATCGATGGTTTGTAGTCTGATCCTCTAGTCTGTTATACACTTACAATTAAGAAACGTTTATGGCATTACTTAACTCAAATAATCAAATTGATACTTTATACTTTTAAATTGCTGCCGAAACCTTTGAACATTTTTTAAGTATTGGGGATTTAAGTTTGATTGATAGTTGACAGAATAAAAATTTAATAACATTGATATTAAAAAATTGTCATATTATTTAATATATATATATATATATATATATATATATATATATATATATATATATATATATATATATGTATATACCCTTTTTAAAAGAAACGATTGAAACGATTAGAAAAAAAAAATTTTAAATACTTTTTAATGCTTTTGAATACTTTGAATACTTAGAATCGCCCTTCTTATAAGCATTTAACATTGCAAATCGTTTCGAATCGTTTCTTTTAATCAGGTTATATATATATATATATATATATATATTTAAATATTTATAGGTTTCATATCAATGAAATCTGATCAGATTTAATCATACATAGACATATATAACTACATATAGGTTTATATCAGTCACGTCTGATCAGATCTAATTATATATAGGCCTATATCTAATTATATATGGGTTTGTATCAATCATGTCTGATCAGATCTAATCATGTACAGACTTATATATGATCATATATGGGGTTATAACAGCTAGGTATGATTATATCTAATTATATATAGACTTATAGATGATCAGATATGATTATATATAGACTCATATATGGTTATATATGGAGTTATAACAGCCAGGTATGATTATATCTAATTATATATAGACTCATATATGATCAGACCTGATCATATATAGACTTGTACATGATTATATATGGGGTCATAACAGCCAGGTATGATCAGATCTAACTATATATAGACTTATATATAAATAGATCTGATCATATATAGACTTATGTATGATTATATATGGGGTCATAACAGCCAGGTATGATCATATCTAATTATACATAGACTCATATATAATCAGATCTGATCAGATCTAATTATATATAGACTTATATATAATCAGATCTGATCATATATAGACTTATATATGGGCTTATAGCAGCCAGGTATGATCAGATCTAATTATGTATGGGGTCATATATAATTATATATAATTATATATGACCCCATATATAATCATGCATGATTATATATAACTTCATATATGATTATATATATGAAGTTATGATCATATATATGAACATATATAATCATATATGATTAGACAAAATCTTTTTTCATCGGGTGTGTGTATGTAAATATTCTATAACTTTTGAACGGATGAACTGATTTGGCTTTTTGAGGTGGCGTTTGAAGCGACTCATTAATTCCAACAATTTTTGAGAAATTGAGTTTTTTTTGGATACACTTTTTTTTTAATGTTTTTTTTTGATACTCTGTAATGTACTCGATGGACTGATTTTAAAATCGGGTCAGCTTTAAAACTTTATAAGCAATATCGAATGCTACCTCAACCATCAAAATTAGTTCATTAGTTTAAGAGAAACCCTTGTCGAAAGAATTGTGAAAAAGTGTTTTTTTCCTAATAAAATTCAGATTGTTGAGCTAATTGATCAAAGTTTTTGTTTGAACGTCAGTAGTTAAGGAACTGCGTCGAATGTCACCTTGAAGGTCAAAATTGGCTCATTACTTCAAAAGAGATTGCTAATATAAAAAAAAAAAAAGATTTACTTCATTATTTTGTTTTTTGTCATTGTTTATTACTTGAGCTTTCTCGACGGCGTGACATTACTTTTTTTTAAGCTTGAAGAGCTCAAAAATGTATTGACACTAATGTTTTTGAGCTCAAAGAGCTCGAAAAAAGCAGAAAGTTTTGGGGCTGGCCCGTAGGGTCAGGCGATTTTCAGCTTTTTTTTTTAGTTTTTTTTAATTTCTCAGAAACAACTTGAACGATCGACTTCAAAATCTACTCAGCTCTTGAACTTGATAAAACGCGTCGATTGCCACCTCAACCGTCTTAATCGGCTAATTTGTTCGAGAGATATCGTCAGAGGAAGAAATCAATCATTTTATAGATTTTATCAGCTCTAGAAAATAAAACGCGCCGATTGCCACATCAAACATTAAAATCGGTTGATTGATTCAAAAGATATCGACGACGAAAAGTTTGAAAAATAACATTTTATGTCATTTTTCCCGGATAAATAATGTAATGAATATGAAACTGATCTTTAAAATATTTGAATAGCTAGAAAACAAATGCCTTCTTCTCTTGTTTTATAGATGCGCGACTAAAGTCAGTCAGTCTTATATTGACAACTAAACAGCAAACATCGATGTTTGAAAAAGAAAAAGTTTTTGAACCATGAAAAATAATGTTTTAAACCAAAAACAAACTTTCTTGGCCCAAGAAAGTTTGTTCTTGGTTTAAAGCATTATTTTCTCAGGCCAAGAAAGTTTGTTTTTAACTCGAGAAATTTGTTTCTTGTCAAAAGACTGTTACCTTATCGAGTCAAGAAACAATGTCTTGAGCTAAAAAAAAAAGTTTTTGTACTAAGAAAAAAAACTTTTTAAACCAAGAAGAAACTTTCTTGGGCCAAGAATTTTTTTATTTGTCGCAAACAAAAAAAAATTTTCAGCCAAGAAATTAATTTCTTTAATTAAGCAAATAAATCTATCGAGCTAAAAAATTTTATTTTTTTATGTTTCATTTTTTCAATGAACAATTTTTTTTTTTGTTTAAATATTACAAACAATGCTGTGAAGCAAATAAATACTGTATCAGAAGCATTTATAAGGGATGGGCAAGTTTCGCAATAAGTTCAATATTTAAACAAATTGAGAAAAAACAATTATCGCTTAACCAAGGAATCGAACCCAGATCGATTCGGCGTCACGCGAGAGCTTTACCAACTAAGCCATCCCAGCCTTTGCTAGGCTACGTTTACTTTGCCCAAATATACTGAGCCACACTGGCTTATGGTCAGTCACATTTTTAAATCCTAAACCCAGAATTAATATTACAAATGTTATCGCCAATAATTTAGAAAAATGTTAGTTTTGACATTTTACCAAAATACTGAACGGATTGTATGAATCGTTCATAAATGAATTTCGACATAAATATAAAAAAGTTAAAAAAAAAAAACAAATTTAATTACAAAAAAAATTGAGAAATTATTCAATATTATTTAATTACATTAATCAATGAATTTATTATAATAATATAATTTGGTTGTTTAATTTTTAATTTATTTAAAATAAAAAGGTGGACTCAAAATCCATTTGCTGCGCTAGTGTGAGAAAGAGAGAGAGTGGGGAGTATTCATTCCTTCGGGTGCGAAGGAGGGAGCACCTATGAGTGAGAATCCAAGAGAAAACTTTCTTGGCTTGAGACTCTAGTAATCTTGGTTTGAGATTTTTCGTGTGATTGGTCAGAGAAAGTACACTATACTCAAACCAAGAGTTTAAATTTCTTGAATCAACTCCCTTTATTTTTAGTTCGAGTTTTTACCGTTTATTGTTTCAAAACATCATAGTTCTTTAATTAAGTATATAAATTTCTCGAACTAAATATTTTTATTTCTTGGTTTAAGTAAGTAACATACTCAGGTTAAGAAAAATTATTATTAAACTAAAAACTGCAAGTTTTTAAAACAAGTAATTCTATTATTGGATCAAGTATGAAATACACTGTAAAAAATCCGGAGTGAATCCGGAGTGAAATAAAATCCGAATTCACTCCGGATTCACTCCGCCACTCGGAGTTCCGGAGTTTAAAAAAAAATCACTCCGCATGCGGAGTGAATTGGGAGTTTTTTTTTTAGCGGAGTGATCTCGGAGTGACGCGGATTTTATTTCACTCTCAATTCACTCCTGTCCGGAGTTTTAATACGTAAATAAATTTATATTAATTTATATGAAACTGCTAAACAATATGTGTGTGTGTGTGCGCGAGTGTGTTTGCGTGCATGTGTGTGTGCAGGTGTCTGTGTGCGTGTGTGCAAATGTGTGCATGTGTGAAAATTTGTGCGTGTGTGTAAATTTGTGCGTGTGTGCAAATGTGTGCGTGTGTAAAAATGTGTGCGTGTGTGAAAATGTGTGCGTGTCTGCAAATGTGTGCGTGTGTGCAAATTCGTGCGTGTGTGCAAATGTGTGCGTGTGTACAAATGTGGGCGTGTGTGCAAATGTGTGCGTGTGTACAAATGTGGGCGTGTGTGCAAATTTGTGCGTGTGTGCAAATGTGTGCGTGTGTACAAATGTGTACGTGTGCTCGAATGTGTGCGTGCGTGTGTGTGCGAGTGCGCGTGTGTGCCTAAATATGTAGGTGTGTATTAGGGTCGGCCGAAAATACACTTTTTTTGAATTTTCATTATAAATTCCAAAAATATTTTTCTTTGTACAAAAAAAAAATTTTTCGGAAAACAAAAAAAATTTCAGGTCGATATCTTAGGCTCGCCAAATCCCGTTAAAGTTAGAAGTTGTTTAAAAATTTTTTTCCAACTTATTTTGGTCGGAAATTTAATTCTCTACATAATAGGTGCTATAATAAAATTACGTAAAGTTGATAGTTACTGAGATAATTGCAATTTTGTTCTAAAAAATATAATTTTTCAAGATATTATCACTTTTTCAGGGTAAAATGAATTTTATCATGTAAATTTCTCACAAAATTGGTCTTCTGGTAAAAACTTGAAATTTATAGTTATTCAGAAACTGGCAGTTTTATGTTTAGATAGTCACATTTCTCGTTATTTGGTGGTTTTCACCATAAATTGCTATTATCTTTGTAACTATCAACTTTGAATAAATTTTTATTAGGTCTGTTTTGTAGAAAATCGAATTTCCTACGAAATTTTTATGATAAAATTTATTTTTTACCCTGAAAAAGTAATAATGTCTTGAAAAATTTTAATTTTAATTTTTTAGAGCAAAATTGCAATTATCTCAGTAACTATCAACTTTACGTAATTTTATTATTGGTCCTTTTTTGTGGAGAATTAAATTTCCGATCAAAATGTGTTGGAAAAAAAATTTTAAACAACTTCTAACTTTAGCGGGATTTGGCGAGCCTAAGATATCGACCTAAAATTTTTTTTGATTTCCGAAAAATTATTTTTTTGTACGAGGAAAAATATTTTTGGTATTAATAATGAAAATTAAAAAAAAGCGGATTTTCGGCCCACCCTAGTGTGTATGTGTGTGCATTAGACTGATTCAAAAAAATCGACTAATTTTTTTTTTTCTTTATTAAATCGAAAATATTGTTGGAAATGACAAATAAAAAATACTGTGAAAATTTGGGTTCCATGCGTTTTGAGCACCTGACAAAATATCTCCGACAAAATATCCCCGACAAAATATCTCTGGACAAAATATCCCCAGTTTTGTGTCAGTTTTTTTGGCTTTTTTCACTATTTTTGCTTTCTTTTCATGGGAATATTTTGTCCGGAGATATTTTGTCGGGGATATTTTGTCAGGTGCTCAAAACGCCTGATACCGAAAATTTGAGCTCTTAATATTAATATTAACAGCTGCCGCATCGCAATTTTCTATTTCCCGTTTAAATAACATGGGAAAATTTATTTTTTAAGCTTTGGAATTTTGTAGCTCTCGGTGGGACCAATACTTTTGAATGTTCAAGACATATTCTGATGGGAAATTTGATGCTCTACAAAAAAGGTCTCTTGTAATTTTTCGATATTTTTATATCTTCAAAAGTAATTCGAAGTTAAAATTAGATTGACGATAAATTTTTACATTTTTTAAATTTTTTGACGCAACTATCAACTTTATCCGAAAAATTTAGAAGACATATTTTGTAGAGCATTTAATTTCCTACAACTTATCTCAGAGAAAATTTTGATATTTCAGTTAAGTCGTATGTTATTTGCAATTAAATGAAAATTTTTTTAAATAATCTAAATTTTGTTGCTTAAAATTAATTATATTAAATTTTCAGCTAATTGCGCATAACTTGCGACTTATGAGAAATATCGAAAATTTTCTCTGAGATAAGTTGTAGGAAATAAAATGCTCTACAAAATATGTCGTCTAAATTTTTCAGATAAAGTTGATAGTTGCGTCAAAAAATTTAAAAAATGTAAAAATTTATCGTCAATCTAATTTTAACTTCGAATTACTTTTGAAGATATAAAAATATCGAAAAATTACAAGAGACCTTTTTTGTAGAGCATCAAATTTCCCATCAAAATATGTCTTGAACATTCAAAAGTATTGGTCCCACCGAGAGCTACAAAATTCCAAAGCTTAAAAAATAAATTTTCCCATGTTATTTAAACGGGAAATAGAAAATTGCGATGCGGCAGCTGTTAATATTAATATTAAGAGCTCAAACTTTAACAGTATTTTTTTTTTGTCATTTCCAACAATATTTTCGATATAATGAAGAAAAAAAAATTAGTCGATTTTTTTGAATCAGTCTAGTGTGCATATCAGCTGATCAATAATGTAATACGCGAATTTTTACTTCGATTTTATTATGTGGAGTTATATTTTATTAATAATATTTTCAAAACTCCGCTCCGGAGTGAATTTCACTCCGGAGGGATTAAATTAATAAAAAATTATCTACTCCGCGAAAACTCCCCTGCGGCGTGAATTTCACTCCGAGGGGAGTGAATAATTAAAAATTTATTCACTCCGCATTCACTCCGGATTTAATCCGCATTTACTTCGCGAATTTTTTACAGTGTATGTATTGGCTTAAGAATTTTTTTTCTTAATTGAAGATTTAAAATTCAAGATATTATTTCACTTCGTTCAAGAAATTTCCGGCTTTCATTCCACTCGCTGAAACATTTCTCGGTTGAAAAAAAATTTTCTTGAGTCAAGATTTTTTTTTTCTGTGTAAGAGCTAGAGAAAAAAGTTCTGAATCAAAGTTGTAGAACATTAAATTTTATATAAAAATGGTCCTTTGGCTGGAAGCTAGGGGATGATCGTTACAGCTTTAAAAAATAATAACTCGCTGAAAAGTGAAGATAATTAAAAAAAATTTTTTTGTTTTATTTATAAAATTATAAACTTTAATCTCAGAGATAATTCTTTTTTTAAATTTTTTATAAAAAAGTTATAAAAATTCGAAATTTTAAATTTTTATTTTCAACCACTCTAATCGATGAAAATAATTTTTTTGTCTCATTATTTGATTTAATATATTAAAAAAAAAATTTTGGCGTTGGAAATATTTTTTTTTCACCTATTTTTTCCGAGCAGGTATGAATTTATTTACCTGGTGTCAATTTTTTTGTGGCGGCGACTTTGCTTTTACTACCGAGCAGCGTATTAACCGCACATGTGCCAATAAACTGAATGGGCATATACTTGTGTTGTCGTTACTCGTACATCAACATTTATGTGTAGTTGTAGTAACAATTTTTTTTCTATAAAAAAATAAGTAATTAACTTATTTGTTTATAACAAATAATTAGTTAACAGTTTAAAAATAGATCTTTTATTGTTAGGTTTTCTGGACGATTCATAAAATTTGGAATCGATTGATACTTATCTTATCGAATCAATTTTTCAAAATGTAATTAACTTATTTGTTTATAACAAATAATTAGTTAACATTTTAAAAATCGATTTTTTGTCGATAGGTTTTCTGGGCGATTCATAAAATTTGGAATCGATTGATACCTATCTTGTCGAATCGATTTTTCACTTTGACTTCTCATAGAACTCATTCATTCTTATAAAATCTCTATGGGAATTTATGAAATTCTATTGGATTCTATGAGATTTTCTAAACAGGGTTAGTTACGAAGTATTTTCGAAGTCTTGAATTTTTCAAATTTAAAAATACTTCTGTAATCAAACGTATTATCAAGTTCAAAATATTGGAAAGTACGGTTTCGTGCTCTTTGAGCTGGAAAACAGCAGGAAGTTTTGGGGCTGGCCCGCAGGGTTAACCGATTTACAAATTTTTTTCTTGTTTTTATTATAACATGAGTGATAGTTGTGAGCATGTTCGGATTTCTCAGCATTCTTATCATTATAATTATAACTTTATTGATAGAATGTACGTACTTGTTTTCGGTTTTTGTATTATTTGCTGGTAACTTTTTTTTTAAATTTGTCAATTTTTGTATGGTGTTGCGTAAATTTCAAATGTTTGCGCCAGAACACTTGATAATTTGACGCTCTACTATACCAGAGGTGCTGCTATCGACGCGCCCTCTGATACTCGGAATTTCAACTCGATAGCCAGCTACGCGGCAACTGGAATTATTCTACAACACTTGTGATAGAACACCACGTGCTACCAGTTTTTATTGTAATTCAATTTCATCGTGTTAATTACTCTACATTATCAAGTACATCATTCTAATTGTAACTCGCTGATTCACCATGTATTTGTTATCATCTATATTCTTCAATTATATTTGTTTTTTCATATATAAACTCTGTGCTCATTGCTGTGGTGACCGCGTGTTAAACTAACGTGCGGGCTATATCTATTCACATACTCGCCATCACGTGACTTTGCAGCCACAAATAATTTATTTCAATTTACAATTACTTTCATTACTCATCGCTTAATATTTACTCGTACTTGATGTCAACTGGTGTGACTGATGTCATCATTCATTCATCCAGTAATCTTTAATCTCAAAAATCAATATCAAATTTTATTTGTGACGGCAAAGTAATTATTATACGTTCAGACTCGGCTCGCTACGCATCTCTCTTTTTACTCGGCTCTTACTCGTACTCTATGTCGCGTATTAAAATTAATTGTGACTTGAATTTATATTCGAAATATTGTGATATTTGTAAATTATTAATTGTCAATAATTTATTCATTACCGCGCTCTATGTAATTTATTAATTCACGTGTATGGTGCCGTGTAAAATTATAAAAACTCATATTCTACTAAACTCGAAAAACTCGATCTTCAATTCAACTGCGCTCGATATATAATGTATATAATATTTCATGTGTACGGTGCCATGCAATTTATATAAAACTCAATTAAACTCAAATGCAATTGAATAATGTTTAATAAGTGCTCTAATAAAACTCGTGATCGACTTATGTACTCTTCGCTATTATCTGTGATTTATTTTTATTAAATATGGACAATACACCAAATTAGTGAATTATTATTTCTTTCACCATCCCGATCCAGCAAATAAATATTTAATGTAGTTTTTAAGTTAATATTTTACATATGGTTTCAGAATTGGATCTTGTTATAAATGCTATATTCACGGATCCTAATGACTCAAGTGCATGGCTTTATCAACGTTGGCTTTTGGAATATAATATGTTTAAGGCTAATGACATTTGGCAAATAAAAGTCACAGAGAACAGCGCTACAATAATATTTCATGGTAACACTGAAATAAAACCCGACGAACTTATATTAACTCGAAAATATAGTCGATTAGATTCTCACATAGATCACACATCTACCTGGCATTCTTACAATAATAAAGTACGTTCAAAACAATGGCATTCCAATTTGCCTGTCATTGCAAATGGAGTAGACAGACAATTTTTATCGATATCTGTTAAGCATAACAATAAATCTTATGATCTCCACAAATCTAAAAACTGTAATGTATGGTATTACAAATCATCCATAAAACGTACTAATACTCATCGCACTCAGTTGATTGAACAGTTTATCAATATTGAAAAATTGTTAGAAATGGAACCAAATAATAAGTGGGCGTTACTTACTATGATACTTCTTATGAAAAATTTGGATTTGATTAAGTATTATAATGAAATTTTGAAAAACTTAAGCACTCTTATGAAAATAGATAATCTGCATACAGAGTATTATGCTGACATCCGTAAGTTGATTATTAGTTAATAATTTACAAATTATAGTAATTAATTCAATAATCAATCACAATATATGAACGAAATTTTGAAAAAATGGAAACAAAAAAAGTGTGTGTGTGTTAGCTCGCCCAGCAAACGGGATCGCATTGAATCGCATTCAGTTCTCTATCCGATACAATCCTGTTTTTGTAATGGCTGTCTTGTCAATCCGGGGTGCCACAACTTGTGCCTAACGGAGATTACACAAAACGCACACTTGCATCAAAAGTAATAGTGTGTAGCGACACGTATGAATAAACGAACGACAGATAAAAGTTACGTTCGAATAAACGTAAGAATGAATAACGCGATGGATGTATAATGTCTGTTGTGATTAACGTAATCGCTGAATAAAAATCCCTTCAATAAACCGAAGGTTTAGTTAAAGTGAGATTTGTAAAAACGTCGGAACGGAAAACGAAACATTTGTATAAACGTAGGAACGGATAATGGGCCGTTAAAATAAATGCGGGTAACGGATAATGAGCCGTTTGAATAAACGCGGGTAACGGATAACGATAGGTTAGTATAAACGAAGGAACGAATAATGTGAGGTTTGTTAAAAGTGACGTGTGTTTAAAAAATTATTTCACAATACCGACCGTTAAATTGACTGAATTCAGTTGATGTAGTAGATTCCCATGATAATAAAAAATTATGGAACTGGTTCTTAAAGATTTTAAAAATCTAACCAATCATAATAAGGACATGTATTATTTATTGGTTTGTGTTACGTTCCCGTAATATTTTATTGATTAAATTAAATTAATTATTTTTAATAAATTAATTTTTTGCAATGTAACGGAAATCGGTTACGATAAGAGAGTCGCCGTGGCTCGCGGGCAGTCAAAACAGATGACGATGCATGAGACCTGGGCTACGACGATTCTCTCACAGAAAACCTGAGATGCAGCGTCAACATTTTGTCAACTCTGTTGACTTTATTATATTTTTATAGTGACTAAATAATCAGTCCTTCGAGAGAGCTCATAGAGCTCGATCCTCTGCTCTCTATATAGTTAATAAACGTAATTAATTCGAAATTAATTCAACCTTATTTTGAGGTGCCAATTGGCACCCCAATATTTTCACCTACACTATGACCTATCCATTCACTATCTAAAATAAATAACTACAATAAAATAATCGACGACCAAGGCCCACCGGGGGTCTGTCGATACTCCAATGAGGCCAAACCTGAATTAAATTTAATAATTAAAAATTATTTTTATTTTTAATTAGTTTTGGGTAATTCTCAAAACGTAACAGTGGTGCTGTGACTAGGATCAGTGACCATTGTTTATAGACGATACAAATAATTATTAAATAATTAAAAATTAATATTGGGAATTATTCAAAACGTAACAGTTTAAATTAAAAATTTATAAATTTATTTATAATTCAAATGATGGTGATTTAATTTTTTAAATATTTGAATTTTATTGCATTTTTATTGATAAGGCTTAAAGTTAAAAAAATTACATTTAATATTAATTAATCAATTCTAAATACTAATTTTTTCGAAGTTCAAGATTATTGACCGTAGAAATTATTATGAAAAATTAGACTAAACCTAAAAACTAAATAATGTGATAGTAAAAATGCAAACAAAAAAAAAAGAATTCAACCCATAACGCGATCCGAATAAAAATTTTTAAATTTATTACTGTAATAATTTAGGGTGAAAAACTTGAAAACAATTTTTATTTTTTTATCTTTCTAAAGGAAAATAATTGATTTATTTTTTAATACATTGTTCTAAAAATTGAAAGTATTATTTACTCATTTTCAATAATTATGTGTAATTCTTGGAAGACTTCCATCCTTTAATATTCCTCCATTAGTCGAAGAATGATACTTGCAACAGCATGTAAAATTTTAATTGGCATTCTTAATATTTTTAATTAAAAATTATATCGTTTTATTAATGTTATTAACGACATAATATTTATTGACTATTTATTGAATATTTACCTCCTATTTCAAAAATTTCTTCCTCGGCTACTACATAACAGCAATGTTTTGGACATTCCAAATTTCCTAGCTTATGCTAATTATTTCCTAACACCAAAATATCTTGCAAAACAACTCCCACGCACGAAAAAAAGAAAATATATTCAGTCATTTCCTCCTACCTGAAAACACGTTAAATTGTCGCTAATCCAACATCTTGAAGAAAGATAACAATCAGCTGACTATAGCACGGTGGATTATACGTCAGCTGATCGCTCGAACGCGAAAAAAAAAATTTTTACTTTCACTCATTTCCTCTCAACTAAAAATTTACCTGATGGTAGCTCATACACAACTATGAATAAATATATATGTCAGCTGGCTGTATCCCAATGGAAAAACCGTCAGCTGATACTTTGAAAGTTATAACGCAAGCGTTAGGTGGGAGCATCTAACGCCTAATTAAATACATCAGCTGACGAGGTTTCCCTCGACTTACCGCCAGCTGATTTTTTTTTATTAATTACAGCAGATTACTAAAAATCAGCTCATAAATTTTTATCTGGGAGGAAATGACGTATCTCGAATTATTAGGTGTTACACTCTAATGAAATAAATATTCGATATAAATTAGGGTGCTTTTTTTTGCGACTATTTTTTTTTTCGCTCCTATCTCGAAATTTTGTTGGAAATGCCCCCAACAAAATTCCCTGAGAGTTTGAGCCCTTAATATTAATATTAAATACTCGATTACAGCGTGTGAAGATTTCCCATTTAAAATACACGTTAACTTGGGTTTTTATTTTTTATAACTCCGCGGCATTTTATGATATCATCTCGCCCAAAATCGCGATTTTCTCTAAATTAAATGCTCTACAAAAGTGCCTATTGTCGCGAAGTCGTAACTCATATAGGTGGGGTAGTACGGACCGCTAAACTGAATTTTTTTTAGAGGAATCTTGTTTTTTCTCTCAACAACAAGACCTACTGTTGGGTAAGGCATTAAATAATTAACTAAATATGTGATCGTCCAATCACTTTATTAATTAGAAGCGAACTGAATAAGAGAAAGAAGAATACATATATATAGTTTTAGTAATAGCACAATTTGCATTAAAGGAGAAAGGAAGGGATTTTTGCACAGAAAAAATGTGAATAACAATTTTATAGGAAATTCAATTCTCTACAAAAAAGGTCCTTAGCACCGAATCACTCGGATTGATATTTTCTGAGATATTAGTCAAATAAAAAATCAATTTGCAATTTGCATTTAAGGAGAAAGGAAGGGATGATGCGCATGCGCCGTTGTCATTCCAACACTTCCCCTCAACGGTAGCATGCTAAATAATTTGTTTAATTTTTAATTTTTATTCAGTTACAAAGCCAATCATTTTAACCATGGTCAAAGTTTTCTGCGCCCGCAATGCCTTGGTCAGGATATCCGCCTCATTGGATTCAGATGCACAATAAATAATTTTGACGATGTTTTTCGTTACCAAATCTCGAGTGTTGAAGAATCGAGTATCTATGTGTTTGCTTCTATTGGTTGGGCTGGCTGCCTGAATACTAGTGATACATGGTTGATTATCTTCGTATAATACTGTAAGTTGGTCTTGTACTTCGTCTAGGAAATTGAGACGTTTCCGTAACCAGGTACACTCTCTGGCGGCCTCAGACAGGGCTACTATCTCCGCTTCGGTTGAAGAGATGGATACGCATGTTTGCTTTTTGCTTATCCAGGAGACAACACCTCCAAATAGTTTAAACAGAAAACCGGTGTTAGATTTCCGAGAGGTTCTGTCTTCGGCCCAGTTAGCGTCCGCAAACCCGATGAGTGGCTGGTCTTCGAGTGCATTATGATTCAGTTTTAGCATATAATGTTTAGTGCCTTTGAGGTATTTGCAGACGCGTTGTAGCTCGTTCCAATCTGTTTGACGAGTTCTCTTGATATGTTGTGCCAGTATTGCCACAGGTGCTGCGATATCTGGTCGGGAATTCACAGCAACATATAACAATTTCCCTATCAGTTTACTATAAAATTCTTTAACGATTTCAGGTGATTCAAGACGGACCTTTTCATGATTTGCATCTATGGGATAGCTTGATGGCTTTGCTTCTTGGAGTCTCGATTGCGAGAGAATTCTTTCAATATAATTCTGCTGATGGATGAGAAACTCGCCAGCTTCGTTTCTTACAATCTCAACTCCTAAGTAGCAGCTAACTTCACCTAAGTCTGTGATGCTGAACTTCTGCCTCATTGCGCTTAAAATTTGATTTAATCTTGTAGAAGATTTACACGCTACCAATATATCATCCACGTGTACCAGAAGATATGTGATAGTATTGACTCCGTGTTTATATAAACATGGATCAGCATCAGACCGCGTAAAGTGGAAATTCGTTAGTACTTGGTGAAGTTTTTCGTTCCAAACATTGGCGGCTTGCTTTAGTCCGTAGAGACTTTTATTCAGCCTGCATCCCCAGTCTTCATGATCTTTGTTTTCATATTCGGGGGGTTGGGTCATGCAGATGACTTCCTTCAGGTCTCCGTTGAGGAAGGCAGTTTTTACATTCCAGTGTCTTACGTAGTAGCCCCTTTTTCCAGAAGTTGATAGCATACAGCGCACTGTGGATCCTTTGACTACCGGAGCAAACACTTCTTGGTAGTCTGCCCCGTATTTTTGGGAAAAACCCTGAGCTACTAGTCTAGCTTTAAATCTTTTGGTTGAGTCATTGGAGGTAGTCTTGACTTTGAACACCCATTTGCACCCTATGGGTTTTTTATTCCGCGGAATGGGTTCAAGGTCCCATGTGTTGTTTTCATGCAGTGCGTTGATTTCCTCAGACATGTCCCTTTTCTAATGCTCTGAGTTGGATCCTTTTAAGGCCTGCTCAACTGTCTTTGGTTCATCATCATTGTTACTATCATCGTCATCATCATTATTGTTATTATCAGCTTGATCATCATCTTGGTCCTCAAACGTGATATCAATGACGGGTGGTTGGAGCAGTGCAGGTGTTCTTTCCTCTGATTCTTTGTTCGGTATTGAATTTATTGAGATATCTGAATGTATATATACTATCTCTCCAGTGTTCTCAGAAATCCGTGTGTTATGTTTTATAGTTGTGGATTTTAATGGCGTACCCTCAATACCTTCCCCTTCATCACGAGCTCCTTCAATGAACCTTACATCCCTGCTCGTGATGACCTGTCCTGAGGACCTTCCCAAAAGTCTATAGCCTTTTGAGTCAGTAGAGTAACCAATGAAAACACATTCCGTAGTCTTGTCATCTAGTTTCGTTCTTTTCTGTTTCTGTATATGCGGAAACGCTTTACATCCGAATTCCTTCAAATGTTTCACATTCGGCTTTTTCTTCAGTAATATCTCGAAGGGTGTTGTTTCTCTCCCACGAGTCGGGAGTCTATTTTGCAAGTAAACCGCAGTTACCGCAGCTTCTCCCCAATATTTATCCGGTAATTTCGCATCAATTAACATCGTCCGAATGGCTTCAACTAAATATCTGTTCCTTCTCTCTACTACGCCATTTTGTTCCGGTGTGTATGCTGTTGTATGTTGGAATTTAATTCCTTGATTTTGTAAATGCTCAGTTAACTCATGGATTACGTATTCTGTTCCAAGGTCAGATCGAAAAGCCTTAGGGTTTCATCCAAATTGTGTATGACAAAATTCAATAACATCTTTCATGACATCTTTTACTTCTGATTTGTTACGTAACAAAAATATGTATGTGTATCGGCTAAAATCGTCTATGAGGGTCATTATGTACCTGCGTTTTCCCGGCGTTTCCACAGGCATCGGCCCACATAAATCAGTATGAATTAAATCCATGGCTTCGCTAGTACAGATTTTAGATCTCTTTGAAAATGGTGACCTCGACATCTTGCCCTTAATGCAGCTCTCGCAGATCTGTTTCACAGAACACTTATCAATTTTCATGTCTTGAACTAAATCGTTATTTAATAATTTCCAAATCATCTTAGGATCACGATGCCCAAATCTATTGTGCCATTTGTGTATACAATTCTCTGGATGTTCTATTGAAACAGCAAACGCACATTCAGGGACTCGTAATTGATAAACGTGTCCTGATTCATCTCCGACAGCGACTTCATTACCAGTGTTGTTGAAAATTGTCATTTTGTTATCTTTAACTCTCAATTGATAACCAAGCTTGTCTAACGATCCAACAGATATCAGGTTACAGTCGAAATCTGGGACGTAAAATACACGTTTTAAACCTAACGAATGTATTTCTCCTTTTTCTGTTAAACATTCAACTTTTCCTTCCCCTATTCCCAGAATTTGGCAAGTCTGCCCATTAGCTATCTTTACTGAAGACTTATAAGATGTATCCAATTTTGCAAAGAAGTTAATATTATTACTCATATGGCTACTAGCTGCGGAGTCCAAAAACCAATTTAACTCTGAACCCTTCTTTGTTACTACGTATGCATGGTGCATTATCGGTTCTTCACCACTATCATAATCACTTGATTCGTCATTTTCTAATACTAACCTGGCTTTCGGTTTATTTTTCCTCAAATTTCTACGTTTATTCCATTCAATGTATTCCCGACATTCTGATTTATAATGTCCAAGCTTGTGACAAAAGAAGCACTCAATATGATTTAGGGGTTTATCGGTACTAATCCTCATTGCTGTCTCACATTCTTCACTTACACTCAACCTTTTACGTCTCTTGTATTCACTTAGCAGGGTTGCTTTAACTACATCGATAGATAATTCTTCTTCTAGCCTTGATTCTAATACAGATATAAGGGTATGATACGAGGCCGGCATACTTCGTAGGATTATCCACGGCTCAAACTCAACTGCACTTCTGTTTCCAAGAGCCGTGAGATCCTGTACCATTTAAATATAGTGGAAACCTAAACATGCAAACCTCTCAATAAGACAATTTATAGATAAATTGAGAAAAATATAGATAGCCCGAACTGGGAATCGAACCCAGACCAATTCGGTATCGCGCCGAGTGCTCTACCAGTTGAGCTATCCGGCACTATACTATATTCCGTTCAATTTGATCTATAACTTATTGAGCCACACCGTCCATCGTACGGTAATACACCATTTAAATATAGTGGATCTATAAGCTCCTGTATGCGTGCTATATGTTTTTCCATATCCTCGTTTTCCGAAAATTTTAATTTTAGGAGTTCAACAATTAAAGTAAACTTATTTATACCACTAGCTTTTTCGTGATAGCTTTTCAAAGCGTCCCATGCTTCTTTAGCTGTACTTGTATCCCTGATATGACTGATTTGCGAATCTTCTACTAGGAGAGAAATTGTTCCTAACGCTTTGTCATCCCGAATTTCCCATGCCTCAACCGCTGCATCTTCTGTAGTAGGCCTATTCGATGTGACCGCTTTCCAAATACCTTCTCTCTTCAGCAATTTTTCTACCTTAAACTTCCGTGTCTGATAATTGTTGTTATTAAGTTTTACAATACCAAATGCCGTTGAATTGCTGTCCGTCATCTTAACCACTTTAACTGAAACTTTATTTTAAACTGAACTTTACTGTAACTTAAACTTTAGCTGTATGTTAATAACCTGGGCCCATAACCTTTGTTGGGTAAGGCATTAAATAATTAACTAAATATGTGATCGTCCAATCACTTTATTAATAAGAAGCGAACTGAATAAGAGAAAGAAGAATACATATATATAGTTTTAGTAATAGCACAATTTGCATTAAAGGAGAAAGGAAGGGATTTTTGCACAGAAAAAAATGTGAATAATAATTTTATAGGAAATTCAATTCTCTACAAAAAAGGTCCTTAGCACCGAATCACTCGGATTGATATTTTCTGAGATATTAGTCAAATAAAAAATCAATATTTTCTAAGATTTGGTTCGATATTTTGTGGGAATTCAATGCTACGTAAACTTCAATAATTAATATCTCAAAAAATATCAATCTGAGTGATTCGGTGCTAAGGACCTTCTTTGTAGGAAATTAAATTTCCTATAAAATTGTTAATTGCATAATATTAAGTACTCGACCACAGCGTGTAAAGATTTCCCATTTAAAATACACGTTAACTTGGGTTTTTATTTTTTAAACTTCTATAACTCCACGGCATTTCATGATATCATCTCGCCCAAAGCCGGGATTTTCTCAGAATTAAATGCTCTACAAAAATAGCTGCAAAGCAAAGTATGCAACACAAAATAATTTTTTTATAACATTCGATATAAATTTAAAAATCTGAATAAATTATAGTGTCATCTAGACACTTGAAGGAATATAGCCCCGCAAAAAAAAAAATTTTTAGCTAGATTTTTGTTTAAGTTATTTAATTGTTAATTAACAAATTTTTCGAAGACTTGAGTTTTGTGTTGCATACTTTGCTTTGCGGCGACACTTAGGCACCGAAACAGCCGCGTGGAGCCCAACTTTCAACGTTAAATTAAAATTATAAATAATGGAGCTACAACTCGGGGAGTCGAGACTTATTTAACTGATATTTTCTCCTCTTTTAGAATCTTTTTTTAAATTTCAGATATCTTTAATATTTTTTAAGTCATAGCTACGAAACGAAGACTCCCTTTTTGTCTCTTCGTTTTTTGTTTATAACAAATTAAATTTTTAATGGCGGATAAATTAAAAAATACCCATTTCTCAGAATTAAATTCTGAATCCAATGCACCAATCGCCATATTTTTCAGAGTGTATTTACAATTTTTCACAAAAAACTTACTTCTCGACTACACTAGATTACCGGTCCAGAAAAATTGTCAAGGTTTTACTTTGACGTTCGACTGTCAACAAATTTTAACATTTTCAAAATTGTCTTCTCTAAAATTTACGCGGTTAAGTTTAATTAAAAAATTACTATGCGATAAATAAAAATTTATTTTAAATAAAATTATTGTAAAAAATTTATTTTTTACTTGTAATCTAATATTTTTTTTAAAATTGACCACAAAATAACCTCTTTAGATTGACGATATAATTTCATTTTATTATAACATATAAATGATGACAGTTATTATTTTCCATTTTATGAGAATATTTTCCTTTGAATAAATGACCGCGATAATTAACTAGTAATTCGATATTTCATTTCAATTATTACTACTTGAACGGTTTATGGTACACAGAAATCTTAGTTGGTTATTCAGTTTAATATTCAGTTCAACCTCTAAACTGCATGATCTACGGGGTCTTGAAAATACTATACGATTCAATACTTTCCAACGCGATACAATGGGTTTCAAAAATAGTATTGAATCGCGTTGAATTACATTGAATCGCATTGGAAGCCAATGCGATTCCGATTGCTGGGATATATATCATTGAATAATGACGGTTCTCGGAATTTTTTTTGTGATAAGTTCAATACACCAATAGATGGACACCCACCAGTAGATAGATAAATATTATATTAATAACCGATTAAATAAAATTTTTGAATGAAAATGTAACATAAAAATTATTTTTTTTAACTACACGGAAAAAAATAAATAGAACTGGCTACAATGTCAGATAGTAGTCAGTGTCATCTGTAGAAAAAAAAAATTGAAATAGCAGTGGGTTCTATCTACGTAGTACTGGCTGCTCTCTACATTGTTCTCAGCGCCATGTCGGATGCTGCTCACTACTATCCTACATATTACACTCTTACATGTTGCCCAGTTCTATGTACATAGCAGCCAGTCGTATGTCAGATAGCAAAGGTTACTTTTCAAACATATTACCCACTGCTATCTGCAGCTAGCGCCTGCGTCTATTTTTAGATATTGCTGGTTACTGTGTATCATAGTAGAGACTTCTATGTAAGATAGCAATGAGTACTATCTGAGATATTTTTTTCCGTAACGACTTGAATAATTTCTTTAGGGATGTCGTTAGTATTTATTATTGGCAACGAACAAATAAAATTATAATCATAACTAAATTAGTTATGAATTATTCAACTACTCTTACTTATTTAAATATATAACTATATCATATAAGTTAGTTAATTAATGAACACTTAAATTTTTAATTTTATTTTATAAAATAAGTTTTTTTTTATTTATGATAATAAATTTATTATTATAACAATTATTATTATTCAATTACAATTATTTATTATAATTCATAAACACTTGAATTTTGAATTTTATTTTTTATAATAAGTTTTTTTCATTTATGATAATAAATTAATTATAATAATAATAATAATAATAATTATTATAAATTTAATAATAAAAAAATGAAAAAAATGTATTAATTTATTAAATTCAATAATTTATTATAATAATAATATCATTTTTAAATAATTATTAATGATATTAGTAAGTAAGTAAATTTTATTGCTTTTTAGGGAATGTACAAACCCAATAGCAAGGAGGCATGCGTGTTTTACAATGCGTTAAATTGATAATAATAATAACGATAACATTAATTGTCTGAAATCATATAGTATAACAATAAATTAATCTGGTTTATAAATAAATTATTCAAACAAGCAGAAGGCTCTTAAACGGCAATAATTTACAATAAAATAGAAAATTGTTTTGATTTGTTTAATATTTTCAAAGTTAAGTATTTCTTGCACTGATAGTGGTTGTCTGAAATGTGGTTCTAGATAATGTTAGATGGTCTGGATAAGGTCGATTGGAGGTATGGTGTATTACGAGTTAAATTTAAGTCTTGCTGTAGCAGAAAATGTTTGTACTTGTTTAAAAAGTCTGGTTGCTTTGCCTTCCAATATTCGATAACAAGAAGCTCAAGATTAGAAGCAATGCCTGGATCAACTTGCTTAATTATTTCTAAAAAACTGGTAAACCAGTTAAATTTTACAGGTTTTTCTTTTTGTTGTTGGGATCTATGTAGAATTAGTAGTCTTTTTAAGCATATTTTACGTAGTCTTTGGTCTTCCATGGTCAGAATTTTGATTATCCATTGCCAAGTAATTTTAATGACTTCTAAGGCCAGTGGTGATTTTCCTAGCTCAAGTCTGATTAGACTTCCCGCTGCTGTGCGACTGAGCTCAAATATTCTTTTATAAAAGTCGGTCTGGGTTTTTTCGATTAGATCACTATAGCGGATAGCCCAGATAGGCGCTGCGTACATCAGAGTGGCTGCTGACATGGCATTGAATAGTTTTGATACAGTTTCCATGGAGTCTGTTTTAGATTTAGCCAAAATAGCATGTGTAATGCCTGATGAAATTTGCGCTTTTTGCATAGCTGCGGTTGTTGATGCACGACCAGCCCCTTGGGTCGAAAAAGTAACGCCTAGGTAAATATATTCCTTCACGATTTCTACCTTCTGCTGACCGTATCTGAACTGGTACTGTTTTGGTTTTCCAGCTTTTCTGCAAATAAGAATTTTAGTCTTGTCAGTGTTAACTGTTAATTTGTTCAGCACGCAGTACTTATGGAGAATATCTAGGGTTTTTTGCAGTTCTGTGGCTGAGTTAGCACATGCTACCAAATCATCTGCGTATAAAAGGATGAGTACGTCTGTTAGGCCGTCTACATTTATACCAGTGCATCCGTTCTCACGAAGGTAGTCTTCTAAGTCAGCTAGGAATATCAGAAATAGGAGAGGGCTGAGTATTTCTCCTTGCAGGACTCCTTCTGAGGTGTTAAAGATTTTGGACCATGTTCCATCGATTTTGAATTTGAAGGAAGCAGAATCATAGATGTTTCTCAATAGTCTAATTATCTTAGCGCTTATGCCCACTTTGTTAAGTTTGCTCCACAGGAGGCGGTGGTTCAGAGAATCAAAGGCTCTGCGAAAATCGACAAATAATAGGAAGGCTGGTGCCTTTTTTGTCGTAGCCGGAATTGGATGGTTGATTGTAGAGTAAAAAGATTGTCCAATGTGCCTCTCTTAGGCCTAAAGCCTGCTTGAGATTCGGGAAGAATGTTAGCAGCTTCGGCCCAGTTTCCGAGACGTTTTGCTAAGATATTAGTGAATAGTTTAGCTATATGATTTATTAAGGCGATGGGTCTATAGTTTAGGGGGTTTGAGCTGTCCCCTTTTTTGTAGATGTGAGAGATCGTAGCGGTAAACCAATCCTTTGGTACGATTTCGGTCTGCAGAATTCTATTAAATATCCACAAAAGATATTGCTTCCAATCTGGTGTAAGAGCCTTAAAAAACTCATTTTTTACACCATCCGGGCCTGGAGTTTTGTTCGTTTTGCTAGTTTTAATTGCTTGATTAAGTTCATATAGCGTGATTTCACGGTCTAAGCTTGGGTCTAAGACACCATAGTAATCTGTATCGTCAATCTCCTTAGGTGGTGTTGCTTCTTCGTAAAAGGCTTCCCAATCTTGAATAGTGATGGAGCTCGTTCGCAGAACATGATTATAGCGCATTTTGTTGGATTCAGCCCTGAATTCAGACGAAGTTTTTGTGTTTGTTAGTTTATCAAGTGATTTTGCTTTATGTTGGCGTTTTATACTGGCTGTTAAGGCTTTATATTTGTTTTTGGCTTCTGTATATCGCTTATGCTCCGATTCGTTGACATTTGAGCCTTTGAATATTTTGAAGGCGTTAGATAATTCTTGTTTTGCTATTCTAAATGCATCGTTGAACCACGGCTTGTTTGTCTTTCTTTTAGGAGGATATCTGACTACTTTACACAAGTCGGCTTTTTCTGCAGATTCTTTTATTGCTGTAATGAGATTACTATTTAAGTCGTCTAGTGACCATTCGTGCATTCTTATATATAAATGGTTAGATTCTTGTAAATAGGCCTTATAGTGATCTTCTTTTTCAGTGCTCCAAGTTAGCATTTTCATGGTTGTGTTGTTATATGGGCTGGAGTTTGTTTGGGATGCTTCTTGTTGACTATTGTATAGCTGAAGTAAAATAGGAAAGTGGTCGGATGAGTTTTCTTGTTGGACGACTTTAAAGTCATAGATAAGGTTTAGGCTGTCAGTTCTTGCCCAGGCGTAATCACCAGTGCTTTTGTTAATGTGGATGCAGGTTATTTTTCCAGGTCGGTCACCAGTTGTCCTGCTATTAATGAGTATGATTGAGTTTTCTGTCATGAATTTTAGCAGTTTACGACCTCTTTTATTTGATACTTGGTCTTTCATGATTCTTGAGGAGTGTAACATTGTATTTTCAGTGATTTCTTCGTGTACCGGTGCTAGATCTCCAGACCTAGCGTTAAAGTCACTTGTGAGAAATAGAGGGAGAGAGCTATGAAGTTGGTTTACCTTATCTATGGCTTCTTGAAGGGAGTCTAGTAGGACATCCGTATCGAGTTGTGGGCGAAAATAAATGCAGGCTAATATAATTTCAAAGGTTTTGTTGGTTATATGAGCTATGAGCCAACTGCTGGAGGTGTTAACTACTCGGATTTTATATGGTTTTTTAACTAAAATAGCTAAACCACCGCTGGCATGGCCAGTGCTTTTTTCTTTGTTTGCCAGCACCCACTCTACATGGTAGTTGTTCCAGATTGAAGACAGCTTGGTAGGTTTAGTTATCCAGGTTTCACATAGGCAAATGATGTCGCTGTTTATATTGAGATCGTTATTGTGAAAATTTTGCAGTCCCCGTACATTCCATGTCAAGATGTTTATTAGTTTTCCGACGGTCGAGTAACTTTGTTGACTATCTCGGACCGATGGTTCAAAGATTTCTTTATCTGGTTAAGTTGGTAGTCTCAGATGTACCACTCTCTGTCTACTATTAATTTATCTTCTTTTAGAATAGGTTTCTTACCCTGGGTTTTCGGCGTTTCAGCTGCTTCCTTAATTTTTTTGCGGATATGAAGTTCATGTTTAGTGAGGTCATTTTGAAGGGAGATTTTAGTGTCCTTCAGCACAGAGGCTTTAGAGGCCATAATGGAATTTTTTGTGTTATAATCAATAATTTTAGCTAATATTATTTTGTGTTCTTTATCAATGGCATAGGCGTGTATTATTCTGTTAGTTAATCCAAAGTATTGTTTGAAAAATTCTTGCACTTGATCCAGTAGGTTATCGTTATTCCACTTATAATTTTTTATATTTATGTTTTGACGCTTAGCAGCTTTTTCCTGTTTCTGGATGAAGTCTTCAATTTTATTGAGTCTGTTGCTGGTATCGTCGGTGCATGTGTTGTTGCCAGAATTCTTTGTTTTCAGTTGATTTTTGACTGTGTCACGATCGGAGTGAGTGAAGGCGACGGGCGAAAGGATTATTTTATTTATTATTTAATATCGGAGTACCGAATTATCTTGTTCTATAACTCAGCCAAGGAGTTCGATTGAACCGTCACGTGGTTAGTGTGAGAACTTATGAGTGATTGGGTACCGATCATTAAATTATAAGTTATAATATGAAATTATTTTATTCTGTCATCCAACCAAGGAATTGGCGTCACGTGGCTGATATAAGAATGTTTTAATTTCTTATCGTTTTATAACTTATTCGTCTATTCGTACCGAGCGGATGTACTATAGACCGCCCCGTTCAATGACCTGCGTGGCGTTAGGGTAGGTCCGGGATTTTTGAGCGAGAGGGATATTGGGTCGGTGAATATGGGCCCTCGAGAAGACCGTGTTCTTTCTCCGTCTTACTTAGAGTTTACTATGACTTAATTTACTAGCACTTGAATGCTGGAGAAAAAGGACAGTAAATGGAAAGACGAATGTATAAAAAGAAAAACATGTGTAATATATTAACAGGTTAAATCTTACATGTAAATATTATAATTTGAGACTTACCCAGAAGGGTTGATATACCTGCACACACACTCAGTCCAAATTCACCATTTTGAATTTGTGTACACAGGAGTTTACAATATTTTATGACAGTTTTTAATTGAGATTCACAGGTTGAATCTATTCACACGAACGCACTGCGCGCTGAACCGAAGGGCCGGCTTTGCTATCGAGTGAATTTATGATGATATATATAAATATATATATTTACTTTTAAGGGTTTTATTAAGAGGATTAACTATTCCCGAACAAGGACTCCGATTGCCTAGGCGGTGGACGTCACGTGAAGGAGTTTAGTTAATTCCAATGCGAACTCAAAAGATTTTATCTTAGGTATCCAACCTAGGAGTCCAGATGCCTAGGCGAAGGACCTCACGAGGAAAGGTTTTAAAAATAAAATTTTAAGTCGCGAAATTATAATTTAAAATAAAAGAATCGAAACTCGGTTATCGGTCTAGGACCTCTGATTGCCTAGGGGTAGAGGGTCACGAGAGCGAATTTTGAAATCGACTCAGTGAGTCTTACTCGCGGATTTAGATGTAGAAGCAACGACTTTTGATTTTAAATTTTAATTCCGATTATCGGTCTAGGACCTCTGATTGCCTGGGCGTAGAGCGTCACGAGAGCGAACGTTGGAATCTTACTCGCGGATAGATCCGACAAGGGTTTTAGATGCGGCGGTAATGACTGAATTTGAGTATTTTTCCGGAGTTTATATGTGAAAAGGTTTGAAAGAAAAGTGGGACCGAAGATGAAATAAAAATGGGTTAAAGAAAGAGGAAAAATTATATATAAGGGTTTGATTTTTGAGCAGCTGAGAATGACATATTTATTGCGGGAGTTCTTGGTATTTTGTAGTAAACAGGATGTGAAATAGGAAAATAAGTCCGCGGTAGGCTGCTCGAAAATAACTTTTATAAAATATATGATGACATTTGCTGAGAAATATAATTAAAAATTTGAGAGAAAAGTTTTTCTATGGTGGTAAAAGGGGGAAGTGAGGATCCGCGGGGAATTGTGGGATTTTAAAAATGACGTCTTTTTGACAAATATATGATGACTTTTATGGTCAACATATTTTTGTACTCTAGAAAAATATAATTAAGAAAAATAAAATCGAGAGGAAAAATTTGGGTGATAGAAAAAGGGAACAGAGAGGTTCTGCGGGGGACCGTGTAATTTTTAAAGACAACGTCTCTCTGACGAATTTATGACGACACTTGCTACTAATATTTTAGACGGTTCTGAGAAATGTAATTAAAAATTAAAAGTAAAAATAAAATTCGAGAGAGATTTGTACGTTAGAAAAGAAATAGTAAGGATCCGCTGAACAGCGGGACCTATTGGTGACAGATGTAAAAATTTAATTCAAACTAGATCACGGAAATATCTTAATGAATTTATGTGACATTTATGATGACTTAAGGGACTCGCGTTGGACATGTGAAAAACATTGAGACAGTGAGCTCTTCGTAAGGGACCAGCCGTAGCGGTGCAGCTGTGCATAGCGGAAGAGAGATATACAGAGTTTTCTTACTTGGTTACTCTTATTTTCCTTTTTCTCTCACTCTTCTGACTTGACCAGTCGTATTCACACACTCTTTCGGTGAGAATTCAGAACAAACCCAAAAAGAGCTAGATGAATATATAGGTGTGAAAGAATATACATATGAATATACCCTCACATATACGTACACGCATTTTTATACATATTATTGGGTGTGCTTTGAACTACGCAGTTAAATTCTTATTTTAATAAAAATAAAAAAAATTAGAAGAATTGATAAATTAAAATACGGTAAAATCGCGATCCATTTGTAACGATCGTTACAACTGTTTTTATCTCCTCATCTAATTCTGATTGTTTGCTCTCATTTTTTTCCCAACGTGACACCCAAGACTTTTCTAAATTGTTGATATCGGTTCTCAAATTTTCAATTGCTTCTGAGTTGTCTTTATTACTTTCTTTGATTTGATTCTCTATTTTTTTTTCGGTTGTCAGTTGCTTCACTTCTCAAGTTCTCCAGTTGCTCGGAGAGTTTAGCTAGCATAGTTGTCGTTTCAGAATTCATATCAGCTAGGTTACTGGACATATCTGTAACAGAATTAGAGTTAGTTGGGGAAGAGGTTTTTGGGTGAAGATTGTTAATTTGTGCCGTATCTGCTAACAGGGATCGTTCTATCGTACTGAATTTCTTAGAGGCTTGATAATTGAGATCTATTTCTGTTAGCGAGTCTTCAAGGTTTTGCGTTTCTTCACGTTTACGTTTCAGTTTTAGCAGTTCTGGGATGGTGCAGACTGATCCTGCTCTTTCTCTAGTAAAGGTTAAAGCTTTGAGTGGTCGACCAAGTTTTTGTTTTTGTTTATCGCACTCTTCACTATCGGCCGAGCTTTTAGTGAGTTTTACTGGCTGGCTAGAGATGTCATTAGAGAGTGTCTTATCACTATTCATCGTTTTAACCTTTAATTTCCTGACGCTAACTTCATCTAATCTTGAGGCACTTATTTTCTGGTCCACAGCACTTTATTATATCACTAAAATTTCCAGGGTATTCACTTTTGCAATCAGTATATTTAAATTATTTAAGCACTTGATAAATTTTGTTTTATTCTATAAAATGACAGAGCGTTATTTATGTACGTGTTATCAGCATGATGCGACCATGGTGCCCCCCTTATTAATGATATTAAAATATTATTATTATTATCAATTTATTACCGTAAATGAAAAAAACTTATTTTATAAAATAAAATTAAAAATTTAAGTGTTCATTAATTAACTAACTTATATGATATAGTTATATAGTTATATATAAAATATATATATGAAATATATATAGTTATATATTTAAATAAGTAAGAGTAGTTGAATAATTCATAACTAATTTAGTTATGATAATAATTTTATTTGTTCGTTGCCAATAATAAATACTAACGACATCCCTAAAGAAATTATTCAAGTCGTTACGGAAAAAAATATCTCGGATAGTACTCATTGCTATCTTATATAGAAGTCTCTACTATGATACACAGTAACCAGCAATATCTAAAAATAGACGCAGGCGCTAGCTGCAGATAGCAGTGGGTAATAAGTTTGAAAAGTAACCTTTGCTATCTGACATACGACTGGCTGCTATGTACATAGAACTGGGCAACATGTAAGAGTGTAATATGTAGGATAGTAGTGAGCAGCATCCGACATGGCGCTGAGAACAATGTAGAGAGTAGCCAGTACTACGTAGATAGGACCCACTGCTATTTCAATTTTTTTTTTCTACAGATGGCACTGACTAATATCTGTCATGGTAGTCAGTTCTATTTATTTTTTTCCGTGATATACAGGGTGATCCAGAATTACTTTCACAGCGAGAAAATTTAGATAGAGGAGGTGATTCTAAGCATGAAGTTCCTTTGGCACTTTTGAAAATTTTGAGTAGTTTTTGAGTTATGCAACATTTTAATTGACCAATCATATGTGAGAACTGGAATTTAAAAAAAAATAAAAAAGAATAAATATGAAGTTTGGCAACGACGCAATTATTAACTTCAAGTCATACATAAATTTTTTATTTCAAAAAGTTCGAATTCTGCAAAAGTTTGAAGAACGAAAACAAAACACGCAATCGCAACCTCAAATATACTCTTATCATATACACTTATCCAAAAAATTAAAGGAACAAGAAAATTTTATAAATTTTTTAGTGATTTTTGGAAGGCTGTATTTTCGTGAAAAATGATCGTATCGAAAAAATAAAAAAAGCAAATTGAAGCTTGAAATCTCTAGTTTGAAGATCTTTCAGCAAAATATTTTTTTGAGCCACGGTTTTTGCGGAATCAGAAGAAAAAGGTCGAGACAAAATTTTTCTAAATTTTTTGGTTTCGTTTTTTAGGTCTACGGGGCCGGGAAAAATTTAAAAAAAAAAACGAATTCATGGCTTGTTTGGGAAATTTATTCAGCTACAATTTGCTTTTTTTTGTTTCTCTGTACGACAATTTGCTGCTGAGATATCAGCGTTCAAATGAAAAAGGATCCTTTTGTCTTTGATTATTGATATCTCAGCAAGAAATGGTCACACAGTAATTTAAAGGACAGTTTAATAAACTTGAATAAATCCCCTACAAGCTCCATTTTTGATTTTTTCAAAAAAAAATTTTTTTTCATCCTTGATATCCATTTGAAAAACCTTTAAAAAATGGCCATTTTCTGGTTTTTTAGTCGACTCATCGCTACTCTGCAAATATTGATAAAAAAAAATAATGTTGCCAGGTAATTTTACAGCTTAATGTACTCCCAAAAACCCTGGAAACTTTCAGATTGATCCATTGAACCGTTTGTCCGGTCCGATTGCTCAAAGTTTTACAAAACAATTAAAGGAACAAGTTTTGTTCCTTAATTTGTGTAATCATTACCAAAATGAAAAAATTAATTTTTTTCGGATTTTCTTTCATTTTTGTGTTAGTTATTCAGTAAATGTAAGGTAAAGCAAAAAAAAAAATTTTTTTCCGAAAAACGAAAAAAAAAATAACCCCCCGAATAAAACATAAAAAAAAAAAAATTGGAAAAAATTCTTGTTTGGTCTCGTTTTTTGGAAAATTTTTTTTTTTTTCTCTTTACCTTACATTTACTGAATAACTAACACAAAAATTAAAGAAAATCCGAAAAAAATTAATTTTTTCATTTTGGTAATGATTACACAAATTAAGGAACAAAACTTGTTCCTTTAATTGTTTTGTAAAACTTTGAGCAATCGGACCGGACAAACGGTTCAATGGATCAATCTGAAAGTTTCCAGGGTTTTTGGGAGTACATTAAGCTGTAAAATTACCTGGCAACATTATTTTTTTTATCAATATTTGCAGAGTAGCGATGAGTCGACTAAAAAACCAGAAAATGGCCATTTTTTGTGGGTTTTTCAAATGGATATCAAGGATGAAAAAAAATTTTTTTTTGAAAAAATCAAAAATGGAGCTTGTAGGGGATTTATTCAAGTTTATTAAACTGCCCTTTGAATTACTGTGTGACCATTTCTTGCTGAGATATCAATAATCAAAGACAAAAGGATCCTTTTTCATTTGAAGGCTGATATCTCAGCAGCAAATTGTCGTACAGAGAAACAAAAAAAAGCAAATTGTAGCTGAATAAATTTCCCAAACAAGCCATGAATTCGTTTTTTTTTTTAAATTTTTCCCGGCCCCGTAGACCTAAAAAACGAAACCAAAAAATTTAGAAAAATTTTGTCTCGACCTTTTTCTTCTGATTCCGCAAAAACCGTGGCTCAAAAAAATATTTTGCTGAAAGATCTTCAAACTAGAGATTTCAAGCTTCAATTTGCTTTTTTTATTTTTTCGATACGATCATTTTTCACGAAAATACAGCCTTCCAAAAATCACTAAAAAATTTATAAAATTTTCTTGTTCCTTTAATTTTTTGGATAAGTGTATTTTTTAAATTTACTTACTGAGAATAGTAAATAATAATTATGTTTTTATCATTAGAGTCAGGACCACGGACAATTAAAGCACAATTATGTTTTTGAGGCATTCCACGCTCAATCGATCGGTTTTAGGTCAAACCCTCTCTGATTTCACAGATAATTCGTTTTTATTTTCTATCTCACTAAAGGCATGTCTCATAATTAATTAAAATTATCTTACCCAATCAAAAAAAAAAAAAGTTACGAATTTTTGAAAAAAATTTTTCTTTTATTTTCAAAATTAAAGCCTTACAAGAAGTCAAAATCAAAGACAAAATTCGAGGTTGAGAATAAGATCAAATTTCAAGACCAGAAGTAAGATAAAAATCAGAACTTAAAAGTAAGACGAAATTTGAGACAAAAAGTAAGACAAGATTCAAGACTAAAGTAAGACGGAATTCAAGACAAAAAGTAAGACAACATTCAAGACAAAAAGTAAGACAAAAAGTAAGACGAAATTCAAGACAAAAAGTAAGACAACATTCAAGACAAAAAGTAAGACGAAATTCGACAAAAAGTAAGACGAGATTCAAGACTAAAAGTAAGACGGAATTCAAGACAACAAGTAAGACAACATTCAAGACAAAAAGTAAGACAAAAATTCAAGACAAAAAGTAAGACGGAATTCAAGACAAAAAGTAAGACAAGATTCAAGACTAAAAGTAAGTCGGAATTCAAGACAAAAAGTGAGACAACATTCAATACAAGAAGTAAGACAAAATTCAAGACAAATGTTAAGATACAATTTAAGACGATACTTCAGACAAACCGTAAGTCAACATTTAAGAAAAATAGTAAAACAATATTCAAGACAAAAAGTAAGACAATATTCAAGACAAGAAAGTGAAGAAAATTCAATACTGAAATTCGAGACAAAAAGTATTACAAAATTCAAGATATAAAGTAAAAAAAAATTACCACTGCAAATGACACGAAATTCAAGACTGACAGTAATTTAATTTCCAAGACTGAAAATATGACAATATTTGAGACAAAATGTAAAAAAAAAACGTCCCGATACGTCTATTTTTGCCAAAGTAATGGAATTTTGAAAATAAAAGAAAAATTTTTTTCAAAAATTCGTAACTTTTTTTTTTTGATTGGGTAAGATAATTTTATTTAATTATGAGAAACGCCTTTAGTGAGATAGAAAATAACAAAAAATTATCTGTGAAATCAGAAAGGGTTTGTTTCAAAAGTGATCGATTTAGCATGGAATGCTGCAAAAACATAATTGTGCTTCAATTATTCGTGGTCCTGACTCTAATGATGAAAGCATGATTATTATTTACAATTCTCAGTAAGTAAATTTAAAAAATGTATGATAAGAGTATATTTGAGGTTGCGATTGCGTGTTTTGTTTTCGTTCTTCCAACTTTTGCAGAATTCGAACTTTTTGAAATAAAAAATTTATGTATGACTTGGTTAATAATTGCGTCGTTGCCAAACTTAATATTTTTTTTAAATTCCAGTTCTCACATATGATTGATCAATTAAAATGTTGCATAACTCAAAAACTACTCAAAATTTTCAAAAGTGGCAAAGGAACTTCATGCTTAGAATCACCTCCTCTATCTAAATTTTTTTGCTGTGAAAGTAATTCTGGATCACCCTGTATATATATATTGTTTTTATGTTAGAAAATAATTTTTTTTCAATTTAATATATGTTATAATTATAAAAAAAATTATTTTCATTTGACGTCACGACGTTTTGCTTCAAAAGCGCCACCACTACTAAGCATGTGACAGACAACTGGTAAAATATATTTGTTATAATTAATATAAATAAATAAAAAGATAAGATATGTATCAAATGATTATGTTCGTAGTTCATTAACAATTGTATTAATTTAATAATTAACTAACAAAAGCGAAAAAATTTAATATGATTTGTCGTCCATCTATTGGAGATAAATTTCTAACCTTAACTCAATAGATGGACATTGGATTTTCGGGTAAATTTTTGATTTTTTTTTTTTCATAACATTTAAATGAAATTGTTTGTTGACATAAACTCATTTTTATTTGTTTATTATTTTTTTAATATAAACAAAATGTGAGTCAAATAATTGATAATTTATAAATTTTTAATTAATATTACGTAATATATTATAATATATTTTGCGTTACCTAATATGTATGAGTGAGAAATTTTTAAAGATAATAATAAAAATACTACATATATTTTGAAAATTATTATCTCACATTTGTTTTTTAATTAATTGTATTAAACACAGGCTGTTACATGAATAATTTTTTAACTTCTCGCTAAGAAAATCGATGATTTTCAAAAAATTCAGGAAGTTATTGTTTTCGCCCCGATTTTCGAGAATTGAATTTTCGTCAGATGTCGACGTTTTGAGGTCCTAGGAAGGTATTCTGACTATTTTCAGAATAATATCCGAGTGTCTGCATGTATGTATGTGTGTGGACGGTCTATAACTAATGAATCTATTTGGATGGTTTAGGCGGCAATCGCAAGAGCTTGTTGGCCTTCAACTTTTCTGAAAATTTCAGATCATTTGATCAAGTACACTCGAAAATATTTGTGAATTATGAAAAAAAAAATTTTTTTTTTTTAGTTTTTTATTGATTTCTCAGAAACGAGTTGAATGATCGACTCCAAAATCTAATCAGCTCTAGAACTTTATAAACCGCGTTGAATGCGACCTCAACGATCTCAATAGGTTAATTCATTCGAGAGATATTGTTAAAGAAATAAATAGTAAAAAACGTTTTTTTTCGAAAACAATGGCACACAAAAGTATTTTCGAGCTCGAAAGTGTATTCGCGACAATGTTTTCGAGCTTCTTGAGCTCAAGGAGCTCGAAAACAGCGGGAAGTTTTGGGGCTGGCCCGCAGGGTCAACCGATAGACAGATTTTTTACTCAATTTGTTGATTTATTGTAGAGTATTAATGAGTGAACTTAAATGGTTTATTTTTTTTCTAGGTAGCAAATATTTGCTGGATTACAAACTGCATACGTTTGGGGAAAATGAAGAAGACTTTGACACATGGTCCATCACAGATTTATCGAATCTTCAACTGACAATTTTGTATAATGAACATGGTTTGAGTTTCGTTGAACAATTAAACATATCTGGAAATCAATTGAATCATTCATTGCACCGATTGGCTGTTTTACAAAATTGCAGAAAATTAGCTTTATGTAACAATAATCTAGCTAATCTGAAGAATTTTCCATATTTATCGAGTCTCAAATATCTTTCTTTACGAAAAAACAAATTGACAAATATCGAAGACATTTTGAACCTACTTAAACAACACAAACTCACTGAATTAGATATTCGTGATAATTTATTAGGTGGAAATATTAATGAAATTACTTCAAAAATTCTGACTATCTCACCAAATTTGACATTGAAAGTTAACGAATGATTCTTTAATAAACTTTATAAATCAAAATTTACAACCGATTTGTTCATATTTCATCACAGGAAAAACAAAAGATTTGATGATGCTCAATTATATTGAATCCTATAGTAAAAATAACTATACAATTACGTAAAGTTAGTCTTGTCAATTCTTAAATCGAAGAACGTTTAAATTTAATGTTACATGATTCTAAGAAAAGACAATTTAAATCTCAACTGGTTGAATTAGATCTAATTACAGTTAATCTATGTAAATATACCCAAATAGATAGACTTTCTTAGAGCTGAAGGAAAAAACACATATATTTTGATTCATAAGTTAAAAGCGAACATTCGTTGTGGGCTAGAATTGACAAAATAAGTCTAAAGTCATGACGCGTTCAACCTGTTTTAAAAAACATGCATTGAACAATATTTTTTTTAACAACAGCGTCTGATGTCCAATGTGAGAGAAATTTAATTTCTTAAAGAAAAAAAAATGCAGTATACGCTCGTTATAAGCCATTCCTTTATAAGTAAATTTTCATTATCGTTCTATTGACAACGACTTTGAACTTTCCCCACTCTTTCGGACACTCAAATCTTATATCTTGATTCTTATTATAAGCATCACTTACTTTTTTGCTGAACAGATTTTTTCGAATAATATATTCTTGCAAATGTATGGTACTTTAATTGAAAAAAATTTTTACGTTATTAATTTTGATATGTACAGAAATATCATTGACAATTTGTCTTTCTAATACAATATCAATCGTTGCTTCTAGTGAGTGTTTAGTAACAATTGATGCGTAACGCACATATGTAAAATGAGCTTTGCCCAAGTAACACATGGGTGAGCAAGATTCTGGTGTCAGTACCTTGAGCAAAACCCCTAGTCACTAGTGTCTTTTTCTACGTATGGGTCTTGTGCTAGATCATGTAGCAAGAAATCGTCATCAAGACTTGTGCATGACTTGCTCAAGGCATTGTACACAAGAATATTAAGTACCTTAGATACGGTGCAGTTGGAAAGTTTCTGGCGCATTTTTTGCACCATTAACTTACGGCAGATATTGACGCATAGCTTACTCAAGATCTGCTCAAGGCTCAAGGTCAATTTTGAGTCTTGAGCGAATTTTGAGCAAGCCAAGCGCAATCATTTTTAACTTTAGTCTTCCTTCAGAATTGAGTTATGATCTGGCACGAATTTCTTGTGTAAGGCTTGTACTAGACTTGCATTATTTAGCCACAAATATCTGCAGCAAAACACACAGGTAGGACAAGAAACTAATGTCTATCGAACATGAGACCAGGCTTGCTCAAGCCTTGAACAAAATTGTTTTTTTTAACTTCCCGCTAAGAAAATTAAAATTTTTTTTTTATCCTTATTGGCTATCGTCCCTATTTGGCTACGTGCCACTTACTACTGTGAACAAGATTGTTATATGGATGAGATTTAAAATGGATAAGGAGTCTCAATTTCGAATTTTTCCAGGAACTTATCCCCTACCACGCTTAATGGTTGCTTTTAACGGATTTGGATTCGTACATAGATCATTTCCATTTGATATGTTTGACTAATAAGATTGGAATTTATTAGTATTTAATCTAATTCCCTGTTGTAGTTTGTTGACATAGTTTTAAATTACATGCGATTGAAATTTATCAAATTTACCATTAAGTCATGTGCTAAAGTGATTTAACACTGTAAAAATGTATGCAATAGTAAATTATACAGTTCAGACGACTTTGTATTAACGATATACAATACTCTATTCAATCTCATAAATTGGTTGTTTAACAGTGAATTAGTGTGCTCCTTTGTAAAAAATATCGAAAACAATTAATAAAAACTCATTGGTTCAATTATAGCTTTACCATAAGAATGAAGCATTGTCATACGCTGGTTGATGATTTTCTCGCTGTCGGTATACCGCGTTTCTTCAGTAGAAAAGCTGAAGTTCCAGCTGTCATTTGCTTAAATTTCCTGTATCGTACGACTTAATTTTTCTCGACGTCAGAGGGTTTTTGGAACGTGACTTTGCTGTCGACTTAATTTATTTTGTTTTATAATTCAATTTCTTTTTGCTGAAATACAGGTTTCTAAGCATTACAAAAAAAAGTCGTTGTCTTTTTATTGACTTGTAGTTAACAAACGTTATATGATACCTAATTGTTCACTTATAATTAACAAAAATACTTGATCGAAATATCAATTAAAAATCTAAAAGTTCGGTGAAATTCGATAAAAGTATCTCGAGTCAATCAAGTTCTAAAAATTATTTGAATTTGTTTCGTTCAATTGGTTAGTGGTTCAAATCGTAAAATATCATTTGTAATATAATCACTAGACGATTCAGTTTTGCACATAAAAGCTTTCCCGCTTTAGGTAGACGCATTATAATAAAACTATATTTTAAAAATTATTCTACAGAGTTCATGAATTGCAAATCGCTCTAGTAGATAACTAAAAGTTCAGTGAAAAATAATGTACTTAAAAAATAAGAAAAACAGACAAAAAAATATGTTCAAAATTCTGCAATTCTCATTCGAAATTAGCTCATTAGATTCTATGATACAATCTCACTCACATCCTTTTCAATAACTCCATGAGAAAATAAGACTAGTGAACTGCTAAGTTCTGAAGGGATAAAACCTTTCGTGCTGGAGTAGAGAGACAAGAAGAGTTCTGGATCTCGTTACTGGTGCAAGGGTAAAATGGACATGTCCTCTTGAACCGACGGACGGTAAGATGCTGGCTGTTGATATGGAGAACATTGGCCGTCTCCAGGGTTATTGGCAGTTGATATGATCCGTTTTATCTACTGAGCTTATTTTTGACGTTTATTGGGGGCACTTTTGAGCTCTCATCCGTCATTTAGAGCTTGTGTCCGACATTTTGTGCTCATTTTAAGCTCATGTCAGCCATTTTGAGCTCATGTTATCAGGAGTTCGAAAACATAAGTGTGAATCCGTTTTCGAGCTCTTTAGGCTAATTTTTATTCATGATTGTGTTCAATAAAATGTATGCATTCAGGCAGAAATCAATGTAGGTGATTGAAAGAAGGATTTAATGAGTTTTGACTTAGATGAGAGCGTTAATATATAAAATATCCGAGTAAATTGTTAGAACCGGTGTTTTTTCAATAATTCGTTCATAATATTATTCAAACTAAAGAACGAGTTGCATTGCGTCATGCGGATAACGAGAGACATTACAAAAACCAAGAGTTGGCATGATTTTGAACACATTTTAGTACGTTACTTTATGATTTATCCGGGAAAAATAATATAAGATGTTATTTTTTAAACTCTTCGACGCATATATATTGACTAGTCAACCGGTTTTGACGTTCAATGTGACAATCGACGCGTTTTATTAAGTTCTAGAGCTGATTAGATTATTAAGTCAATCGATCGAGTCATTTCTGAGAAGTTTCTAAAAAAAACAAAAAAAAAAACAATTTTTTTTGTATTTCTTCTATATCTTAGAGTCTAATTGATCGATCGATCTCAAATTGCTAGGAAAGTTGACAGCCAACAAGCTCTTTCGATTGACGTAAGAACCATTCCGATCAGTCAATTAGTTAACAAGTTATAGCAACCTTAAACACACACACACACACACACACACATGACACTCAGATATCATTCTGAAAATGCTCAGAGTAGTTTCTTAAGACCTAAAAACGTCGACATCTGATAAAAACTCGGTTTTCGAAAATTGGACCCAAACCAATAATTTCCCGAATTTTAGATAATTTTTAATTTTTTTAGCGGGAAGTTAAAAATATGTACGTTTTTATTAATGACTGAATTGGGTTCTCGGCTTGCCTACCAGGTTACAGGTTTTGGCTTTGTGTTTGCGCTTAACCTCTGAGCTGACACTAGCGTAATCTACTCTGTGTAGCTCAATATGTAAATGTCTGAATTGAAGTTTGATATTGAGACCAATCGCTTTTTGTCTTTGCGATTTTAACCAGCAGCCACCGGAATTCGCGGGTTGAACCCTGGCTTAGGCCGGCCTCTTACAAATTTTATTTTACTTGGACAGAGCAGTGGGCTGGGGTTCTTGCAAAGCAAAGACCCGCACTTATTCAAACACGGCAACGTATGTGAAAACTTATCAACTTACCTCACGGCTTATAAAATTATAGATTGTTCTTTTTGATGGTCAAATTAATATTTATAACTTAATTAATAATACTTTTGTAAACTATTCAAGAATCTTACCAGTAAAATAGGATATGGATAAGATGAACAGACAAAAGATAAAGTGAATGATTAACTATTGCAGCGATTGTTTATTGCCAATTATAATAATAAAAATTACTTACAAGACGATGCAAGCGCTGGATATAATGTAGATGGCACAGTATAGTTTTATATTGCGAGTTATTCGCCGGTAACGTACGTAATATTTAATTAGATTAACTTTATTTATAATAATTAATAAAGTAGAACAGTGAAATATGATCGCAAGAGAATTGCTAGTAATACAAACTATAACGCAAGTTAATTTCCCGATTTACAAAGAATGCAAGTAGATTGCCCTTATTAACAGAATCGCAAGTAAATTGCTAGTATATTACATTAGTGAATAAGCTACGCGTCTTATTACTATGTGATCCAGGATCGAAGTGATTGACCGATAGTTCAGGGCGTAGGACTAGCCTCGGGACTGTCCCCACTTCACCCTTACGGACATGCGTCGATATGATAATTAGTCATGTGACCACGGCACTATGACTTGTGTAGTTTCAGACGGCAACGAGACGGGGAAAAATGGAAACCGTAAAGCTGAGGACGAAGATAACAATTCATATTGTCTGTATCCCCCCCCCCCCCACCAAGCCAAGGTTACCCTTTTGACCTCTCGTCTAGGTTGTCCGACTGAGAAGAATGATTTAGTTTATTTACAATATTTACAATGCGAGTAAATCGCTATAAGAATGGCAAGTACATCGCCGTAACTGCTTGGCAAGTAAATCGCCGTACTTGTGGCAAGTAGATTGCCGTAGTATAAAAAAAATTAATTTGACACAAATATTTACAAGTATTGCGAGTAGATCGCCAGATATGCAAGTATATTGCCAGTAAAAAAAATTTTTAATTGCGAGTTGATCGCCAGTTATACAAGTAAACTGTCGTAATTAGAAAAAAATTAATTTGATAAAAATTTTTACAAGTATTGCGAGTAGATCGCCAGATATGCAAGTAGATTGCCAGTAATTAATTTTTCAATTGCGAGTGCATCGCCCGATATTTAATTTTTTCAATTGCGAGTGTATCGCCCGATATACAAGTATATTGCCAGTAATTAATTGCAAGCCGTACGGGATATTGAAAAATATATGGAGTTCAGTCACTCTTTTCAGGTCCACTTCTATCCTGGGACTACGATCTGGATCAGCCTAGAAGTGTATGTTTACAGCTTAGGAACTAATAGTACAAGATACTGTAAAAAGAATTTCGAAATTTTTACAGTTAATAATTAAAAACAAAACCATTTTTTTTTTAAAGTCTATGGATTGTAAAGAAATAACACTATTTAAAGATTTCGATTATTTAGTCTGCCAACTGCCTCAGACTCGACGCTGTAATTATAAATTATTACAATTGGCAATAATAAATGAAATGAAATAATGAGATGAATGTGTGTGAGTAGATTAGTTTATTTTAACTGTAGCTCCGAATCGGTAACGTAAAGATTTTCTTATTAACTATTTAATATATTAGTTTACTTAGGTTATTATATTATAAGTAATATTTTATTATTGTATGAGTAAGAGATTTCGATTATCATTAGCCTCTTCAATTAACGATAGTGATTTTAACGATGCTGAATTAAATTGAAGTGTCCTTGAGGAGAATGTGTGAGTTCTTTCACTTGAATTCATTTTCCAAGTGTTTTCTTTCGAGTTCACCTGAATGTTAGCTAGCTGCCAAAAATCTAATCCAAGGATGACGGGAGTAGACAATCCTGGTACAACGGTCAACCAAGTGATAATATCGTGGCCGTCTAAGTTTATCCAGAAAGGCGCACCACCTCGTGTTTGTGTTGGTTTAGAATTAGCCATAATAACCTCACGAGTATCCATGGGGCCTGATATGAGTTCGTGCAGTTGGTTTTCTTTAATGCGTTCGTATGCGGCTTCAGAGATGTAGCTGCGTCCACTTCCACTGTCCAGTAATGCGTCAATCCTATGTTGACCAATAAATATGTTGGTGACCATCTGACTGACTCTTGACGGAGCTTTAAGATTCGCTGAAGAAGACTTACCACTAGGTTTAACTGTGTCGTCACAAAATTCTGCTGAATGAGTTGGTGACTGACTGTAAAGTTTTGAAGCTACGCTTTGACTAGTTTTGATTTTAACTTTAGTAGAATGCGCTTTTTTATGTTTCGTTTTTACTTTAGGTGTTTTAATATTATTTGATTTGTTTATCTTTGTGACTTGACAAGGATCTAATATTTCTGAATAACTTTGAATTTTATTTATCGGAAACGCAAGTTTAATTAAATCTTCGGTTCGAGTATTTTGAACATCACTGTTGGTATTGTCCATGTATTTTATATTAGCCTGATTGTAAAAATTTTTCGTAGACTTTTGTCGAACTTTTAATCCGGCTTGAATTCGTAATTGGTCAGTTGTAGGTGCGCAGCATAGATCAGAAACGTGGCCACAACGACTGCAAACAGGTGTATTCTTTACAGTGGTTTGTTGCACTGGAACTGATTTTCCCGATTAATTATTTATTAATATTCGTTCTAACTTCACTAGGAACGAATTCATTACTGATTCAAAATTTTGTAGTAAGGCGAAAGACTCTGGACTTGACGCGTTTCTTTGAGTGTCAGACTGATTTTTCTTTGGTGATTGAATGCTATTTTGGCTATGATCAGCAATTATGACGTTGATAGAATCGGGTTCCAGAGATTCTTGCATTAAAGGATTTACGGAACTGTATGTTTGAACTTTAAAGCGTGCTTTTTGTTTATCTGAATTACTATTATAATTAGATTTAAGAGCATCCGCCGTTGACTGCCATGCACTTATGCGAGTAAATAATCCCGAATAAGTTAAAAAAATTTTATCGGAGAATTTTTGTAAAAAATAAGGATTCAATCGAGTAAGTATAATACAAATCTGTTTGGTCTGCGGTAACGGTTCTTCAAGTTGCATAAATGCTCCCTGCATCCGACTGACAAAAAAAACTCCAGTTCCATCATTACCTTGCTTAGCTAACCCTCGCGGTTTTCATGATACGATCTGAACACTGTATTAAAAGAGCATAAACGTAGTCAATAACAAGTAGTTTTACCGTATTTATACGGTATATTTGTGAAATTTAATTACGGTATTCCTACAGAGTTTATACGTTCTTTCTACCGTATTGATACATTCTTTCTACCGTAATAATACGGTACTTCTATACTGTATTAATACGGCATTTCTATAATATTAATACGGAATTTCTACCGCAATAATACGGCATTTGTGCTGTAATTATAGGGAATTTCTACTAAATTTATGCGGCATTTCTACCGAGTTCACATAACAATATTACTGATTCAATAAGGTGTTTATACGGATGTCACGATCGAAGAGAGAAGGTGACAGTTAAAAGAGGTGGTTTGTATATATGTGAGGTCTTATGGCGATAATAGAGGAGGAAACCAAAAGGGTTGTATGCCCACGGGGTATTATATAAGTACCAGAGGGTTGACCTTATTTCGTCCTAGGGATACGCCACAAGGAGGAATTCTCGGTTCAACCTTATGTACTATTTCCATGGGTTTCCAGAGTATCTAGGCTTACGACGATCAAGGAATTCGGATGTTTTGAGATCCCATACACTCACATGATCGAATGCGTTTGTTGCTTTGGAAAACACGCCCAGGTAGTTATTCTTACCTATCGCGTAAGTTTACTATTCTAGTACCGAGCGGTTGTACCTGAGTAGACGATTCCCGATAGGACCGGAGGCGTGGCAAGTTGGTCCGGGATTTAAGAGTTGAAAGAAAACAGTGGGGAGGTGAACGCTTCTCGAAAGAAACGTGTTCTTACGACCTAGGTTAATATTTTCTAAGTTGGTAATGAGGGCTCGAAATAAATAAAAAGGAAGTTACGAAATTATAGATGTATTTGATATAAATAATACAAAGATTCTTACAGGTATTGTTAGAACAATTCTGAATATTTCTTACCCCTAATCTTCGGTAGAAGAGTGTCAGCCGAAGATGCACAACTTTACATAGTCTTTATAACTTAGATATTTAATAATAACCTTACTTTACTTTGCAATTCCTAAAACAAAGCTAATAGAGTCGCCAAGCGGATACGAGCTTCTATCTATTATTTGAGGTATTGCGAATTTTATTTGGGCCTCGATTTCTAAAAACAAAGCTAATAGAGTCGCCAAGCGGATACGAGTTCCTATCGATTGTTTGTAGAGATTCGAGGTTCTGTTTTACGGCTTGAGCCGGAGTAAGCACGCGAGCTTAGACTTTGAACTAGACTGAGGATGATCTGAACCAGAGGGTTTATATATTCAAAATTTGAGCCAGAGGGGGTACTGTGTAAACAAAATAATTAAGAATAGTAGGGTTTGACCAAGCCTTATTTGTTGTAATTCGAGGTCTTTTCCGAATTTGGTCTAGGTAGGGTAATTGTTTAAACAAATAGTGAAGGGAATTATATAATTAGCCCAATTAGAGGGAGTTAATTTACGGGCAATAAATGTCTCTTTCAAGGTTTGTTTACAAGTTCGAGTTTCGGGAAAATTGGATTAAAAGTGAAAGGTGGGTCTCATCAGCCAATGCTACTTGTCTAATGGAAGGCCCTTTCACTTTTCTAGGCGGCACGCGAGCTTAAGCCTTTAATCTTAGAGATGTACCAAGGCTAAAGCAATAAAAAAGCTATAAAATTTTGGGAATAATTAATGAATTAGAAAGTGAAAGGTTGGCCCTGGTTTAGATATATCTGTCTCTCCTGCTCTTCTTTGACTCTTATTTTCTATTTTTATAAACATTATTGAATAATCATGTTACTGGCGCATTGTTTCCGCGTTTCCACATATTCGCATGTGACACCTCCCCATTTAGAGTTGTCATCGTCCTCGATGACTTTGATTTTAGCAGAATTGCGTAAATATGAGGTAGATTTAGAGTCAGTGAAATTGTGAAACAATGCTAAGACTTATTGCTTTGGTTGCGGGAAGTGCAACTTCTGCATTAAGTTTACAATTCTTATGTCGGTATTATGGGTGCGTTTATAATATTTAAAGTGTGATAAGTTGTTACGAAAAGTTATGCTGTCCTTTGAAGCTCTGGTTATATGTTTTCTAAACGGCTCCCGTAAAGTTCGTTTAAGTCAGGCTGGTTTTGGGTCATCTTGATGTATCTTGTATTGAGTTTTATCCAAAGCGGAAGTTGTTGTATAATGTTTTTGTTGGGATAGGCTATGGAAATTTATTTAAAATAAAATATATTTTATAAATCTAATTTTCTTTATTAAAAGTTTGCGTTTCGAGAAGTGTCTTTACTCGAGAGTAATATCTTTTAGACTAACTTATTTTCTAAAACTATTCCACAGTGAGGCCTAACAACCTCTCCTTTTTCTTAAAAGTAAATAAAAAATATATATTATTTCATCTTGAAGAAAAACACATTGCCTTACAATTATACAGCACTTGGGCCTCATGTCGTCAAAGATGTCCTTTGACCGACCCAAGTACCTAAGGTCATAAAAATCCAGTTCAAACTGGTCTACTTCTCCTCCAAGAGAAAATACACATTCCTAACTTACACCCAATATTATTTTAAAAGAGAATAAAACATTTACTAAAATAAGAAGAAAATATTAGATTAATTTTTGTACTCAATTATTCAGGGAAATCAACACGCCCCCTCAAAAATTAATCTCTAACTTAAATTTGAACATAATTAATCTTTAAATATAATAGTAACATTAAACATACAATTTATTTGTAATAAAATAAATTAGTAAAGACACATCTTTCTACGCAGTCTGGGGGTGCGAACAATATGGCCCAACTAATTTGCAAAGGGATTAGGAAAACCCAGAAAAACCTAATCCGACCATTTACCTTAAATATTGATTACAGTTACAATATATTTTCTTAAAATTAATTTAAACCCATTTGTGTTCGGAACTCCACAAATTTTGCTCCAGGTAATGACTTTGTCAGTACATCAGCTATCTGTCGATCTGTTGGCATATAAATTAATTTTATTAAACCTTGTTCAATCTTATCACGTGAGAAATGATATTTTATATCAATATTCCTTGATCTTTTGTGACTTGAAGGATTACTAGCAATACTTATACAACCATTATTGTCTTCGTAAATTATTATTGGACCTGATATAATTAATTTTAAACTATCAGCTAATGAGCGTAGCCATAATGCTTCTCGTGCAGCCTCGTATAGAGCCATATATTCGGCTTCTGATGTCGAACCTGCAACGGATGCTTGCCGTTTTGTTGCCCAGCATATGGTACAGTGATCAAATAATTTGAATAAGTAACCCGTTGTACTTTTCCTATCATTCTTATCATCTGCCCAATCCGAGTCAACATAGCCACTAATTATATTTACATAATCATTACGAATATATGTTAATTTAATATTGCTAGTACCTTTTAAATACCTTAATATTCTTTTAAGATATTGCCACAATGTTTTATTTTTTTTATTCATAAATCTGCTTACTATATTAACAGATATACTTAAGTCTGGTCTTGTACAGACCATCAAATACATTAAACAACCTATGACACTTCTACATGGTACATCGTGACTTTCATCTGAATTTAAAGCTTCGTAATCAATTTTAGTTTCTAGAGGAGTAGTTACAGGTTTGCAATCATACATATTAAATTTATGTAAGACCGAATTAATGTATGAATTTTGATCTAGTGTTATAATATTGTCTTTTCTGATTACTCTGATGCCCAAAAATAATTTTATCTCTTTTAAATCTACCATTTTAAATTTATTCATTAAATATTCTTTAAATCTATTCATGGTATTGACATCTGCAGTCGCAATAACAAGATCATCAACATATAACACTACATAAATGCTCTTGGAAACATCTTCTAAGTCTAAAATATAAATACATCTATCTACTGGAGAATTTTGAAATTTAAGTGCTTTCAGAGTTGATTCAAATTCTTCAAACCAACACCGTGCAGCCTGTTTTAATCCGTACAAAGCTTTATTCAATTTACAAACCTGATTCCTACCGCATTTAATTCCTTCAGGTACTTTCATATATATTTCTTCCTTTAATTTGCCATTCAAAAATGCTGTTTTGACATCCATATGATGGAGTAACAAATTGTTTTGATTAGCAAATGCAATAATAAATCTAAAACTAGAAATCCTAGCTACCGGCGCAAAGGTTTCGTCATAATCTACCATGTATTCCTGGCTGAAACCCCTTGCGACTAAACGAGCTTTATACCTTTGCGGATTTCCAAATTCATCATTTTTAATGGTGAATATCCACTTACAATCTACAATATTCTTATCTTTAGGTTTAGATATTAACGTCCAAGTATTATTAATTAAAAGTGAATCGAGTTCATTTTTAATAGCACGCTCCCACTCGACTCTATCATCCCTATTTTTAATCTCATGATATGAACTAGGTACTTTGCCGGTAATTGTTTGAGCGGCCATTATATAGTCATCAGGTATACTATCCTCATTATACGAAACCTTCGGATGCCCTCTAATCCTATCACTCCTCCTAGGCTCTAACAAAACTTGTTTATCACTACGGTTTTCTTGAGTGAAAGACTCTGAAGAATTTGTGTGACCATCTGTTTCAATTACAGATTTATTAGACTCTCGGTCTACTGCTTCATTTTCTTTTTGACTAGGTTCTAATATATCTGATTTACCATTATCAGATTTATCGTTGTTAGCTACTGGTTTTGACACAGTGTCAGATGCACCAGTTTTAGAGTTTTCATTATTAACTCTTTCAGACCTCATTTCAGGCCTGGACTTTAAGAAATTTACTTCGTCCACAATGACATCTCTAACAACGATGAACCTTTCAGTACTCACGTTCCAAACTTTATACCCATTTGGTGCATAGCCTACTAGTATCCCTTTAAAGGATTTTTCTTCAAATTTTGTTTTAGTAGTTTTATTGTGAATGTATACAGTAGAACCAAATACTTTTAAATACTTTAATTGAGGCTTTTTATTATGCCACATTTCGTATGGTGTTTTGTCTTGGCTAAGAGCTCTTGTCGGAGTTAAATTGATAAGATATGTAGCAGTAAGAACTGCTTCACCCCAAAAGCTCTTTTCCAAACAAGCACCTGATACCATTGCCCTAGCTCGTTCAGTTATTGTTCTAACCATTCGCTCAGCTACACCATTTAATTGTGGGGTATGTGGTACTGTCAAATGATAGCTAATACCTTTTGTCACACAGTAGTCTTTCATCTCATTTGATAGATATTCTCTACCATTATCTATGTATAAATTTGTAACTGATAAATTAAAATGAGCCTCACTTTTAGCTACAAAATCTTGAAATGAAGAAAATACATCTGACTTATAAGTGATTAAGTAAACTGAACAGTAATGAGTAAACTGATCAATGAAAAGTACATAATAATTTTTATTATCTATTGTAGAAGGAGTGATCGGACCACAAACATCCGAATGTATAATAAACAATGGTCTCTTTATATGATTTTTATTTTTAGCTTTAGAAAAAGGTAATCGCGCTTGCTTTCCATTTATACAAGCTTCACACAAATTATCGTTTGGTACAACCTGATCTATTTGTTCTAAATCATTTACCATTTGTTTGTTTTTCAATTCTAAGAATTTAAATTTACCCATATGACCTAACCGTTGATGCCATAATTCATATTTATTTATTACGTTTTCTATCTGTGTAGTAGAGTTTACCATTTTAATATCAACTATAAATTCAATACCAATTAAATTATTTAATGGCTTACCTTTCATAATGGTCTTACCACTTTTGGTTATTACTACACCTTTTTCATCAAATGTAATTTTCATACCAGCTTGCTGCATTCTTTTTACAGAAAGTAAGTTGTACGGCAGTTCAGGAGAATACAATACATCTTCTAATACCCCTTGAATACCCTCATTGCTGGTCACGTTCAATGAACCTTTCTTCGTCGCAGTGATGTAGGCCCCATGCTTGGCAACTGAAATTTTTAATGGTGTTTCTAGATTTCGAAAATGGCTTATAAGATCACTTCTGTTGATAAGGTGATCAGAAGCACCTGAATATAAAATGAAATTAATTTTATTTTTGTCCTTGTTTTCATTTTTAGTATTTCCAGCCATAAAAGCAAAACCAGAATAGTTTTGATTAGACGGTTCAATTGTTTGAACAGTTTGAATCGTTCTATTTCTTTCAGCGCCCTGCTGTTTGAGGCTTTTCTTGAAAAGGAAACAATATTTCTTTAAATGACCCTTTTTTTCACAGTAATTGCATTTTAGGTTAAAAGAGTTTTTATGAAATTTTGAGGAATGTGATTTATTCTTCTGACGATGAAACTTTGATGATTTGAAATCCTCAAAATTATTCCTATTGGAGATCCACTTGTGATTTTCCACATGTAAAACTTTTGAACTTGTATCACCACTTTCACTTCTCAATTTCACCTCATGATCTAGTAGTCTAGTTTTAACAAACGCTACAGTTAAAGTGTCGTCCGTTAAGGTTTCAATTGCTGTTATTACACCATCATAAGAGGGAGGTAAAGTTAGTAATAGATGTGATACTTTATCGGTTTCATTTAGTTCCGCGCCTGCTGCTGATAACTCAGTAATTAGGTCTTCAAAAATTGAAAAATGTTTAACTAAAGGTGTGTCACTACTTAATTTTAAACTTAATAATCTCTTCCGGAGAGCTAATTGTGTTGCTACACTTTTACGTTCATAAATTGAATCTAATTCTTTCAAAATATCTCTTGCACTTTTGTCTGCTTTTGCGAAACCAAGAAACGAGTCAGATAAATATTCAATTATAATGCTCTTCGCATTTCTCTCCGCCTGTTTCCACTTATTATCAGGTTCCTTCGGAACCAGATCATCAATCACATTAATAAGATCAAGTTCACTTAATAAAGCACGCACTCTGAATTTCCACACACTGTATTTTTCACCATCGAAGGCTTTAATGTTTCTTTTATTCTTATAGCTATCCATTGTTTTTATAAATTTAAACTTAAAATATATTTCAAAACTACGTTATTAAAAATACTATTGTATATAAAAATTAATTATTCAATACGCGCAATAGTTTCACGTAACCTGGGCCCATAACCTGTTGGGATAGGCTATGGAAATTTATTTAAAATAAAATATATTTTATAAATCTAATTTTCTTTATTAAAAGTTTGCGTTTCGAGAAGTGTCTTTACTCGAGAGTAATATCTTTTAGACTAACTTATTTTCTAAAACTATTCCACAGTGAGGCCTAACAACCTCTCCTTTTTCTTAAAAGTAAATAAAAAATATATATTATTTCATCTTGAAGAAAAACACATTGCCTTACAATTATACAGCACTTGGGCCTCATGTCGTCAAAGATGTCCTTTGACCGACCCAAGTACCTAAGGTCATAAAAATCCAGTTCAAACTGGTCTACTTCTCCTCCAAGAGAAAATACACATTCCTAACTTACACCCAATATTATTTTAAAAGAGAATAAAACATTTACTAAAATAAGAAGAAAATATTAGATTAATTTTTGTACTCAATTATTCAGGGAAATCAACAGTTTTGATTATAGATGCGTAGGTGAAAGGTTTCTGTTTGTTTCGTTTAATTTTACTCAAATTTTCTAATTGCTTTCTCTTGATGATGAAAATATTTCGATTTTGAATTTTGGTTGGTGTTTTGGCCATAAAATTTTCCCACTTTTAGTTTTTGTTTAATATAAAAATTTGAGTTTTCGAGTGTTGAGCATCAGTTTTTCTTGAACTATCTGTCTCTCAAGAAGTTTCCTTTTATCAAGAAGGTGTCTCACGCCATAAAAGTAGAACCAGTTCCAGTAGAAGAGGTTGACATCCCGGAGGACTATCTTTAGGTTGAGCGTGAAGAAGAAGTTTCAACGTCCTCAGTGTATCTCAAGGTAGAACTGGATCAGGATTGGGAGTACGGCTCGTCATCTAATGAGGATGGCCAGCTCGGGATTTTCGAGGACCTTGCTCCGCTAGAGACCCAAGCGAATTTGGATCCGGTTGTGGGTGAGGAAGGTGGTGATCCGCTTTCCGTCCCATTAGCACCTCAAGTCGTCTGTGATTGCCCGTTGTGTACGGGGAACTGGAGGCCACCCCCAGCTGTAGAAGTACAGACCGCCGTCCAGTTCATTTCATCAGAGGTTGGTGAACAAATTGCAGAAGTTGAGTATACTCAACTACCTTCGTTTGGATCGTCGTTTCTTCTTGGTAATAACCGAGATCTTCCAATGGCTGCTCCTGTTGGGGGTCCGTCTCAACGGTCACCTAAGATATCAATCAGCAGGTCCTGTGGTCGGTTCCTGAGATGGTCGCCAATGTCCAAGTATTTTGTCGGTAAGTGGTTTATTTTAAATTGGCCATCTTTTGTTTATTGTATTAAATAATTATCATCTTTCTTTCCCTTTTTCAGTTCATGCTGGGACTCTGCGAAAAGGATTTTAATATTGTCCTGACCGGTGCCTCGACCAGGGTACAGTCCATACGCTTAGAGCTTCGTGAAGCGGAGTCCTTCGCCAGGTCTGCGAAATGCCCATGCTGTATAAAAAATGAAGCGCCGCTGCCGGGTAATCTGCTCCAGACTCTCACAACAACAAAATATTATCAAATATAATAGTTTAATGTAATGCTTATTGTATAATGTTTAATAAAAGTACATAAATTTGTAGACTCTTTTGTACCTTTTTTTTTACCTATTTATTCTAGAGTTAGTGATTTTATTTTAATTTTTAAGTAATTAATTAATAATTATATAGAAATATTTATAAATTTCTTTAAAATAAATAAAATAGTTTCATAAATTATCTGTCATTTTTTTTTTGCTCATGAGAGCAAAAAAGTTTTCACCTCAGGAGAGTTGGTTTATAAAAGAGGCGGGGCCTAGAGCAAGTATGGTCGTTTATGTGGTCCCATAGATTTATAACGCATGCGTTGTTTTGAAATAAAATAGTTTCATTGCTTTCTTTTAAAAAAAATGATAACACGAGGTAATTAAGAGTATTAAAATTTTATTAAGAACTATCTGCCATTTAACACTAATTGTAAAGATGTAACATTACTGATATTGTTAGTGTGTATTGGTTTTGTTAAAGAAAGGACGTAGAGCAAGCACGCTTGACTCAAGTGGCCCTATCGAATACTTTTGATATTTTTTTACATTATATAGATATATTTTATTATTATTAATATATTTTATTAATATTATTTTTCTCTCTCTTTTTTTTACAGATTTTGTTTTTATAATTCATGTATAATATTATTGGTTGATAAAAATATTTCTCAACCTACCCTCATACCTTGTTAGTAATATTTACTACATTAGTGAGGTTTTCTTTTGTTAGTTAATCTTCTTCTTTTTGAACATCCTCGATGGTGATTTTTGCGTTTTCGTCGATTTTTGTCCTTCTGTCGCTTTTTATGTTTCTTTGCTACTTGGTGATGTCTTGGGAGTTCTTGATCCATGATCGGGATTTCATGAAGAATGATGTCATCTAAGTTGGGTGAAAACTCTACTTCGAATACAGCAAATCTTGGAAGTAAATAAGGTTAATATCGGTTTGCTGATGGAGCGCGTAACCAATTGGATGAAGCAAACGGAAATCGAATTGGTCGAAGAATTTGATTGTAAGGTGTCCAGTCTTCTATATCAAACGGAATAGGATAGTGACCCCATGGAATTTCTTCAAATACTCGTGGTATTAACAGTCGAGGAATGATTCCATTATATTTATGGACCTCGCGTTGTTTACGAAGATGTTGTTTATCTTTCCAGTAATTTTCATCACTTGTTTCCGCAATTTATTGTCTTGAGCGATGATCCTTGGATCATCTTGTACCTGAGAAGTGCAGGTAGCACACGTTGTAAGAGACCAATGAGAAGGCCCTAGTCCTCATTGACGCCGGACATATGTTCTTCGGTTGAATGTTCTTATTCAGCTGAGTCTTCCAATTAACACTCTGATAGACATGATCTTCGTGTCTGATTTCTTGATGATGATGAGTTGATATAGATGCTCAAATGACTTCTTGCTCCAGAACACCCCGTGAAGATAATGTTAGGGCAGTAAAAACCACCTCGTTCACAGAGTTTCTTCTTCTAATTAGGCCAGCAAGGTGTTTATAATAATCGATCTTGTCCTGATACACTTTGTCAAGGTATTGCTGCATTTCCTTTTCAATAGTAGTTCCATCAGGTAGCTGGCGGAGCAGATAGTCTAAGCACGCATTGTGACGTTTAATCCACTCATCTTGTTTTCTATGGCATAATTGTAAAACATGATGCAGAGTCTCTGTATCATTACAACCACCCCTGCAATGACGGTCACGAACCCTGCCCCTAAAAGTTCTCACTCTAAGGGAGATGGCATTAATCTGAAGGTTATTCATATGGATAAAGTCCTTGCCGGAAACCACAAGATTACCATCCGTGATCCAGCGGTGTTGTTGCAGCACCCCGCGCGATTTTGATAGAGGATTCCCATCGTTGGATTCATGCAATAGTCTCGCAAAGCGGGCTTTGCATTCTGCTAAAGTTCTTATATTTAGCCCATGATCGTTCAAGCGCAGTTCAGCACGCCTTCGTTCCTCGCCAAGCTGCATGGAGTTCCAGTGAGGTACCGTTGATTTCTTTTGGCGGTTTAAATGGCATTTCTGGTAGGAAGCAGTGTCGGTCATGTTCGAGTTTGACAGAATTTAAGTGGTCTTTATATTGTTGACTCCTTCTGAACTTTCGCAGTGAACGTTTGGCTTTTGCGATGTTCCAGTAATCGTTAATTATGATGAGTCATACTATGTATGCAAATTTTATATCTAAACCTATTTTCATTTTTATCATAGCGTTTAAAACGGTGTACCTCCTCCTCGAGGTGGAAGATCACGAGAACAGGTACCCGTCTAATTATTACCAATCGCGACACGCGCTATTTTCTACGTAGCGTCTTCTATCGTGTCGGATCGCTGACGCTCTCAATAGTAATTCACTCTGGGCTGACGAATTGGCTTACCCAGGACATAGAGGGTACTATTTATTGAGCAGTAAAATGAAGATTGACTTACTTGGTGTTGAGAACTGGGATGAGTCCGTTCTGCAACTCGTCGGCGTCGTCTTACGGGAACCGCAACGTTGCACTTATAACTAATATGTTATTGCACTAATATAGATAAGTAGGCAATAATTATACAATAAAGAAAAACGCGACTGTACGGCGTGGCGTGTCAACCAAGAGTGACTTCCCTCCAAAAAGGTCCTCTAGTTTTTTTATTTCGTGGTTGACCAACCTCAAGTTGCCTAGGGAATTGCTAGGGCCTATCCGCACTTTAGTGGCTGTAACAGTGGAGCGAAACCACACTCAGTCGCTCGAGTAAAGATAGAATATCAAGTATTAAGTCTTCCCCCTCAGAGATGACGCCACATAAGCTAAACTGGCCTCGTTTGAATAACGAGCCAGCCGCGTATGTCTCTGCAAGGTGGACTGCAGGGCACTGGACCAAAGCCTGTTTCAGTGGGTCGACTTAAGATCTTCTGAGGTGGAGCATTGCGCCTCCAGGGAATTACAGCAGGTTTCGCCCACCACCTGGTGATAGGGAACTGCGCAGAGAGCTCGTACGACCAGGAGTCGTACGCACGTTGATGCCTCTTGGTTGTTGCGACGTCGGTTAGTTAACAACTTTCGTTACCGGATTTCTTAAAAGACCGAGGCTCCGATATCGCCTCGTCACACGTTATTTAAGTTGAGACCTTCTGCCATAGTGTTTCTATCCAGAATGGAAACGGTGTTTGTCGTTGACTGATAATCCAACAACGTAGGAGAATAGCGTTGGTTAGTGAACAGCGGAGCTTGTTATTTAAAAGTCCGTGAGTATGGCACTTTACTAACGGTTTGGAGACGCTAAATTTTGGACACTCTTCTTCTTCCTCTAAATTTATTATTTCTCAATTCAATATTTCTCGTAAGTAGGTAGCTTTGATACTCCCCTTGGTGTAAATTGTACGGGTGGTGGCTGAGTATTTCCTTATTGTTTCTAGTACTTGGTAGTGCGGTATATTCGTCGGTCCAATGAATGCCGTGATGATTAGCCGTTACCTAATTGTTTCTCTTACGAATATTTGGAGTTGATTGATTTTGAGGAAATGGCTGTTTTACGATCCAATGTCCTATTATTTTGTCGTTGACCGTTACTAATGCGATTTCTTTTGGCGTAAATTTTTCTCTGTTATCCCGAAATTCTTGTTAATCTATCACTATGTCCATAACCTTAATCGCGAGGTAACTTTTATTTAGTTAAATTAGAGTTTATTTAGAATTCAATTTACATATCATCCACTAGCTCAGCTTGATTGTCTATTCCTTCTTCAATTATACACTTTTTGTAGGTTATTTTGGAGTCAGTCGATGGTACACTCTTGTTGTTGCAGCAGCAAAATAGTCTGCAAGTTTGAGACCTTGTTAAGAAAACTAGATAACTCAAGATAATTATAACTGTTAATAGTATTCCATAAAGAATATAATTAGGTTGTTCATCGTTCTGATATCTCGGGGTTTTTATTTCGTGGAGCTTCTGCTCGATTAATGCTAGAGTTGAATCAGAACTTAAATGTCCGTAGGTATTAGGTGGCAGTGTTTGCTGGAAAGAGTTATTTTAAATATATAGAGGTTCGTATTTAATTATTTCAGGTAATAGTTGTGTTATGTTAAGAGGTATATTTGGTATTCGTTAAAACATGTAAGGTTATTCCAGGTTGTTATAACCGATAAGATTGAGGTCGTCGACCTTTACTGTGTATCCAGGGTTGATGTTGAGTACTCCAGCACCAGAGATTTTTACATATTCTGTTGAGTTCCCTCTCCACATAACCTGTAATAACTTAGTGTTTGACACTGAATACAACCATCCATTTTCATTTTCCAGTGGTTTTCAGTAATCTATATGGTCCTTATTTATTCTGATGTCACAATTTCGGAAGGACTCGGGTCCTTCCGAAATTGTAATTTTAATAAATCTGTTTCACAGGGAGATTGCCGTGTTGTGTCATAGATTACAGAGTTGGGTTTACAAATGTACAAGGTTTTTACTTGTCTGCACTGTTGTAGTTCTTCCTTGTTTAATAAAGAATACAGTTGTTGATCCTGAGAAATTAGTAAATAGTCGACTCTAGGTTGAACGCACGTAGATCCTTTAGAGGTTTGGCTAACTGGATAAGGGTTCATTTTATAGAAGTGATACGCTTGACGTTGGACGAGGGGTATGTGCAATATAATAAAGAGTTGATTTTGATAAAACTCATGCGTGAGTTTTGAGCTTTTATACATTTCTCCTGAATATATTTCCTTGGTTGGTATAGGGATTAAATATTGCTTATTATTGATGCCCTGGCGGTTTTGAATCACCCTGGAAACACCCTGAGAGTGGAAACATGGTGGAATCACGGTGGACCCAGGGTGGTTACACGGTGGGTTTGTGCCATTTTATCACCCTGATTCCACGGTGGTTATACGGTGTATCCACGATGGTTACACGGTATACCCACCATGATTCCACGGTGTATTCACCGAGATTCCACGGTGTATCCACGGTGATTACGCGGTGTACGTGGAATTACGGTGGGTACACCGTGTAACCTCCGTGGAATCAGGGTGGGTACACCGTGTAACCACCGTGGAATCACAGTGATAAAATGAAAAAAAACCCACCGTGCAACCACCGTGGATCCACCGTGATTCCAGGGTGTTTCCAGGGTGATTCAAAACCGTCAGGGTGGTGTAGGTCATGACTGCAGTCTTTAATGTCTTAGTTCCAAGTAATTGAGGTGATAGCTGTCCAAGTAATGCAGAAGTTATTGCTTTTGTTGTATTCCGTAGATAAGATAGATAGTTTTCGAAGCTGGTTTGGGTTGCGTTGCTCCAGATATTTAAGTGTTTAAGATATTTTTCATACGTCATGTTGCTTTGTAATATGGGAACAGTGATATCTCTTATGGGATCTCGATATCTAAACTGAGAGCTTATCTGTTGATTTAGTTGTTTTTGTATTGTATGTAAATCTGAGTTGACTATTACGGTGTGATTGTCCAGATCGAGTGTATTTATCCAAAGCTTATCTTTCATTTCTTGAAACTCCTGCTGGTAGGTTTTGAAAGAGCTTTCATTATTGGAAGAAAATGGTATAAATTGATCGATGGGTGCTGATACTGGTTCTAATAGCTGGTGGATTAGTTGAAGTTGCTTATCGATTTCTTGATCCATCCGACGATAATCGTCTAATCTTATGTAGAGTTGACAGTCGGCTTCATTCAATACTATATGGCAAATCTTGTTGAATTCCTCGATTTTCAATGAACGTATAGATGGTCGTCAAATTCAATGGTTTTAACATCGATATTGGTTACCAATTTCCATTCGCTTGGCGAAAATCTGACCTTCCTTAAAGGTTCATAGTAAAGTCCGGCTGTTGAGTTAAATTGGTTGACTCTCACTGCGCTTGATGTGGTGTCGTAGATGAAATAGCTGATAAAGAGATCAATCATCCAAGTTGTTCCCGCCATGCTGAGGTGTACTTCTACAAAAATTTCGTCAAACTTTAGTTCCTGACTGTTCCTAGGTTAGTAATGAATGTCAGTAGGCGCGAGATTCTAAATTTTCCGGTAAGCTATATCGATTGTTAGTTGTTTATTTTTAGACACTGTTTGTTGAGTTGATTATGGGTTACTTTCACGTTGCCTTTCTCCTGCAAGGGTTTCCATTTCAGCTTCAGTGTCTGAGTTATCTTTTTTTAGATGCAAGTGTAGCAGAAGGTTCGTAAGTATTCCCCATAGTGCTCCTAGTATCCATATACTACAACCATAAATTGAATGGAGAGCGTAACCGTGAATCATGGTATCGATGACGAATTTTATTGCTCGAAATGTGAGATATGCGCTAAAGAGAGTGACGCTGAATGTTACTATTGTGTTGAAAAAGTTGTAAACTTTTCCACAAGCTTTGGCAAGTGATTGTCTGATAGCGTCTACGTCTAGAAGTTGATTGATGTTTATTTTACTATCAGCTATGTGTTGTCCAGTTGCTCCGCGGGCAATGGTGTTGAGTATGGCAGCTCTTTCTATAGGGAACATCATATAATTTTGAAGTCGCTCTATATCGCTGTTGGAATAATTTCCTCCTGTTGCTAGTCCTCGTGCTCGTACGTACTTCCAGGAATAGTTGGTTTGTGCAGAAAGTTGTTCAGGCTGAGGCACTACTGATAGGCTGGAGTTCAATTCATACCATTAATCCGCTAATCTATACATTGGGGCTAGCAATGGGTTACAATTGACTTGAGTACCCGTCCTTACTAGGATATGTGTTCGTGGAAGCATAAAGTAGGAGTCGTTTCCCCGGTGAACTGAAAGTTCTTGGTAGCATTCTTCAGTTTCTCGCCACTTTACATCAACTGCAATACATCTTCCGAATCTAATTACTTCTCCTGAAACGTGTGCCATGAAACCCGGTTTCTTCATAAACTGGTACGCAAATTCATCTGGTGCTAGGGTTGCTAAAATGAGTGCGCGTTGTAAAACTTTTCTTTCTATTTCGCATTCCTGTCTGATAATATCTTGATAAAGTATTGTCAGTTGTCTCTGTACGTGCCGTTCGAGGTAGATAAATTTTGAATTGACAAACGCGAAAAGATCCATTTGTTTTGTGCTGATTATATTTTTCGTTGGAAGATATCTATCGTTCTGGGATTCGAGTATATAAAGACGTGGATTTTCAGTTTTGATTAATTCCGAGCCACAATTGATCATGCTACCCTTGGTTGTGAATGCAAAGGTAAAACCTTCTGTTGTTACGGTGTATACTTTCTCACCGAGTGTCTCGTTTGTGCTATCTGTCATTTCTCGGGCTATGCCTTCATACAGTAGGAAAAACCCATGGGAATGACAATTATCTTGTGGTAATATGTCCCAAAAGGTATGTCCACCGTCAACGTCATACATTTCCCAGCTTGATAATCACAGCGTATTCCTGATCTTAGGATGATACTGTTTTGATCAATGTTGGCGGAGGCGTAGTAATCTTGGATGGTGATACTAATATAGCCTGAAACAACAACTTTTTCCCAATTACCGTAGCGTCACTGTACGACCCACCTTTGCAATATCTGTCTAAAGATACTATTCCGACTATTGCTACTGGTCGTGTAACTGTTGAATTTTGCTTGATTCCAGAATGAGTTCCATAGAATTCGTATGATCCTTTCTCGTGGATATCCTTGCATCGATTATGAGTAATTTCCTGCACGTATACTATGTCACTATTGGTTGTACCAAAGTAATGATCAAATATTCCGCAGCGATAGATTTTTCTATGTATTAGAATTTTACACTGTATTACCTGAATAGAAGAATATTTTACCGTTTGCAGCAATTGAATAGATGTTTCTTCAATTTGCGGTGCAGCTATCGGTAGGTTACAATCTAGCTAATATCTAGTAAGGATAAAGATGTCATGTTAATAGAGGGTGTGCTACAATCGTATGCTATAAATCCGAGTGTGGGCGAGATGGTTAGGCATGCAGTATTGATTGTGAGTAGTTGTTCCATGGTTTCTTATCCTTGGTGGCGACCTATTATATCAAAATTCATGCAAAAACTGAAACATAATTGTTTCGTCGCACTCTTCATTCATATACTTTATATTATAAACATTATTTGTATATTAATTCATTACATATTTTTATTTTTATTCTTACAAACCAAAATTTATTAGCCTAACAAAAATTATATTTTACTGCTCCGGGAAATATTTTTTAATCCTCTTAAGTTATATTTTACAACGTTTCCATTTTTTGTCAAGTTCTAAATTGTCCTATTTTAAGAAACTGATTGTAAATATATTTTAAGCCGATTTTTTATATTACTAGGGACGCTTGGGAATTTCCCGGCACTTAGTCTTGTTCCCAGACCTTAATATCCCGACATTACAATTTTCAAGGTATTGTTTAAATATCTGCTTCATAAAAATAGCTGTTGTGCATGTTAAATCTTTGTGATGTTGCAATCCTCTTCCTTTCCAAAAAAAAGGTTCTCCTTATAGTCAAAATATTATGGCTCTAATCCCTTAAGCCCCTCATAAATCATAAGTCCCGTTTCCTTAAATGTCCGCATTGCTCACCTCTGACCTCCCTACCCAAACTCCGTCGGTCCCAGAGTGTCCACCTACAAACCTAACTAATTACCAATAGCAAGACCCATTATCCCTCTTTCCACATTTTTGCCCGCAACTGCCCAATAATTTCCTCGCATTTTTCCTTGGTCCTTTTCCGTCACTAAAATAACTCCGCCTCCGAAAAACTTCAATTATTTTTAAGCATACTTTTTGTAATCAGTAACTCACCAGACTTGTAACGAGCAGCAAGCTCAGATAAATAAAGCATCATAAGATTATTTTATCTTGCACTTCTCATTTCAAGAATCAACGCACATTATTTTATTTTAAATATTGCTCATTGCAAGTTCATTATTTAATTATTTCAAATTACTGCGGTAAACTAATCGCTGTACAAAACAATAATAATTGCTATAGTAAAACTAGTCTGAGTTGGAATCGGTCTCTAGGGTTCGCGTTCTACAAATTTTTAGTTTGTCAACGTGTATTAGTGAGCGTTTACCGTTCGCATCTTCGATTACGGTGATGTTATTGTCTAATAGTTCAGTTATTATGTAAGGACCTTTGTATTGTGAGTCAAATTTACCTTTTCTATGTTATTTGATAACATAGAACTGATTACCAACTTTAAGTCCTCCATACGGCCTTTATGTCGTCCATACGGCTGACTAAATCTCGTAAATACGTTCCGTATGTTTCGGTTTTCTCGGGAGGAGGGAAAGAACTTGGTATTCGAGCTCTCTTTCCGTAGATGAGCTCGAAGGGTGTAAAATTAGTAGACTCGTGAATGGAAGTGTTGTCCGAAAACATAGCGAAAGGGACGAGCTTGTCCCAGTCTTCATATTTTTCTACGTAGTGCTTAATAAATTCAGTGAGAACGATATGACTACGTTTAAGGAAACCGTTAGTTTTCGGATAGTAATCCGAGGTTGTGACTTGTTTTATTTTAAATATTTTCGCGAGATAATGGAATATCTTACCAACAAAAGATCGTCCCTGATCACTCAGAATTATTCGCGGTGTTCCGAATTAAATTATTACGTTGCGAGCCAAGGCAGCTGCAATTTTTTCTGCCTTAATGTTGGGGATTGGTACTGCTATACAGTATTTAGTTAGATTGTCTTGCACGGTCAGAATGTGTAAATTCCCGGAAGGGGTTAGTGGTAGTAGACCTACCGTATCGATAGAAATTTTATCGAAAAGTTCTGTAGGTGTGTCGGTAATTATCATTGGTTCTCGGGTTTTTATTCTTACTAATTTTTGTTCTTGACAACATTTACACGTTTTGATGAATTCTATTATTTCGTCTCTCATATTAGGCCAATAAAAGCGTTCTCGGATACGTCGGTATGTTTTTGTTTTGCCCTTGTGTCCGCCGGTCGAGCTTTCGTGATATTCGGCGATTATGTCGTTTCTTATTTGTTCTTCTGGTATTGTTACGTTGCCATGACAAATAGTCAGTGAACAATCAAATTCGCTCAAACTTTCTTTAAGAATAATGGTTATAAGTGACTGATTTAAAGTTTCCAGCAAATCTCCAGGTTTTGAAATTCTCAAAGTTTTTATGTTGTATTGCTTGATTGTATTTTTAACTGTAGTCAAAACATCCTTAAGATCTTGTATTGAGAATGTGTCATAATGACTGTTTTTTAATACTGCACTAAGTACTCGGTGCTTACCCTTTTGAGTGACGAGGACTTGCTTGAATTTCGGATTCTTTAGTTTTAAATCTTGTGAATCTATTTTATCCGTATCAATCAATAATCGTGAATTCATGGTAGTAAACTCGCAATCAGCAGAAATGAAATGTAGATAGTTGTCTCTAAAATAAGTCAGATTTTCATTTGTTGTATGTAGGGTTACCTTATTTTTAGTGTTTTCAATGCCTGGGTAATATAGATCACATGGTATCGTAGAAGAGAGTGGTCGGAGTGTAGGCTGTCTTGGTGCTTCTTCCACTAGAGCTATCTCATCTTCTGTGTCTTCATCGTCTTTTTTGGATTACATCTGGGGAATTAATGTGTCGCCTGATGGATTGTCTTATTCTGACTTCGTCATTGCTAGTTTCTGAGTCTTCTGACGCAGTGTAAGGAGTTGATCTCCCATTGGGATGTTGAAAAGTGATAGCTGATGATTTCCTTGTTTTTTGCCCTTCGGATTCACTTATCCGAGGTGATTCGTATTCTGGATTTTCTGCACGTTGATCCCAATAATATTGATTTGTGTCAGATGATGGACCTGCGGATATCTCGACAATGTTGGTTCTAGGTTTTACGGATAAAGTAGCCGGTTGAGGTGAGTCATCTTCAGTGCCTGTATCGAATGCAAATTGGAGTGCGTTTGTGCGGTTTTTAGGTGTTTTATCAGGCGGATCTGGATCTTTATTTCTAGGTGAAGTGCGTTTATTAATGAGACTTGGAAAAGCACTATTTCTTCCATGGGCCACTGGTGGTGCCTTTGATGGAATTTGCGTTGATGATTGGGCCTTAGGTGGTCGTCCAGGTTTTCGTTTTTCTGTAAATTCTGTGGGAACGCTTCGGGATTTTGATGGTAATACCTCAGGGATTCGAGTGGCTAATCGACGCATTCTTACTCGTTCACAAATTGTATCTGCATTTGTTGCTGTTGTTGTTGGAGCTGTCTTGAGTCTTCTAAAATGTGTAGCGATGAAACTAGCTTGTCTTGCTGGTATATTTGCATTTGTTTTATTTGCGGCTGATACCATTGGTAAAACTACTGGGTTTCGTGATAATGCATCTGCGTTTACGTTGTCTTCCTGGTTTATAATGAAACCCGAACTCATATTCTCTTAGTCTTGTTCTCCAACGAATTAGCCTCTGTACAGGAGGTTTTACTGAATCGATCCACTTTAGCGGTTCATGATCGCAAACGAGAGTGAATCTTCTACCGTACAAGTATGGGAAAAATGTAGTATACCATAAATTACGGCTAAGCATTCCTTTTCAGTAGTGTTGTAGTTGCATTTAGCAGGTTCCAATAATCTTGAGAGGTATGCGATAGGTCTATCTTCACCTATTTCACCTTGACTTAAAACTGCAGCAATGGCTTGATCTGAGGCGTCTGTTGTAAGTATAAATGGTTCATCAAAGTTTGGATATTGTAATACGGGAGCAGTACATAAGGCTTTCCGTAGATCATCGGAACCTTCCTGTTGTGCGGTTGTCCATACAAACAGTCGATCTTTCTTGAGTAACTCGCTAAGGGGTTTGGCCCGTCCTGAAAAATCTTCTATACAGCGTCGATAGTAACCTGCAAGACCCAGAAATTGTCGGATATTTGTGACGGTCTTTGGTCTTGGGAATTTCTCGATTGCTTCAGTTTTCCTAGGATCTGGACGTACATCTTTATCTCCGATGATGTGACCGAGATAGATGACTTCAGTGTTGAGAAATTCGCACTTGTCGGGTCGCAGAGCTAACTTAGCATCAGACAGTCGTTAAAAGAGGCGGTGAACACAAGTACCGTGTTCTTCGAGTGACGGTGCAAAAACCACTACGTCATCGAGATATACAAACAGTTTAATATCTTAAAGTCCAAGTAATACTCGATCCATCAATCGTTGAAATGTTGCAGGAACATTTCTTAATCCGAAAGGCATTCTAACGTAATGATAGTGTCCGTTAGAGGTACTAAATGCAGTCTTTTGATGATCTTTAGGATCCATTTCAATTTAATGAAAACCACTGGCTAAGTAAAAAGTTGAAAAATATTTAGCTCCTCCTAATCTATCAGGTATCTCGTGTTACGTCCAAAATTGGTACGTAATTATTTAAGTTTTTGTGAGTATTTGGTCCAAGCCGAAGTCTATAGACCAGGAACTCCAGAGGTTTTTGTCTTAATAATATTGTTGTTGAAGGTTAAATTAAATGATAAATTCTCGGTTTAAATTTGTCACGATATTTAAATATCGCGGCATCTTCGCATTAGGTCGGAGAGGGGCAGCAGACGGCAGCACACGCTGCTCAACACGTCTCGAATATTATTATTATTATCATTACTATTATTATTATTATTTTATGTATTATCTTATTTTATTTACTGTGTTTCTATTATGTATTCAATTTCCTAGGTAAAAATTGCGTTCAGCTCAGTAAAATTTACTGAATTTTATAAACGATAAAATGGATTTTATATACGCTGGGATGGATAATTGCGCATTTATTTATTTAATTATTTGATTATTATTATTATTATTTTGGTTGGTTGACGCATGCGCGTCAACGCAACAGTTGGCCGCCGTAAATTTGTTTATTTATTTAAAATAAATTTACGGGTCTTATAAATAAAATCAGGGAATATTTGTTTATAATATTATATTATTAATTGGCCCTGAAATATGCAAATGGTCATTTAATGTCGGGAATGGACAAATTACATACAAAACAACTCATGCATCATGTTGGTGTCGATGAGTACATTAACATGCGATAGGTATATGGCTCCATTGGTTAAAATGGGAGAACACTATAAGATGGCGCCGGCCGAGGTGCCGGCATGGGACTCACGTGCTGCCATGGCCAGACGTGGATAAGCAATTGTAAGAGCAAGGTGTGTTGCCGTTGCCATAAAGTATTTTGTTGGGACGCCATTTGGCCATTATTGGAATTTATAACGCGTATTGGACACTTGGCAATTAATATTGATCTGATTTGTTGTATTAATTATTGCATATTGATAACTTGCAATCAAATGGAGCCGGTACGAGTTTATTATATTGACGATGACTGTAAGTACCTTTGTGCTTAATACATTGGCGTGTAATTTGTCCCGCGTTGGTGGCCATTCGTATATATCTCACGTGTGAGTGAGAGAGAGAGCAATACTTATACTAAATTCAATATATATATATACTCGCGTACTTGTTTGTCCCAACGGAAATTTATCCGAAACTTGGAAAGTAATATTTGTTATATTTTATTATTCAATAATTATTGGTGACCGGGTATATGATTGACGGTAAATAATTATTGATATTTACAAGTATTATATTTTATTATAAGTAATTATTGGTGACCGTGTATAGGATTAACGGATAATAATTACTGATATTTCCAAGTATTATTTTGTGTTAGTTAATAATTATTGGTGACCGTGTATATGTTTGTCAGTAAATAATTATTAACATTTATGTTATTTACTTATCATATGTTGAATACCATAGGAAAATAATTTACACTTATTAGATATCACCAGTGGGTGCGTTATTATGTTGCGATAACGATTTAATTTATTATCAGTGTAAATTTATTTTGAGTTAACAATTAATATTGGGATCAAATTGTATGTGTGCGCCCAATAATTATTTTTTTTATATTTATTATTTATCACGTGCAAGTGATAGCAAAAGGAACATTTGTTTTATTAATTATTGTTTTTTTTGCGTGTGCGACTATTGGTCAAACGAATTGATATTGTAAAGTGAAATATTATTATTTATATTTTTTATTATTGTTAATATCCGGTGAAACAAATTTCTTTTATTAAATTAAACTATATCGGGTTAAATGGCTACCAACCCGGGATATAATTAAAATTTATTAGTATTTATTTACTGCAACTATCTCTTTCTTGCTTTCCTTTTCCAATACCTGAAACTGCTCTCTGTTTATTTATTATTTCATTTTCATTTCATTTCTTATTTATTGTTATTTTGTTCGTGGGGTACACGAACTGGCGCCCAATTCGGTTGTCTAACCCAGCCTGAGAAGAGCTGAGTGTCCAGTGGGATCGTAGGCATCTCCAAAGGACATTTTTGGTTTTCTGTTTTTCTATTTTTATTTTCAGTTTTTACCATCGGTGGGCCATAACGCCTATTTGACACTAACCACACTCCGCCGTGGGTAGTGTGAAATAGTAAGGAACGTTATAAATTTAATACATACACTGGTCACAGAAATTAAGGGATAGAGAAAAAATCCGAAATTTTTAGGTGATTTTCAACATGCTGTAACTCGGTGAAAAATGGTCGTATAAAAAAACTAAAAAAAGCAAATTGTAGCCTCAAGTTTCTAGTTTTCAGATCTCGACCTCAAAATTTTTCATCATGTACGGTTCCGGAGTAATCATAAGAAAACCAACAAAAAAAAAATTTTCAAAATTTTTGCTGGTCTTTCAATACCTCTATGGGCGACAATAAATTTTTTTAAATGATCCGACTGCCTGACTTTTCTCAAAAATTTTATGCCCTTTAATTTGGTGGCCTCAAAAAGTCTCTACGACGATTTGGCGCCGAGTTATCATTGATCAAAGCAAAAAAGTCCATTTTGGCTTTGATAATCAATAACTCCGGATGTATTGGTCGTACAGAGAATGGAAGCAGGGTTTTGAAAACTGGAAAACATTCTCTATAAGGCAAAATTAGTGGCATTTGATAGAAAAATGTTTTTTAAAGCGATATTGTTTGGTAAAGAACAGGTCAAAATTCACAAATTTAAGGATATTCGGAAATCTTGCTATAACTTTGGATATAACGGATGAACAAAGGATATCTTCGACTTTTTTTCAACCTCAAAGTGTCCTGAAAAAACCCTAAAAATTTCAAATCGCTGCGATTTTTCTTTCTTAGTGCTCCGAAGCTTTAAATTTATCGATTGTGTCAAAAATCACGATAATTGGTAGTTTCTCGGTTTTTGTTCATTTATTCGATTTGAAAATGGTTTTTTTACCGATAAACTTCATTTCTTTGATCAAAAAAATCGATTATCAAAAAAAATTGAAAAAAAAAAATTTCGAAAAAAATTTTTTTTTTTTTCAAAAATTTTTTTTTTTTTCAAAAATTTTTTTTTTTCCTATATCTGCAATGATTTATCATTGTCAAAAAAAATTCCTAAAATTTTTTTTACCGCTGTAACTGCATCTGCTTCAAATGTCAACTTAACAAACATACCCTTTCGGGAACTCTAATGCCGGCGGTAAAAAAAATTTTAGGAATTTTTTTTGACAATGATAAATCATTGCAGATATAAGAAAAAAAAAAATTTTTGAAAAAAAAAAAATTTTTTTCAAAATTTTTTTTTTTTTCAATTTTTTTTGATAATCGATTTTTTTGATCAAAGAAATGAAGTTTATCGGTAAAAAAACCATTTTCAAATCGAATAAATGAACAAAAACCGAGAAACTACCAATTATCGTGATTTCTGACAAAATCGATAAATTTAAAGCTTCGGAGCACTAAGAAAGAAAAATCGCAGCGATTTGAAATTTTTAGGGTTTTTTCAGGATACTTTGAGGTTGAAAAAAAGTCGAAGATATCCTTTGTTCATCCGTTATATCCAAAGTTATAGCAAGATTTCCGAATATCCTTAAATTTGTGAATTTTGACCTGTTCTTTACCAAACAATATCGCTTTAAAAAACATTTTTCTAACAAATGCCACTAATTTTGCCTTATAGAGAATGTTTTCCAGTTTTCAAAACCCTGCTTCCATTCTCTGTACGACCAATACGTCCGGAGTTATTGATTATCAAAGCCAAAATGGACTTTTTTGCTTTGATCAATGATAACTCGGCGCCAAATCGTCGTAGAGACTTTTTAAGGCCACCAAATTAAAGGGCATAAAATTTTTGAGAAAAGTCAGGCAGTCGGATCATTTAAAAAAATTTATTGTCGCCCATAGAGGTATTGAAAGACCAGCAAAAATTTTGAAAATTTTTTTTTTGTTGGTTTTCTTATGATTACTCCGGAACCGTACATGATAAAAAATTTTGAGGTCCAGATCTGAAAACTAGAAACTTGAGGCTACAATTTGCTTTTTTTAGTTTTTTCATACGACCATTTTTCACCGAGTTACAGCATGTTGAAAATCACCTAAAAATTTCGGATTTTTTTTCTATCCCTTAATTTCTGTGACCAGTGTATATTGTTAAAACCGTACAAATGTTATCGTTTGCTAAATAACTATTACAAAAATTTAGTTATTCAAAATTATTCAATTACAATTTTAAACGCAATATTAAATGTTAAACAACACGTAATAAAATTAATTATCCAAATACAATATCAAACCGAATAAAAATTAATTATTCCAATATAAATTCTAAACGCAAAATTAAATGTTAAACAACCCTTAAATAAAATTGATTATTCAAAATACAATTTCAAATATAAAAATTCGTGACCAGACTATTTGTTAAAGTCTCTTACAAAATTTAATGATTCCAAAATAAATTCAAATATATTAATTCGTGACCAGACTATTTCTCAAAATCTCTTACAAAATATCATTATCCCAATATAAATTCAAGTATAAAAATTCGTGACCAGACTCTTTCTCAAAGTCTCTTACAAAATTTAATTATTCCAATATAAATTCAAGTATAACAATTCGTGACCGGACTCTTTCTCAAAGTCTTTTACAAAATTTAATTATTCCAATATAAATTCAAGTATAAAAATTCGTGACCAGACTCTTTCTCAAAGTCTCTTACAAAATTTAATTATTCCAATATAAATTCAAGTATAAAAATTAGTGACCAGACTCTTTCCCAAAGTCTCTTACTAAATTTTATCTGAACCTGTGTTTACATAAAATAGTTATTAACATACCTGGTTTACACCTTCGCAGTATTTTCTGTTGCAAAATATTCAGTTGACAATAAATAATAAAAATATACTTTAAACTCTTAGTACAATGCTCACTGACTCTAATTAAAAATATACTTGTCTGTTCTACGTGGAGAAACCCGGGTGAACCCGGCCACTGAACCTAAGTTTGATTTATGATCCGCACACTTGGAGATCCTGGTCAAGAGAGAAAGTTCACACGACCAATTTTTCGGGTCTCGATTTTCGGGGCGTTCCAGTTGACCTCAATTGGGGGAAAACCGTGACCAATTAGGTGTCCGATTTCCTGGGCCCTTACCCTCACTCTTAGATTTTCCAGAGAGCGTCGTCTAAACTTCCACTACAGGTGAATGCTCTCTTATGTGTATGTGTACATATGTGTGCGTATATGTGTCCACCCACACGCAAGCACATTTACACGTAAGCAAAACACACACACACACACACATACATACACATTTTTAAAACTCAAATTCTATTATCGTTACTATTTAAACTTTTATGAATTATTATTTATTATTTATTAAATATTATTATTTATCAGGTCTAGTGTACTCACCTAAAACCTTTTACTATTACTCATTAATTATTATTTATAAGATATTAAATAAACAACACGTTATTTATTAACTATTATTTATAAAATATTATATTATTTACTAGGTCTGGTATTCTCACCTAGAACCTTTAAACATTATTTATTATTTATAAAAATATGAAATATTATTATTTGTCAGACTACGAAATAATTTTTTATGAATTAGCTTTATGAAATATTTTTAGTTGAGCTATTAAAAATGAGTCATTTGTTTAGTTAAAACATTTCTTAAATGAGTTTAAAATGTGTTCAGCTCTTATCTATAATTCGAGAACTCATAAAATTTCTATTTATTTGTTTGTTTTAGTCTTAAGCCGTTAAAAGCTTTTGTGATGCACCAAAGCGATTTCTAAACTGACTAGCGAGGCACTTAGTGTATACTCTCATTATTCTGTTCTTTACTTATTTAAAATTATAAAATGAAAAATAAAATGTTTAAATTTTGCCAGACGTAACCCTCGATAATATTAGGAAGTGGATAAGCATCCGCAATAATTTTTTCATTCAGCTGACGGAAGTCGATGACCATTCGCCATCGTTTATTACCTTTTAAATTAGGTTTCTTTGGTACTATCCATAGTGGTGAGTTATAAGGAGATTCAGATTCTGTAATTACTCCATCGTTTAATAATTTTTTTACTTGTCGACGAATTTCTTCCTTATGTACCGGAGGAAAGCGATATTGTCTGACAGATATTGGTATTTCATCTGTTGTTGATATTGAATGTTTAATTACTGGAGTAGCTTGAAGATAATCACCAGGAAGGTGGAAAAGATGAGGAAAGTCATTAATAAGCTCGTATACATGTTCTTTCTCTTCTGTATTTAGGTGTTCCAATCTTAGACTGTCGCAAATCCGTTGAAATCGATCTTGGTCGTCTTCAGGAACATCACTTCCAGAATCTTGGTCGAAGAAGTCTTCTGAGCTTCCATCGCACTCAAATAGAACGGTTTTTTGAGCAGGGACCTCTAATTGTATGTCATCTTCGTATGCATTTACCGCAGAGACATAACACTTACCATTTCTATTGGTCACTAAACAATTTCCAATGAAGATATGTTCGGGGGTTTCGAGTAACGGTACAAATCCAGTTTTCAGGTCGGTCTTCAGAAGATTTATTGGCACTATAGTTCGTGATCGTGCTTCAAGCGTAAATATTGTAGGTTCTTCTTCCCACTGGGGTTCTGGATCGAGAGTGGTAGTATGTGGATCTCCGTTAGTATTTTTTGAGGGTATTGGGTTAATTGGTTTGGAGTCTTCAACTATTGTGTTATGATGGAATGAGATTTCTACTTTTTCATTTGTTAAAAAGTCGATACCGACTATTCCGTCTGTGGAAATAGGTAAGGGATCTTCTAAAACATGAAAATTTTCAGGTTTTTTAAAGAATGTGATTTCTGTAGTTCCGAGAGTATTAATTTTCTCGGTGGTGATTCCTTTAACTACGACAGTGTTATAAGTGTTAATTATTACACGAAGTGCAAGTGCATCATGTTTGATATCGTTTGATAACGTTGATATCTGCGCCGGTATTTACAAGAAATCGTGCACTGCCATTTCTTAATTCGGGAGCTTTAAGTGTGATTACTGAGCCTTTTCCTTGAAGTCCGGTCCACATTATGAATGATTGACTGTCAGGAATGTTATTGTTGTTGGACGCGATTGTGTACGATTCACATTGCTCGGCGTCGCGTCGTTCCGCTGAGCTGCGCTGGAGTTTAAAGTCTCCCTATTTGGTGAAGGTGAACTTGCTCTGAAGACGTGTGATAATTGTTGAAGTAGTGACGGTTGTTATATCTACTATTACCATTGTAATCATTAGAATAATTATTATTTTGGTTATTACCTGGAGGATTATGTTGACTGTAATTATTATTTGTTTAATTATTTTGAGAATTGTTCTGAGTGTGAGTACTTTGATTATTAGGGTAATATGGACTCACAAGAGGTATCTGGGGTGGATATGGTATAGGTAGTGGGTACTGGTAGGGCATGTAAGGTATTGAAGGAAAATATCCAGGTGGTGGATAGTATGAAAAATAATTAAGGGGTGATCGATTGCGTGATCGATATGGCGAATTGCTTCTTTCTGGACTGCCAAGTCTGTCCCGTGAGGTGTCTCGAATAGGAGATCTTGGATATGGACTTGTGGATCTTGAATTTCCACGCAAATTATCTTCTCGGGTAAAACGAAAAGGTATAATGCCCCTTCGTTCTTCATCCTGAAAGCTAACAGTTCTTGTCCGTGTTATATCGTAGTCTTCCCGGTTGATTTGCATGTAAGCTAAGTAGTAAGAGTTCCGTTGCGAATTTCCTTTCAAATCTTCTTCTAATCGTAACGCGATTCTATTTGTACCGTTAAGGTTTTGAGGATTTTGGGCACATACCGTATATTAAGTCATCCAGCAGACCGCGCTTAAATGACTAATTCAAGACCATCGAATAATTTTTCCATAGCGGTTACTTCTGCATTGTCGATGAAATTGTCTTTTAATGAATCTACCACGTTTGCGTGAATTTTCTTTATTCTGTTGAAATAGCTTAATATAGGATTCATTTTGTTGTAACCTGATGGTTTGTACATCTGCACAATATTGCGGGTATGATTTTTTTTAAGGAAAATATTCACTTAATGCAGCCTTTAAAGTATCAAGATTGTTTGTTTCTTTATCTTTTATCTTTATATATATATATATATATATATATATATATATATATATATATATATATATATATATATATATATATATATATATATATATATATATATATATATATATATATATATATATATATATATATATATATATTTATGTCGGAGATAAAATAAGACTTGGGTTTTTCCTGAGACTTGGGAAAGTCCCAACTATATTGAGTTCGTTTTTAGACAATAAAAACTTGGTAAAAATATTTTACAATTTGATCCGCTTAAGATTTTGTTAGTTTTCATATTTACGTTTATGACGGTAGACTTAAGTCGAAGGAGCCCGTCTGGGCATCCAACGTAGACACGATCGAGAGATAGCAATATTTTCGGTATAATGAGTTTTCAAACATATGGAAGTAATTGTATGAGTTTGTAAAAATTACCTGAGATATAGTTGTGGTCGATTCGGGGACTCGAGAATATTGGGTACAGAGAGTTAGTTCTAATTGAGCAAAGGAACGGACGACATTGCTATCTTGCTATCCGACCGATCGTGTATTCGTTTTCGATTTTAATTTTACCGCCGTGTACATTTTACAACAGCAACTAGAATATTATCAATAGTTGTTATTCTCTAGTAAACTAATCGCTTGTAATAATTTGTGTATTTAATATTGTGTAATATTTGATATTTTCGTAATCTTTAATATTTCCTTGGATACTTCGATATTGTGTAGTTATCCGATACTGATATTATTGCTTGTAATCTTATTGTTTAGTGTATACGATATTTGTGAGTAGTAATTACCTGTGTGTGCTCGTTAATTTGTTTAATAAACAAGATGAGTGGCAAAGATAACAACGTAGACCCGAGTCTCATTAATATCTCAACTGGTAATTCGACATATACATATATATATATATATATATATATATATATAAATAAAAACATCTCATCGAAGTTAATCCTTAATGTAGTGTAAACATTTCGTGAAATGAAAAAAAAAGTGGTACTCACTTTTGCACACAACCCTTTAAACTAAGAGTATAATTCCACATCGTCAATGGAATTGACACTTTCATCAATTGTCTTAACGAGGAGAGGATGTTTACAATTCATTATTTTCAACAATAATACATGAAAAATATAAACAAAATCTATTAAAATTACACAATTTATCAACGTAAACTAGAAACTAATCTTTGTCGTACAGCAATTCCAAAAAGCAATGAATTTATTTATAAAGATAATTGCGATGGCTCAGTCTTTAATAGCTGAATATTAGTAACTAGAAATTACTACCAAATGTATTTGATAAAACAAAAAAACAAAAAAATCAAAATAAAGATTGCTTACCTAAAACAAAAAACAACGACACACGAACTGTCAACTATCGATATTTACATTACCTGTCAAATTAGATGCAATAATGAAACAAAAACGTTTTATTTTTTAAACAACAAATTTTTAAAAAATACAATTTCAATTAATCATTAAAATCTTAAAATATGAATGTTGACAATTTTATACAGATCAAATTATTTTAGAATATCTTGATTTAGAAAATGTGAAAAATAATTTTTTTAATCAAAATAAACTCAAGAAAAAAATTTTTTAATTTTATCCTTAAAACAATTTTTTTAGCAGAAAATATGTGAATAAAATGACTGTTTAATGTAAGAGCTGATGCAGGGACAGCGTCCAGATCCTAAGACATAACCAAGATTTCTTGAAATATTATTTAAAATCCATAAAAACCTAAAAATAATTTCTTTAATGGGGAGTTTGCAAGAAGAAGTCACTTTTGATATAAGGGTTCATGCGGGGGCAGCTTCCGGTTCCCGAGACATGACCAAGATTTCTCGAAACATTTTTTTAAATACATCAAAACCTAAAAATAATTTTCTGAACGGGGAGTTTGCGAGCAGAAGAATCGTTTGATATAAGGGTTTATGCAGGGGCGGTTTCTGGTTCCCGAGACATGACTAAGATTTCTTGAAACATTTTTTAAAATACTTCAAAACCTAAAAATAATTTTTTTATTAGGGAGTTTGCGAGCAGAAATTCGTTTGATATAAGGGTTAATGCGGGGGCGGCTTTCGGTTCTCGACACATGACCGAGACTTCTTAGAATGTTTTTCAAAATACATCAAAACCTAAAAATAATTTTTTTAATGGAGAATTTGCGAGCAGAAGAATTGTTTGATAGAAGGGTTCATGCGGGGGTGGCTTCCGGTTTCCAAGACATGACCAAGATTTCTTGAAACATTTTATAAAATACATCAAAACCTAAAAATAATTCTTTGAACGGGGAGTTTGCGAGCAGAAAAATCGTTTAATATAAGGATTAATGCGGGGGCGACTTCCAGTTCCCGAGACATGTCCAAGACTTCTTGAAACATTTTTTAAAATCCATCAAAACCTAAAAATCATTTTTTTATTGGGGAGTTTGTGAGCCGAAGTGTCATTTGATATAAGGGTTTCTGCGGGGCGGCTTCCGGTTCCCAAGACACGACCAAGACTTCTTAAAACATTTTTTAAAATCCATTGTCACGATATTTAAATATCGTGGCAGCTTCGTATTAGGTCGGGAGGGGCAACAGATGGCAGCACACGCTGCTCTCACGTCTCAAACATTATTATTATTATTATTATTTTATGTATTGTTTTATTTTAATTACTGTATCTTTATTGTTTGTTTGATTTGTTAGGTATAAATTGCGTCTGAATCAGGAAAATTTACCGATTTTTATAAACATAGAAATGGATTTTATAGACGCTGGGATAAATAATTGCGTATTTTATTTACATGTTTATGATTATTTTGGTTGGTTGACGCATGCGCGTCAACGCAACAGTTGGCATCGGTAAATTTATTTCTTTTAAATAAATTTTTTATTATTATGAATAAATCAAGGCGAGATTTACCTGTAAATGTTATTAATAAGTGGCTCTGAAATGTGCGGGTGGTCATTTAATGTTGGGAATGGGCCAAATTACACGAAAGCAAGTCATGCATTATGTTGGTGTGTGGTAATAATTTAACATGCGACAGGTATATTTCTCCATTGATTAGAGTGAGGTAGATCATAAAATGGCGTCAGCCGAAGTGCCGGCGTGAGAAACACGTGCTGCCGTGGTCAGACGTGGATAATCTGTTGTTCGAGCAGGGTGTGTGCTTGTTGCCTGTGCTATAAATTTGAGACGCCATTTGGCAATTGTTAATTAAATATAAAGTATTTGTTGGTCATTGGGGCCGTAAAATCTTTCGTTGTTTTTAATAAGTATTAAAAATTGTTAAGTGGCGACCAATGGAGCCTGTACGCGTTCTATATATTGATTGTAACGGGGTAATTTGAAAAAACTTAAACTACGCGGTCAAGGAGTGGGAGACTAGTGTCACTTGTGGGAGCTTATCTCTGGATAATAACGAAGGCAGAACTAAAGTTTGGGTCCTACGGTCGGTTGGAGAGTTGTTTTAGGCGCAAGCGCAGAAGTCTGAGGCGAGAGTATATGAGTCCCAGCTAGAGGTTTCTCGCGCTCTTTCGTCGTCGCACAGACATCAGTCAAAGTCAGACTATTTTGGTGAGAAGTATCCATAATTTGGTTGGTTGGCCGTAACATTGGTTTTACGTGAGCTGAGTGGAGAAGTATTTGAAGTTATAAATTTGGACGACGGAAGCTGCTGGAGCGATTTCCCACAACTGCACCTGGACCACGATTCGGGAGGGTGTGAATTGGTCTAAAGGAATCATCAGGCTGGAGGTTTCCTGGATATGGAGGACTACGCCAGAAACTCACGAGACGTAGGTGTCATTGGTTAATAATTTATTATATTCGACGTGGAAGTCATCACACTTTTTGTTACGAGTGGTACTCTACAAATCCTGTGAGCTCAAGTCACAACGGGAGTGAAATAAATTGGACCAGTTAAAGTGTTATCATTGCTTAGAAATAAATTACTCCGTTAAAGTTTACACATATAAAATTGTTAATATTGAGAAAACGTGGCTGTCCCACGTCAGCGTCTGCCATCTTGGGCGACGTCTGCATAGATTTTATTCAAATTTAGATCAAATAATTTAATAATAAATTAATTTTGTAATTATATAGAGTCAGTGAAATTTTATCATTAATGTAAAGTCGTCTCGTTGCTTGTCGGGTAAATAAATAATAAATTGTTAATTTTCTCCATAACTGAATTAACTGTAGCCAGACATCTTTCTAAAACCTCGCTCTCAATTATCATAACGTTCCTTGTGACCAGGAAGCGGGTGGACCCAACCTGAATCCTGAGCTAGTCAACAATTATACTTGGTACCAGGAGACCAAGTAGACCAAGATCAAAATCTAAAATCTCTTGGTGGCGCCTGTAAATAAATTTTGCAGTCGCCAATTGTAACTCGAGGCTTGGACGTGTAGGTCACACGTACACGGAAAAGTCCCGGTTATATTTGGCGCCCAACAATTGCAAAAAAAAAATCCGCAAAATAAAGTTGATTGAAAGTTGAGTTGAGGTGAGGTGACTGGTTGTAGATTAAAGGGTTAGAAAATTGTAAAGGTCAAAGTTGGGAAGGGTGCAGCAGTGAGTGGAAGTAGAGTCGGTAGGAAACTAAATATTGTTGGAAATATTTGAGTTTGGGGTAAAAGAAAAATTAGGTTTATAAAAATTACGGAAATCGGTTATAGTAAAAGTTAGTTAAATATAGATTGAAAGTTTATTTAATTTATTTTAATTTCACAACGAAAAAAATACTATTTAATTTTGATGAATTTATTCTATATACATATTTAATCTATTTTAATTTTACAACGAAAAAAATACTATTTAATTTTGATGAATTTATTCTATATACATATTTAATCTATTTTAATTTTACAACGAAAAAAAAATACTATTTAATTTTGATGAATTTATTCTTTATACAACTAAGAATTAAGCTACTCGATTCTGTTCAAATATACTTTCCCAAGTTCTTACCAGAACAAATAAGTATTTGATTATATTATTTTAAGTCCTTATTTTGATTTGTTACTAATTCTTTGTTATTATTTCGGTACATGAAATGACGTTAACCCGGTCGAAAGCAAACTCACAAAGTTTTGCTCGCCGGCTGAGTCAAGGTGACCAGCAAGAAAGAGAAGTTGTGCTATTGAGTCCAAGCGGGATAACACCGCCGCCGAGAGTACAACACTCGCCACAAAGGACATTAATAAATAATTCCTCAAGCTCTACAACTACTTCGACTGTAACGTCACAACAAACACAATCACGTCAGCAGGCAGGCTTGCCAGTGATTAGAAGGCCCGTTTTTAATCCGACAACGTCAGGGAGTGGTAACATTAGAACTAATACAAATAATACAGGTCATAACCCTGGATTAAATTCGAATATGAATCCTGGAAATTTATTGAATTCAAATAATGATAATCGGGATAATTTACTAAATCCTAATCATGGAGCAGGGGATAACAATAACCCTGAAAGAAATACAATTAATTTAAACAATGGAAATCAAGATTTGTCGGGGCCTAATACAAATAATGCTTCAGACATAGATAATAATTTGAGTAATTCTAATCGTTTAAACGGTAATCAAACAAATAGAACAAATCAAGGAGAGGGATCTCAGGGTAATTTACCCAATAATAATTTAATGAACCAAAATAATGGTAATAATTTAAATAATAATTTGAACCAGGATTCATATTCAAATAATTTAACTTCAGGACCTGAATTAACAAATGATTCGATAAATAATACAGAAAGATTAAGATTAAGTCACAATTATAATAATAACTCGTTAGATAGAATGGGACAGAATGCTTGGTGCGCATTTGATATTCCAAGTTCACGTACTAATGAACAGATAAACGGGAATCGGTTCCCTGTCGATACGAGGGGAGGTAGTGCTTTTTCTGAGTTAATCTAGTACCGAACCAAGTCGAGGAGAGAATGGACCGTTTGTCTGAAATGGTTAGGGCTCAGAACGAACTGAATGAATCGAACGCGAGATCTATAGATAGACTGATTGAAGCCATAAATAATATCGCGATTGTTAATAATCAGAATGCGAATGCATTACGGTCTTCTGGCAATACCGCAAGTTCTGAGACTCACGGTTTTGGTGGGGGGGAGAGTGATGCATTTCGCGCCTGTAATAATAATCGTAATACGGCGAGTAATGATGTTAGTTCGTTCGGCAATAATCGCTTAACAACAGGGGCTAATCTGTCGTCAAACACAGGTGTCCCTGGTGCACAATCTACTTATCAGGGCCACATGAATGACCCTGTCGGTTCAGTCAATTATAATGGTCAAGCCTAAAATTTTAATGGTAGTTTCAGGTCTCAGACTTCCTGTCAAAATAATATACACTCGAATGCTCGTGTGAATTCAGATTCTCGAATATCTTTAGACCGTCGATGGAAAGAAATCACTCAGGAGCTAAGAATTTGGCAACTGAGATTCCCTCAAGGTGATTTAAGTGCAGATCAATTTTTGTTATCGGTAGAATCTAAAGCGAGTAGGGAAGGATGGTCTGAGGGAGAAGTTTTACGATTAATGGGCCACATTTTGGTAGATCGTGCAGCTCGTTGGTACGATGTGAATTTTTCAAGATGGATGGGTTATGATCATTTTAGAGTTGAGTTTTTGAGAGTGTTTGGTGCATCAAAGACAGATCAACAAATCATGATGGAAATTATTCAGATGCGCCCTAATGAAAAGGAGTCGCCTGCGGAGTTCGTTTTTCGCATGCAACAAAAATATCGTATAATGTATCAACCTCCGTCAGAATATGAGCAGGTAACGAGTATACGGAATCACCTGAAGGGTGAATTACGCACTTTAGTTTTTGCGAGAGCTGTTAGTACATACGATGGGTTGTTGTCGGCAATACATGAAGCTACACAAGCGTTGGAAGAGAGCAGTAGGGTGTATGGGGTTGAAAAGTCGGCAGATGAGAAATCATCTAGATTTCGTGATAAATCGCGTTTTTTTGCTCTGCAAGGGGCAGAAATGTCTTTAGATACGGAGGAAGGTAGTCAACCGTTTGTGATAGAGGAAATTTTGGAAGACGAAGATGGGAATTATACGGTATGCGCAGCCGCGAGTAGTAATAATCAGTCATCCTGGCGGGGAGGTGACTCTCGTTCTCGCCCTCGGTTTAACGTACAAGTGAAAAGGGGTTATCGTCCCCAAAATCCTTCTTTTCTGTCTTCATCACAACCTACAGGCATAACGCAGCAACAATATCCTGTACATTATTATTATTCGAACCCATACGGTCCGCCATTTTCTCAACCACCAAGTAATAATTCTTCCCCAGCCCAATTGTCACAATCAAATAATCAGGTACCTTTGATACCTGCCCCATTACCAGCTGTGATGCCTGCTACCCAAAAATACGCTCCTTGGACAACAACTAGTCGTTTTCCACGAACTTGTCATAATTGCGGACAAGTTGGACATACGTTCGATATTTGTATAAACCCAAGAGCTGATGTTTGTAACATTTGCCAACAGCCAGGTCATACAAGACAAAATTGTAATGTCTCTCAGGTTATTCAGTCTCGTTCATCAAGCTCAAGTCAAATACCTGTCAATAATTCTGATCAATCTCTGGCTGATACCTCCAATTCAAAAAACGGGTAGTTCTTGTTCGAGAAAAATCCCCCTCGAATGAGAATACAAGTATACATAAAGCGGGGATTTCTTTAGAAGAATTCAAAAGAATTAATTTTAAAAAGAAACAACTTAGTCCAAAACAAAATCAACGGGTATTAAATTTTCAAGAATTTTTAAAACTTAAAGAGAAGTGTATAGATAAATTTTACGCAGCAAATAAAAGTAAATTAGTAAAGCCAACTCAGTTAAAAATTTTCCAAGATTTTAAGAATGAAAAGATGAAAATTTCAGTAGATAGTAAAAACAAAAATTTAACTGGGAACCAAAAGGTAAATTCATTTTCTAAAATAAATAAGTTGAGTGGGGAATTAAAGGGGAATGAGGTAGGATTAAGTATAGGATTAGATAGGTTAAGTAATGGTGAAGGTGGTATTTCCAATGTCTCGCTGGTGCAGGATGTTGATGCCTCTGGCGCGTGGCCACGTGTTGGGGATGCCAGTGGAAATTTGAGAAGTGATTCTTCAATTTCTATTGATGACTCTGACGTGTGTACGCGCGTTGGGGATTCCAGGGTTACAGATCGGGAAGAGATAGTAATTCCTGATGAGATTTCAGTAGAGAATGATCATACTGGAATAATTAGTAATGTAAATAATATCTTTGTAAATATAGGTAGTTTATTGAATAAAATTGACGCAAATTATTCAGAGGGAACTTTGGGATCAGTGAAGGGGCTCTCTGATAATTTAGACAGGCAGTCGGACTTCAATCCGATTGGTCAAAATTTTAATGTTATTGATAATTTTAATTCACACATAAATAAAATATATTTTGATTTAAATGAAAATGATATTAAGAAAATTTTAGGAATTTCGAATGGTGTCGATGATGATGGATGCCAACTAGCTCTGAGACATCTAATTCATGCTCTGGAAGGGACTAGAATATCTGATACAATGCCTCAAATCATAGATATAGGACCTGATGAATTGGAGGAAAGTAGTCATATTGATTTGGAGAACACCCCATATTTATGTGGCTTAGAGCCTTTAGAATCTGAAGATGAAAGTGATGAAGAGGGAGATACAGAGGTCGAGACGGAAGAAAGTAGTTTTGACTCAGGGCTTGAGTCAAATGATTTTGAATCAGGAAATTTTTCCTCGGATATTAACTCCTCGTCTCTACCTGTGTCATCCCGTGCTTCATTTTTACCTGCTACATTGCGTAAGAACACTTTATCGACATCTTTCGTTAATCGTTTGGCGTCTCGGAAAACATTTATCCCAGGTACTGGACCTGTTCCACCCGTGGTAACAGCCCGAATCCCTGTATCCGTCTGGGTATTTGGAGTACAATTAAATGGCATCCTAGATACGGGCAGTGAACGTTCGTACATGAATTCTCGTGTTTATGAGAAAGTACAAGAGTTAAGTTCAGGGAGTTTACAGCCTGACGATACACAACGTCGGGGTGTCTTACTTGCGAATCATACGTTGTGTAAAACGAAAGGTGGGGCTCCATTTATTCTTCAGGTAGGATCAGTCGCGGGCGAGCAATACTTAAGTATACTCGATGGGTTGAGTCACTCGATTGTTTTAGGGATGGACTTTGCTTTGGCATTTGGAGTTCAAATTGACTGTAAAAATAAAACGTGGCGATTTTCAGTGTGTTCGGAGTTACATCCGTTTGAATCAATTAAATGTCGGGAGTCTTCGAATGCTTGTCTTCTGTTAACTTCTGAACAACAAAAAGATTTAGAATTATTTCTTCAGACAGAAATGGATAAATTTAAAGTTCTTCCAAATCAGGGACTAACTGATTTGGTCCGCCATTCAATCGTTATCCCTCCAAGTGCTAAACCAGTAAATATTCGTCCGTACCGACGGAGTCCTGTGATTTCAGCGGAATTAAATCGACAAGTAAAAGAACTGCTTGCAAAAGGGTATATCCGAGAGAGTGACAGTCCATGGTCGTGTTCGCCTGTTATGGTACCCAAGGCAAATGGCGATTTGAGGTTCTGCGTTGATTATCGGCCTATTAATAGAATATCTGTTGTTGCAGCGAATCCACTTCCAAACATGTTACGAATCCTGAGTGCTCTCCATGGTGCCGTTTTTATTAGTACTATGGATTTAAAAGAAGCTTTTCACCAGATCCTGATGGCTGAGACTTCTATTCCATATACGGCGTTTTCTGTCGAAGGTTTAGGACATTTCGAGTGGGTCAGAATGCCTTATGGACTATCTGGGGCACCTGGGACGTTTCAGAAGGCTATGGATAAGTTACGCGAACATTTTGTTAGATTACTTAATGAACGGGACTTACCCCGGGAATGGGCTGATAAGGTTTTTGCCTACTTAGACGATTGGGTCATTATTAGCAAAACTTACGAGGAACATAAACAAATACTTTCTTTAGTATTTGAGGTATTTCGAGGGGCGGGTCTAATGATCAATCCTGTAAAGTGCAAGTTTGCTCGTTCTGAGGTAAAGTTTTTGGGCTTTATCGTGGATCAGGAAGGTCTTAGACCAGATCCTGAGAAGATCTCACCTATTGTACAATACCCTCGCCCAATCAATCGGAAACAAGTCAGACGTTTTTGTGGCATGGCAAACTGGTACCACCGACACCTTCAAAATGTTGCTCGCGTACAGGGTCCGTTGAATAAGCTTTGTAGTCCAACGTCGGAGTGGAAGTGGGGTAAAGAGGAGGAAGACGCTTTCTGTCAGTTAAAACAAGCTTTGGTAAACGCCAAAACTTTATCTATTCCTCAGGTCGGCTTACCATATTATCTTTATACAGATGCTAGCGATACAGGTTTAGGAGCGTTTCTAGTCCAGAAAGATCCTTTGTTAAAACGTGAATATTTACTTACCTGTCTTAGCCGTCCTTTGCGAGGAGCAGAAACTCGTTATACAACTACGGAGAAAGAGTGCTTGGCGGTGGTATGGGCGGTAAGGAAACTTCGTTGTTATCTTGAAGGTTCGCCATTTACTGTCGTGACAGATCATTCGTCGCTAAAGTGGCTCCATTCGCTTAAAGATCCAAACGGTCGTCTAGCCCGCTGGGCTATGGAATTATTAGCTCATCAGGTTACTATTGAACATCGACGCGGAATAGAACATGACGGACCTGACGCTCTTTCTCGCATGTACGAAGATAATGATCCGGTTCCATGGTCGGAAGTGGTAAATACTTTAGAGGGTAGAGAAGTCAGTTGTGTACATATTCAGTCTCGAAATTGGTATGATGTTCGTAAGGCTAATGTTATGAATCATCCAGGAAATTATTCGGGATGGCGTATCAAGAATGATCGCTTAGAATATTATCGTCCTGATCCCATGAAGAGTGTTGTTGGAGACCCAGACGCATGGAAACGGGTTGCTAAAGAATCAGAGGTTATTGAAATTCTCAGGCGTAATCATGAGGAACCAGATGCGGCTCATTTGGGGAGAGACCGTATGTACCATCGTATCTGTGTTCAGCACTATTGGCCTGGTATGTACAAGGATGTGAGCGAGTATGTCGATAACTGCGATACCTGTAAAAGAGTTAAAAGCAAAACGACCTCAACTCAAGCTCCGATGCAAACTCGGCAGCCAATTAATCCGTGGGCTGTGATTGCTGCTGACGTGACTGGTCCTTTTCCCCGTTCGGTTTCGGGTAATCAATATATCTTGATAATTCAAGACCTTTATTCGCGTTTCATTGAAGTATATCCATTACGGCGCCAGACAGGTAAGAGCGTGGTCCATGCGCTCCGGAATGTTATTGGCCGTTGGGGTAAACCCCTAATTTTAGTTACCGACAATGGGCGCGAATTCGTTAATCAGGAGGTTCGAGAGTACCTGAATTATGTTGGGGTTAAATTAACAACACTAGCTATAGCCCACCCTCAAGCTAACCCAGTCGAGCGAATAAATCGCACCTTAAAACCCATGATACGCGCCTTTATCGATAAAGATCAAACGAAATGGGATTCTCATCTGTCGGAGTTTCAATTATCTTATAATAGTTCGTATCATTCCTCTTTGGGATTATCGCCCTACTTTCTTGTACATGGTCGTGAACCATATCTTACTAATCAAATTACTGATATGTCTTTAGATGAGGTAGATTGTAGCAATTCTGAGTGGTCCGAACGAATGAAACGTATGGATGAATTACGCCATAAAGTAGAACAAGAAATGTCCAAAGCCAGTGCAAAACAGGCTAAATATCACGACAAACATGCTCGTGACGTACCTGATGTAACTGTGGGAGACCGCGTTCTGTATCCAAACAGAAAATTAAGCAACAAGGCACAGAAATATAATGCAAGTCTTGCACCTAAATATTTAGGTCCCGTGACAATTTATAAAATTATTAGTCCCTTGGTCGTAGAGCTGAGGAACGAATCTGGTAAGAGCTTGGGCAAACATTATATTCCTGACTTAAAAATCTGTCGTTCAAGTAGTCGGCTTAAAGAAAAAACCGGTTTGAGTGTTTAACATATTCAATATTTCGTTGCAGTTTCGGCAGTGGAGGCAACATCGGAAATTTACCCCGGAAAATGAAACGTGGCCACAAATGTTGGAGGCTTTTTTAGTTTATATTCGTCCACGTCGTGCAGCACAACGCCAGAAGATGAGACGGCGTCGTCACAAACGACAGGCAAGACTGCAACTAATGCCTGTCATTCCAGCTGATGTTGCTCCGCGTGATAAGCCGCGTGAACCGGATCAGGATCCAAATCCTGTGAAAGCAGTCGTAGAAAAAAACAGATCGGCGGATCTAGCTTATTGTCCCGTTCAGGTTGGAACTAATTCACCTGCCGATCCTGAAGAGATAAACCAGATGGAGGAGGAATATGAAGCCGTAGAAGAATCTTTACGTCAGATTTTAGAGACCCCTATTCAGGAACACGAGGCAGTTCGCATAAAGGTACCCATTGTTCCTCGTACTAAGAAAGTTCCTGTTTTCCATTACCAACCATCTGTCAAACCATACCCTTTGTTTCCCCCGGTTCATGATTATCCTACACCCCGCTTACTGCCTCCGGTTACTGTTTCTCAAGAAAATCCAGAAAAGGGTTACTTGCGTTTGCTCTATATACGACGCGCCCCACAGACCCTCAAGGGAGGTATGGCCTATCGAAAAGGACGCGAACCGTCCCGTGGCCGCACAACGACCTTGAACAGTCCATAATTTTGGCACTCTTGTTCATATACTATTTAAAAATTTCTAAATTTTGTTATTCTACTTCCACTTACGCAAATTATATTCTTGACAACTCACTTTTATAATCATTATAGTTCTCATTAAAACTTCTTTTGTGTGTGAAATTGGAGTATAAATATTTACCGAGTGTCTTTTCAGCAGCAGGTAGCTGAGCTGATTTTGATTTATTTAAGTTAAATTTTTATTTTCTATATTTTAAATTAATTTTTGTTTGAGATAAGCCCGCACAAGCGACGAGTCTACTGCTAATTTTATAAACCTGACGCGCGAGTTTGGAGGGGGAGGGTGTAACGGGGTAATTTGAAAAAACTTAAACTACGCGGTCAAGGAGTGGGAGACTAGTGTCACTTGTGGGAGTTTATCTCTGGATAATAACGAAGGCAGAACTAAAGTTTGGGTCCTACGGTCGGTTGGAGAGTTGTTTTAGGCGCAAGCGCAGAAGTCTGAGGCGAGAGTATATGAGTCCCAGCTAGAGGTTTCTCGCTCTCTTTCGTCGTCGCACAGACATCAGTCAAAGTCAGACTATTTTGATGAGAAGTATCCATAATTTGGTTGGTTGGCCGTAACATTGGTTTTACGTGAGCTGAGTGGAGAAGTATTTGAAGTTATAAATTTGGACGACGGAAGCTGCTGGAGCGATTTCCCACAACTGCACCTGGACCACGATTCGGGAGGGTGTGAATTGGTCTAAAGGAATCATCAGGCTGGAGGTTTCCTGGATATGGAGGACTACGCCAGAAACTCACGAGACGTAGGTGTCATTGGTTAATAATTTATTATATTCGACGTGGAAGTCATCACACTTTTTGTTACGAGTGGTACTCTACAAATCCTGTGAGCTCAAGTCACAACGGGAGTGAAATAAATTGGACCAGTTAAAGTGTTATCATTGCTTAGAAATAAATTACTCCGTTAAAGTTTACACATATAAAATTGTTAATATTGAGAAAACGTGGCTGTCCCACGTCAGCGTCTGCCATCTTGGGCGACGTCTGCATAGATTTTATTCAAATTTAGATCAAATAATTTAATAATAAATTAATTTTGTAATTATATAGAGTCAGTGAAATTTTATCATTAATGTAAAGTCGTCTCGTTGCTTGTCGGGTAAATAAATAATAAATTGTTAATTTTCTCCATAACTGAATTAACTGTAGCCAGACATCTTTCTAAAACCTCGCTCTCAATTATCATAACGTTCCTTGTGACCAGGAAGCGGGTGGACCCAACCTGAATCCTGAGCTAGTCAACAATTATACTTGGTACCAGGAGACCAAGTAGACCAAGATCAAAATCTAAAATCTCTTGGTGGCGCCTGTAAATAAATTTTGCAGTCGCCAATTGTAACTCGAGGCTTGGACGTGTAGGTCACACGTACACGGAAAAGTCCCGGTTATATGATGATGACTGTAAGTATCTTTGTGCTTTATACATTGGCGTGTAACTTGTTTACCGCGTTGGTGGCAATTTGTATATCTCACGAGTGTGAGTGAGCGAGAGCGCAATACTTATTAGTAAAGTCCAACATATATATGTGTCGGAAAGTCATTACAACCTTGGGCGTTATCCCGAGTATTGGTCTCAATACTAATATCTCTTATTTTTATTTAAAATATGAACGAATATTAATTATGCAACACAATGATTTAATATTAAAAGTATTGTTCATAAATAACGATACTTAGACAAGTAAAAGAATAAACATAGTATCGCACAAATATCAAAATACACTAAATACTAATTAATGCAATAATTGATTACGCAGGGAATTAGAATAATTGCAATACACGACAGTCCAATAATATTCAAATAAAACCTAATCGAATAATTTACAAATACTACGGTAAACTAGGCTCGAGAACGAATCCACGGTCGACAGGAAAACTTGTACTCGCACAACGAATGCTCAATCAGAACTAACTGACTCAACTAGTACCAAACTCTGTACTTTTCGTTAAAAACCTTTTTGTCAAAATATTCAAAGAAGGACAACCGTCTCATATTATCTTACTATCTTGTCCTCTGTGTCTTACTATACCCATCCTGTGACCGTGGCTACGTTTGGTGAACAGATGTCACAGCGAGCCTAAGCCTCCCGTAATAAACATAATCTGCTTAAGTTGTAAACAACTAGAACTTAAATTTTATTATTTAATTGTTACTATAAAAACTAGTCTCGACTGTTGGAAATTTCCCGTCCTATTGGAAAACCCCGTTTTATTCTTTCATCGACATATATATATATATATATATATATATATATATATATATATATATATATATACTCGCGTACTTGTTTGTTCCAGCGGTAAATATTTATCCAATACTTGGAAACTAATATTTATTAATTTTATTATTGAATAATTAGTGGTTATTGTTCGTATGTTCTGGCGGTAAATATCTAAAAATATTTACATTTATTTTACACCATCATTTGAGTTTTATTGGTGGTTTATTATTGTTTGCGGTAGATATTTACAACTAATCAATTATTATCTGTGAACACTTGGGATTTGCTGTAAAAATATTGTTTGTTTTATTTATTATTTTTGCGGTAAATATCTACACGTATGTAATTATTATTTGCAAGCATTCTTTATTATTTTGAGTTGAATATTTTACAATTATTTATATATCATCAGTGATTCTTTATTATTTTTGCGTTAAATATTTAATACCCTGTGGAAAATGTTTCATAAAATCTCATAAAAAAAATTGGCTATGAGAAAACGATCAGTATTTGTCCACGAGAAATCTCAAAAATTCTTATACAATTATTTTCTCATAGATGGTGCATCAAAAAAAAATTTTTCTTAAAATTCTTATAGATATGATCAGAATCTATAAGAAATAGAAGCTGAAATTTGGTGATTATAAGTATTTATAAGTTATCGAAAACTATGAAGTTTTAATTTGTGTAGATTTTGAAAATGAATAAGATTGTATGAGACAATTTCTGAAGTAATCATATGAGATTTGATATTGATTAATCAATGTGAGTATAGTAATTTTCCATCTAGTAACGAGGAAATTTATGAGATTGATTAAGTTATACTTTCTTTAGAAACTTCCCGAACAATCTATGAGATTGAATCATTTTATTTATTTATAAGTTGAATGAGTTCCTATGCTGTATATTCAAGGATATTTACATGAGTACTTACGCGGAAAATCATCAGCAATCGATTCCCAAATAATCTATGAGATTAATTCAGTTTATTTATGTATAGATTCAATAAGTTCCTATCATGGATATTTGATGATATTTGTATGAGTATTTACGCAGAAAACCTTCAGCAATCGATTTCCGAACAATCTATGAGATTGAATCATTTTATTTATTTATAGATTCAATGAGTTCCTATCATGGATATTTGAGGATATTTGTATGAGTATTTACGCAGAAAACCTTCAGCAATCGATTTCCGAACAATCTATGAGATTGAATCATTTTATTTATTTATAGATTCAATGAGTTCCTATGATTATATTCGAGGATATTTCTATTATTTACGCGGAAAATCTTCAGCAATCGATTCCCGAATAATCTATGAAATTGAACCATTTTATTTACTCATCGTTTCAATGAGTTTCCATGATGTATATTCAAGATTGTTTGTCAGTTTTTACGCGGAAAATTCACAGCGATCGATATCAGAATAATCATGAAACTGAGTCAGTTTATTTACTGATCAATTCAAAAAGTTTTTATGATATATATTAAAAAAATTTAATTTAAGTTTTTATGCGGAAAATTCTCAGCAGCAATCGTTGATGATTTTATAATTATTAATTGAATTTTCGTTGATATTAGAGTAAAACGAGCTACGGCCATTAATTTTTAGCAGTATCCAGAAAGTACTTATTTTATAAATTTTTATAAAAGACCTATGTACATTAGGATGTATCGAAAAACAACATTTTTCTCATTTTTTTTTTGGGCACCACCAGAAATCAATAGTGTATGACAAATTAAAAATTCTTTCTGAAGATCAGCTCTTAAATTCAAGTTTTAGAGGTAGTTCATCGAGATTTTTGATTTCCCATTTAAATAACATACTCTGTAAACATGAATAAGTGAAATAGGTGAATACTCACTAATTTTAAGTGCAAAAAAACTATATAAGAGAGAATTTTTAGGAAAAGTAAAAAAAAGTCCAAATTTACTATAACTAGACTTCGTGCTCCAATAACTTCTGAACAGATGAATTATCAAAAAATGATAAGAGCTGTTTTTTCCAGAGCGTTTAAATCTCTACATAAATGTATCCTGGCCTCACCTGTACAATGAGCCATAGTCGAGCTAAAAAATTCCGAACTAAAAAAATTTTTGTTCCCATGTTATTTAAACGGGAAATCGAAAAATCCCGATGAGCTACCTCTAAAACTTGAATTTGAGAGCTGTTCTTTTGACAGAATTTGTAATTTGTCGTATACTATCGATTTCTGGTGGTGCAAAAAAACAAAAATGTTATTTTCCGACACATCATAATGTACATCATTTAGAGTGCCTTAATATTTAACGAATCACCAAAATTAATGAGTCTACAAAGTGGGTTATGGACAATAAGTATTTAGGGATATATGTATGGGCATTTAAATAGTAACTTCAAAGTACTTTTTTAGAATACTAACATTATACTTACATTTCCTCCCAAACTATTAATTTGACATTATTAGTTTTTAATAACTTAAAATCATAAATATCTACATATTTACACTAGAATTTGGAGACGGACAAATTTGAAAAATTTTTAGGTCTTGGTGTTACTTTTTTATTTTGGTACAACGACAGTACAGTTGACTTCTAAGCATAATGATGTAAAATATATATGCTTCTGAACATAAATATAGTCTTATTTTCCTAGAAGCTCTTTTTCTCTACTTTCATCATCGTTCTTGTTTTCTTTATCTTCATCATTTTCTTGATTATTTTTTTCGTCGAAATTGTCGTCTTTCCCTTCTTCGTCAGAACTCTCTTCGCCAGATTCTTCAATGTTCTCCTCAGTACCTTCTCCTTCAGCCTTGTCATCCATTTCACTACCGCTTTCTTCGTCTGAATTACCGTCAACTATATCACTACCTTCCCCATCAGGTTCTTCGTTTTTTTTCTTAGCTGTCTCTTTTGTTTTCTGAAATTCAAAGATAAGTAGGTTAAAACTTTAATTTTAATTTGATCTTAAAATAATTTTATATCGCTCAAGAAAGTATCCTATGAAATTAAGTAAGGTAAAAGCCCCTATACCCGCTCAGTACCATTAGACGCTCATTTTGACTGTTTAATGCGTTCCTTATAATTTTTATAAAAAATTAATTTCAACTAAATATATTTACCTATGATGTATCAAATTATTTAATAATTGATTATAAATTTAAATTAGGTGAATGTTTTCAAAATCACGCTCAGCCAGGAACGATTTACTGTAACGTTCGTTCGTTAATTTAAATTTAGATTACGTCAAATTTTTTAAGAATTTTTGTAACTATATCTTATAAAATATATTTTTTTAATTTATGAAATTTTATACTATGAAAGAATAAAGTAATATAATTCATAAATTATTTGTCCAAATCAATAAACTTATCATAGTTTAATTGATATTGTCTTTGAGCGACCATAGGGCAATATGTTAATCGAGCAATGGTACATCACAACTTTTAGTAAGCGACTATGAGTACAGTCAAGGACTTTAGTTAAAAAATTAATAATAATTATCAACATCATTCTTAAAACTAAAATTTTATGGTAATACTCAAAACTACAAAAAAATAATTATAAAAAAAATATGCATTTTCATTTTATTTATTAATTTATACTGAGTGATTTAATTTCACTGCAATGAAAAGCGAGCGGGTATAGGGGCTTTTACCTTATATAATAAAACAAAAGCTTATGTTTATTTTGCTGATGTGAATACAATGTTTCAGATTAAAATTTTTAAAGTAACCTTGAACTGATTATTTACCTTTTTAGGAGCTCTCTTTGAGCTTCGCAGATCTGTTATTTTGCTTCTGATGTACAAATCTACTTTTTTTAATTCTTTCTCAATATCGGGCTCTTCAACTTTTTGTTGTTCCAGATGAAATCGTAGAATATCTATATTTGAATGAAATCAATTACTAACGAATTTAAAAACTCCAAATAATAGTGTAGATGTACCAGTTTTGGACAAAAACAACTTTGCTCAAATGATTTGAATAACATACAAGAATATCATAGATGACCCTTATTAAAAAAAGCGATTTAAAACGATTTGCAATGTTAAATGCCCATAAGAAGGGCGATTCAAAAGCATTAAAAAGTATTTAAAATTTTTTTCGTATCGTTTTAAATCGCTTCTTTTAATAAGGGGATGTTATCGTAATCAAAAAAACTTAAGTGAATTTTATTACAATAATAATATTTTTTCTATTTTTACAATATCAATATAAACTAGCAAGTGTCAAAAACTGGAGATTTTATCTCATTTATTGGACATGTATGAGAATTGTTTTTTTCGATACACGGAGAAAAATGTCGGCTCGAAACCTACCAATTTTTATTATGCTATCGACCAAGCTTGTAACAGGAAGGGAAGCATCCAAAAAATTATTATGCTCATACGAAAAATTATTATGCTGTATAATAATACTTACTACGCGCGAGGCACTTATCGATAAGATTTAATAACAATTACTTCCAACATTGTAATAGTTGTGATGCGGCATAATAATTTTTCATAAGAGCATAATAATTTTTTGGGTGCTTCCCTCCGTGTTTCAAGTTTGGTCGATAGCATAATAAAAATTGGTAGGTTCCCTATCCAAAAATTCCCATAGAATCCACTCAACTGCGACAAAAACCGCATAGAAACCAATACAGTCTATAGGATTCTATGCGGTTTTTGTCGCAGTTGAGTGGATTATATGGGAATTTTTGGATAGGGTTTTGAGCCAACATTTTTCTCCGTGTGATAACCGTCAAAACATATGTCGCGTTACAGATACCATAAGGGCGTATAAAAAGTTTTTTTTGAGAATTAACGTAATTCGATCCTATAAGTATAGAAGAGACAAAAAATTTCTGTTCCAAAAATTAAAATTTTTTTAATACGCCCTTATGGCTCCCGGCGCGGGTACCGGAAGCTAAAGGGCGTATAAAAAAAAATTTTGTTCCGGAATCAATGTGATTGTGATCTTACAGTATGTGACTGTCAGAAAACATTCGAATTTAGATGAAAATTTTTTGTTTCTTAGAAAAAAAATTTTAATTTTGAAAAAAAAATTTTTTTTTTATAATTATAAAAAAAAAGTGAAATTTTGGAAAGAATTTTTTTTTTTTTAATATACTTTTTAAACATAATCACGTCGATTCCTGGAAAATAAATTTTTTATACGCCCTTATAGCTCTCGGTACCCGCGTCGGGAGCCATAAGGGCGTATAAAAAAATTTGATTTTGGAAAAAAAATTTTTTCGTCTCTATTATATTTATAAAGCATAGTTACGTCAATTTCCGAAAGAAAATATTTTGATACGCCTTTATGGCTTTTCAGCAGTATATTTTGCAGGTATACGCCCTTCTGGCATCTGTAACGCGATGTAGTTTTAACTAATATATTCCATTTCAATTGATCAATCAATATTTAGAAAATTTTCGTGGGAACTTATAGGGATACATTAAAAATTCTATGAAATCGGTGAATTCCTTGATAAATGAAGGAAGAAGAGCATGAAATTTTTTGGGATTCCGTGCATGTCCCAGGTAGATTCTTATTTAAATTTGTTACAATAATAAAATTTATTTTTATAATAATGTATTACCTCTTATGGCATGTAATCTTTTAGGACACAATGGTGGTTTTTGCTCAGCCTGTTTAATTTTATTGGATTTTTCACCATACAAACTACTACTCATTAACTCGTCTTCACCCTGATTAAAAAAATGTATTTGACAGGATTAAAAAGGATTAAAATTTTAATACTTTCAAATCCTTCTAAATACTGTAAATCCTTTTTAAAAATTCACGATTAATCATATTAAATACTTTTTAATACTAAAATAATCGAAAGGAGTAGAAGGATTTGAAAGGATTTAACTAGCATTTAAAATTTCTAATGCTACCGAATACTTTTTAATCCTGAAATAATAATTTTATTTCGTTATCTTTTTAGGATATAAAAGGATTCAACTAGCATTCAAAATTTCTAATGCTATTAAATACTTTTTAATCCTGAAATAATAATTTTATTTCGTTATCTTTTTAGGATATAAAAGGATTCAACTAGCATTCAAAATTTCTAATGCTATTAAATACTTTTTAATCCTGAAATAATATTTTTATTTCGTTATCTTTTTAGGATATAAAAAGATTCAACTAGCATTCAAAATTTCTAATGCTATTAAATACTTTTTAATCCTGAAATAATATTTTTATTTCGTTATCTTTTTAGGATATAAAAGGATTCAACTAGCATTTAAAATTTCTAATGCTATTGAATACTTTTTAATCCTGAAATAATATTTTTATTTCGTTATCTTTTTAGGATATAAAAGGATTCAACTAGCATTCAAAATTTCTAATGCTATTTAATACTTTTTAATCCTGAAATAATATTTTTATTTCGTTATCTTTTTAGGATATAAAAGGATTCAACTAGCATTTAAAATTTCTAATACTATTGAATACTTTTTAATCCTGAAATAATATTTTTATTTCGTTATCTTTTTAGGATATAAAAGGATTCAACTAGCATTTGAAATTTCTAATGCTACCGAATACTTTTTAATCCTGAAATAATGTTTTTATTTCGTTATCTTTTTAGGATATAAAAGGATTCAACTAGCATTTAAAATTTTTAATGCTATCGAATACTTTTTAATCCTGATATAAAGTTTTTATTTCGTTATCTTTTTAGGATTTAAAAGGATTCAACCAGTATTTAAAATTTTTAATGCTATCGAATACTTTTTAATCCTGATATACAGTTTTTATTTTAATATCTTTTTAGGATATAAAAGGATTCAACTAGCATTTAAAATTTCTAATGCTACCGAATACTTTTTAATCCTGAAATAATATTTTTATTTCATAACCTTTTTAGGATATAGAAGAATTTCACCAGTATTTAAAATTTTTTATGCTACCGAATACTTTTTAATCCCCTCGCGGTTTTCATGATACGGTTTGAACACTGTATTAAAAGAGCATACACGTAGTCGATAACAAGTAGTTTTACCGTATTTATACGGTATGTTTGTGAAATTTAATTACGGTATTCCTACAGAGCGTATACTGCGTTTATACGAAGCTTATACTAGTCCATCGGCTGAAGAGGAGGTCCCGTAAACATTTTGTTGGCACCGGGTAAATCCAACTGTTTCTTGTGTATTTTGGGCCAAGGATCACGAAAATCGGGTCCATTTTGTTCAAAAGTGGTGCAAACAATTGTTTATAACAATTTAATTGTGTAAATCAAAATAACTCCCGAACGGCTGGTTTGTTGGGGCAGCGTAGAGGAAAAAAAATGTTCAGAATAAAAAAATACACAAAAAAGATATCACATGTTTTTTTTGTATCTCGAATTTTTCGCGAGATATAATAAAAAAACGAGCCGGCGCTCGGACCTCTCCCTCTCGCACTAGCGACTGCCTATGCGCGAGCTCTCTGCGCCAAATCGCGTCAGATGCTTGATTGGCCGGAATTTTTCTAAGTTTTTTACATTAAAAATCAAAGAAAAAAAAAAAAATCGACAAATTGTCGATACTACCAATCGACAGCATTTTTTCTGAAACGAATTTCTGTCGTATCGTCAAAAGACGTTTTTTTTTTTTGTTCACAAATGTTATAAACAAATGGATTTTTTCAAAGCCCAGATTGGGTTCAAAAAATCGACAAATTGTCGATACTACCAATCGACAGCATTTTTTCTGAAACGAATTTCTGTCGTATCATCAAAAGACGTTTTTTTTTTTTGTTCACAAATGTTATAAACAAATTAGTCCCTCGGCTGAAGAGGGAAGCCCGTATGCACTTTTAGGTCCCCGGATTCTGATTAATGATATTTACGTATTTTTTTCCGAGGATCACGAAAAACTAGGTTATTTTGCTCGCCGATGGTAGGTTTAATTGTTAATAACAATTTAATTGTTTATAACGATATAAATCAGAAAGGACTGATTTGACGGGGAAGTTTATTTAAAAAAAAAGTTTTAAAATTAAAAAACCAACAAAAAATGTCCTTATCATTATTTTGATAGAATGAATATTTTCGGAGATAGTGCAAAAAACAACAAGAAGCGGTCGAACCTCTCTCTCGCGCGCACGCATCCCACGGACTCTAGCGACGAACGACAGGCACAGAAAAATACAGGGACGAAAAAAAAATTCAATTCTCGGTGTCAACTAAAGATTAAGAAAAGAAACTCATAGATATCATAGAGGAGACTCTATGGAAGATTTCCAGACCCATAATCGATGGATCCACCCCATAGACACCGAGTAACAGCCCTATAAAAGGGGGTTTTTTAATTAAATTGACGGATTTTCGACTTTAGAAATTTCAATCCTCGGTGTACACCTGAGATTAAGAAAGGAAACGCATGGGAATTTTCTAAGACACTATACAGAAGATTCCCAGACCCATAATCGATCGATTAACCCCATGGACATCGAGTAACAGCCCCATAAATGGGAGTTTTTTAATTAAATTAACGAATTTTCGACTTTAAAAAATTCAATCCTCGATGTACACCTGAGATTAAGGAAGGAAACTCATGGGAATTTTCTAAGACACTATACAGAAAATTCCCAGACCCATAATCGATCGATTAACCCCATGGACATCGAGTAACAGCCCCATAAATGGGAGTTTTTTAATTAAATTGTCGAATTTTCGACTTTAAAAAATTCAATCCTCGATGTACACCTGAGATTAAGAAAGGAAACTCATGGGAATTTTCTAGGACACTATACAGAAAATTCCCAGACCCATAATCGATCGATTAACCCCATGGACATCGAGTAACAGCCCCATAAATGGGAGTTTTTTAATTAAATTGTCGAATTTTCGACTTTAAAAAATTCAATCCTCGATGTACACCTGAGATTAAGAAAGGAAACTCATGGGAATTTTCTAGGACACTATACAGAAGTTTCCCAGACCCATAATCGATAGATTAACCCCATGGACATCGAGTAACAGCCCCATAAATGGGAGTTTTTTAATTAAATTTACGAATTTTCGACTTTAAAAAATTCTATTGTAGCTGCAAAAATAATAATATGCTGTGTTGCAGTTTTTGCCACTGTGTAAATAACAAAGAATGTGAAAACTATTAATTAATCAAAACATTGACATGTAATTAAAAGATCAAGTTTTTTATTGTTTGTATATAATTTAAGACGAATAAAGTATTCAGTACTTCGTATGTGTTTTCCCCCATGAAAAAAAAAATAAATTACGAAGTATATAAAAAATATATTTTAAATATATTAAAAATATATAAATATATATAAATTATTTATAGTAAATCCATTTTTAAAAACTAACTTTCAGCCGATTTTCTTATATATTTTATATATATCAAATATATTTTAGATATATGCAAAATATATTTATTTTATATTTTTAGCTATGTATTTTTTATGTATTTTGAAATATTTCTTAAATATATCTAAAATATATTTAAAATATATATAAAAATCGGCCAAAAGTGAGTTATCAAAAATATATATTTACTATACATATTTTTTAAATATTTGATCGATTGATTATGGGTCAGGAAATCTTCAGAAGGGTCTACTAAAAAAAATTCTATGAGTTACTTTCCTTAATATACAGTGGTCACCGAGAACTGAATTTTATAACACTTAAATTCGCGGAAAACAAGTTAAATAACGACTTTTATGGGGCTGTCACTCGGTGTCTATGGGGTAGATCGATTAATTATGGGTCAGGAAATCTTCAGTAGGGTCTACTATAAAAATTCTATAAGTTTCTTTTCTTAATCTCGAGTAGACACCGAGAACTTAAATTTTTAAAACTCAAATTCTCGAAAAACAAGTTAAATAACGACTTTTATGGGGCTGTCAACCGGTGTCCATGGAGTTAATCTAATGATTATGGGTCTAGGAATCTTCTGTATAGTGTCCTCGAAGATTCCTATGAGTTTCCTTCCTTAATCTCAGGTGGACACCGAGGATTGAATTTTCTAAAGTGGAAAATTCGACACTTTAATTAAAAAACCCCTTTCTATGGGGCTGTTACTCGGTGTCTATGGGGTTAATATTTTAATTATGGGTCTAGGAATCTTCTGTATAGTGTCCTAATAAATTCCCATGAGTTTCCTTCCTTAATCTCAGGTGTACATCAAGGATTGAATTTTTTAAAGTCGAAAATTCGTTAATTTAATTAAAAAACCCTCATTTATGGGGCTGTTACTCGATGTCTATGGGGTTAATATTTTAATTATGGGTCTGGGAATCTTCTGTATAGTGTCCTCAAAAAATTCCCATGCGTTTCCTTTCTTAATCTCAGGTGTACATCGAGGATTGAATTTTTTAAAGTCGAAAATTCGACAATTTAATTAAAAAACCCCCTTCTATGGGGCTGTTACTCGGTGTCTATGGGGTTAATATTTTAATTATGGGTCTGGGAATCTTCTGTATAGTGTCCTAAAAAATTCCCATGAGTTTCCTTCCTTAATCTCAGGTGTACATCGAGGATTGGATTTTTTAAAGTCGAAAATTCGACAATTTAATTAAAAAACTCCCATTTATGGGGCTGTTACTCGATGTTCATGGGGTTAATCGATCGATTATGGGTCTGGGAATCTTCTGTATAGTGTCTTAGAAAATTCCCATGAGTTTCCTTCCTCAATCTCAGGTGTACATCGAGGATTGAATTTTTTAAAGTCGAAAATTCGACAATTTAATTAAAAAACCCCCTTCTATGGGGCTGTTACTCGGTGTCTATGAAGTTAATATTTTAATTATGGGTCTGGGAATCTTCTGTATAGTGTCCTAAAAAATTCCCATGAGTTTCCTTCCTTAATCTCAGGTGTACACCGAGGATTGAAATTTCTAAAGTCGAAAATCCGTCAATTTAATTAAAAAACTCCCATTTATGGGGCTGTTACTCGATGTCCATGGGGTTAATCTATCGATTATGGGTCTGGGAATCTTCTGTATAGTGTCTTAGAAAATTCCCATGAGTTTCCTTCCTTAATCTCAGGTGAACATCGAGGATTGAATTTTTTAAAGTCGAAAATTCGACAATTTAATTGAAAAACCCCCATTTATGGGGCTGTTACTCGATGTCTATGGGGTTAATCTTTTAATTATGGGTCTGGGAATTTTCTGTATAGTGTCCTAGAAAATTCCCTTGAGTTTCCTTCCTTAATCTCAGGTGTACATCGAGGATTGAATTTTTTAAAGTCGAAAATTCGTTAATTTCATTAAAAAACCCTCATTTATGGGGCTGTTACTCGATGTCTATGGGGTTAATCTTTTAATTATGGGTCTGGGAATCTTCTTTATAGTGTCCTAAAAAATTCCCATGAGTTTCCTTCCTTAATCTCAGGTGTACATCGAGGATTGAATTTTTTAAAGTCGAAAATTCGTTAATTTAATTAAAAAACCCTCATTTATGGGGCTGTTACTCGATGTCTATGGGGTAAATCTTTTAATTATGGGTCTGGGAATCTTCTTTATAGTGTCTTAGAAAATTCCCATGCGTTTCCTTTCTCAATCTCAGGTGTACACCGAGGATTGAAATTTCTAAAGTCGAAAATCCGTCAATTTAATTAAAAAACTCCCATTTATGGGGCTGTTACTCGATGTCCATGGGGTTAATCGATCGATTATGGGTCTGGGAATCTTCTGTATAGTGTCCTAGAAAATTCCCATGAGTTTCCTTTCTTAATCTCAGGTGTACATCGAGAATTGAATTTTTTAAAGTCGAAAATTCGACAATTTAATTAAAAAACTCCCATTTATGGGGCTGTTACTCGATGTCCATGGGGTTAATCGATCGATTATGGGTCTGGGAATCTTCTGTATAGTGTCTTAGAAAATTCCCATGAGTTTCCTTCCTTAATCTCAGGTGTATATCGAGGATTGAATTTTTTAAAGTCGAAAATTCGACAATTTAATTAAAAAACCCCCTTCTATGGGGCTGTTACTCGGTGTCTATGGGGTTAATATTTTAATTATGGGTCTGGGAATCTTCTGTATAGTGTCCTAAAAAATTCCCATGAGTTTCCTTCCTTAATCTCAGGTGTACACCGAGGATTGAAATTTCTAAAGTCGAAAATCCGTCAATTTAATTAAAAAACTCCCATTTATGGGGCTGTTACTCGATGTCCATGGGGTTAATCGATCGATTATGGGTCTGGGAATCTTCTGTATAGTGTCCTAGAAAATTCCCATGAGTTTCCTTTCTTAATCTCAGGTGTACATCGAGAATTGAATTTTTTAAAGTCGAAAATTCGACAATTTAATTAAAAAACTCCCATTTATGGGGCTGTTACTCGATGTCCATGGGGTTAATCGATCGATTATGGGTCTGGGAATCTTCTGTATAGTGTCTTAGAAAATTCCCATGAGTTTCCTTCCTTAATCTCAGGTGTATATCGAGGATTGAATTTTTTAAAGTCGAAAATTCGACAATTTAATTAAAAAACCCCCTTCTATGGGGCTGTTACTCGGTGTCTATGGGGTTAATATTTTAATTATGGGTCTGGGAATCTTCTGTATAGTGTCCTAAAAAATTCCCATGAGTTTCCTTCCTTAATCTCAGGTGTACACCGAGGATTGAAATTTCTAAAGTCGAAAATCCGTCAATTTAATTAAAAAACTCCCATTTATGGGGCTGTTACTCGATGTCCATGGGGTTAATCTATCGATTATGGGTCTGGGAATCTTCTGTATAGTGTCTTAGAAAATTCCCATGAGTTTCCTTCCTTAATCTCAGGTGAACATCGAGGATTGAATTTTTTAAAGTCGAAAATTCGACAATTTAATTGAAAAACCCCCATTTATGGGGCTGTTACTCGATGTCTATGGGGTTAATCGATCGATTATGGGTCTGGGAATCTTCTGTATAGTGTCCTAGAAAATTCCCATGAGTTTCCTTCCTTAATCTCAGGTGTACATCGAGGATTGAATTTTTTAAAGTCGAAAATTCGACAATTTAATTGAAAAACCCTCATTTATGGGGCTGTTACTCGATGTCTATGGGGTTAATCTTTTAATTATGGGTCTGGGAATCTTCTTTATAGTGTCCTAAAAAATTCCCATGAGTTTCCTTCCTTAATCTCAGGTGTACATCGAGGATTGAATTTTTTAAAGTCGAAAATTCGTTAATTTAATCAAAAAACCCTCATTTATGGGGCTGTTACTCGATGTCTATGGGGTTAATCTTTTAATTATGGGTCTGGGAATCTTCTTTATAGTGTCTTAGAAAATTCCCATGCGTTTCCTTTCTTAATCTCAGGTGTACACCGAGGATTGAAATTTCTAAAGTCGAAAATCCGTCAATTTAATTAAAAAACCCCCTTTTATAGGGCTGTTACTCGGTGTCTATGGGGTGGATCCATCGATTATGGGTCTGGAAATCTTCCATAGAGTCTCCTCTATGATATCTATGAGTTTCTTTTCTTAATCTTTAGTTGACACCGAGAATTGAATTTTTTTTTCGTCCCTGTATTTTTCTGTGCCTGTCGTTCGTCGCTAGAGTTCGTGGGATGCGTGCGCGCGAGAGAGAGGTTCGACCGCTACTTGTTGTTTTTTGCGCTATCTCCGAAAATATTCATTCTATCAAAATAATTATAAGGACATTTTTTGTTGGTTTTTTAATTTTAAAACTTTTTTTTTAAATAAACTTCCCCGTCAAATCAGTCCTTTCTGATTTATATCGTTATAAACAATTAAATTGTTATTAACAATTAAACCTACCATCGGCGAGCAAAATAACCTAGTTTTTCGTGATCCTCGGAAAAAAATACGTAAATATCATTAATCAGAATCCGGGGACCTAAAAGTGCATACGGGCTTCCCTCTTCAGCCGAGGGACTAATTTGTTTATAACATTTGTGAACAAAAAAAAAAAACGTCTTTTGATGATACGACAGAAATTCGTTTCAGAAAAAATGCTGTCGATTGGTAGTATCGACAATTTGTCGATTTTTTTTTTTTTTCTTTGATTTTTAATGTAAAGTTTAAGAAAAATTCCGGCCAATCAAGCATCTGACGCGATTTGACCCAGAGAGAGCTCGCGCATAGGCAGTCGCTAGTAGGGAGGGAGAGGTCCGAGCGCCGGCTCGTTTTTTTATTATATCTCGCGAAATATTCGAGACACAAAAAAAACATGTGATATCTTTTTTGTGTATTTTTTTATTCTGAACATTTTTTTTCCTCTACGCTGCCCTAACAAACCAGCCGTTCGGGAGTTATTTTGATTTAAACAATTAAATTGTTATAAACAATTGTTTGCACCACTTTTGAACAAAATGGACCCGATTTTCGTGATCCTTGGCCTAAAATACATAAGAAACAGTTGGATTTACCCGTCGCCAGCAAAATGTTTACGGGACCTCCTCTTCAGCCGATGGACTAACGGTACAGTCCCTATATAAATTTGGTATCAACACAATATATTTACGGTATTAATACACAGAAAAAAAGAATTTCTTGGCGCAAGAAATATTTTGTATTATGAATTGAAGACAAAAATTTTTCTTGGCTCAGGAATTTTTTTCTCGCCTAAAAAATTTTTTTCTTGTTCCGAGAAAATTTTTTCTTATCCCAAGAAAAGTTTTGTTTTCACTTTATGATATAAAAAATTTCTTGAGTCAAGTAAAAATTTTCTTAGAACAAGAAAAAATTTTTTGCGCCAAGAAATCCTTTTTTTCTGTGTACGGTAATAAAATTTCACAAACATACCGCATTTATACCTAGGGTATACCGTAATAATACTTATACCCAAAAAATACTCGGAAAATACCGTAGAAATACCGTTATGGCAATTCCGCGAGGGTCCTGAAATAATTTTTATATTTCGTTATCTTTTTAGGATATAAAAGGATTCAACTAGCATTCAAAATTTCTAATGCTATTAAATACTTTTTAATCCTGAAATAATATTTTTATTTCGTTATCTTTTTAGGATATAAAAGGATTCAACTAGCATTCAAAATTTCTAATGCTATTAAATACTTTTTAATCCTGAAATAATATTTTTATTTCGTTATCTTTTTAGGATTAAAAAGTATTTAAAAGTATTTAACAGTTTAAATCATTTCAAATCCTGTTAAATCATGTTTTCAGGATTAAATAGTATTTAACAGAATTAAAAAATTTGAATCATGTTAAATCCTTTTGAATCATATTTTCAGGATTCGATAGCATTCATAAGGATAGAAATTTTTTTAATCCTTTCAAATACTTTTGTTTAATCAGGGCAGTAAATAATGTTATCAAAATTCTCCGAATAAACTTAGAAGCAGTTTTGCCCTTAGCAGCTGCCGTATCATAATAAATTTTTGGTATATAATAACCTTGTCCAAGGTGCATCTATTAATACATCAGAAAAATTAATATAACTGATTCGTTGGTGTGTAACATTTCGTTAAGAAAAAAAAAAGGGAAAAGAAGAGAAAATTTACCGTGTCATCAGATTTACGGTAAAATCCAGGTTGAGGAAACCCTGTTTTTTTTTCAAGTTGTATTGATTCCAGATTGGAAGGAGTATCTGTAAAATATTCAACTTACTAAGTAACAGTTATTTGATACCATATTTTATTTGTAATTTTATAAAATCAATTAAATTAAGACAAAATAAAAAAGTAACAGCCGAATAGAAAAAAGAAATATTTGAATAATACACAATAAAAGCTTATTTTAATAAATGTATTATTTTGTTAATATTAAGTTTATGCAAAAAAGGTTTTAATTTCTCAGAGTTAAATATTCTCATAGTTTATAAATTTGAAGTTTGTAAATATGTTGACGTAAGACTTATTCTATTCCGTTGAGTATAAATTTCTGTTATAGCTTTCAATATTGAGGTTCTTCAATTTTTAATTTAATATTATTTTTGGATAGAAAAAAGTTATATTCAACTTAGTAGTTTCGAAAATTGAAATATTCTTACAAAATTTTAAATTTCATGTTATTTATATGAATTTAGAAAAAGGGAAATCATCGATAAAGTGTCTAAGTAATACTGCGACTGATTTAGAAACGTTTATTACATGGTATAGTCTCATATCCATTAGAAAAATTAAAATTTTTTCTAAATGTGCGCAACTACTGATACTCTGACAAGTACGCAGCTGGAAAGAACCTACCAAAAAAAATTTTACTCAAGTCATAAATGTGGAGCCCTACCACTGCGTATCCTTCTATATTCTCAACATAAATTAGAATTATAAACGGTGTACGGTTAAAAAGGCTTAGATCAAAAATTATTTCTTAACAATAACATACTGATTAACCGAAATTAATAAATAAAATAATGTAGACACCAATATTGATGTCAATTTTATATCTAGGTACCATATATTAAATAAAAAACATTTATTTTTAGGAAATTTATATAATTAAGACTTTTTTTTATTAAGTTTTACTGTCAAGAATTTTTGGATATAAGATTTTATTACTTTAGTTTTGTAAAAAAAAAAAAAAAGTATACTATATTACCTCGGTGCTCATTCCAATAATCTAATAATTGTTGCAACATTTTTTTCTGATTATCTGACTCTTGTTTCAAATCTTTTAATAGACCTGTCATTTCCTTCAACTTTGCAGATATTTCCTCTTCAACCTTGCTAGGTTTATGATGCTTTTTTTTCACTTTTTGAGTCATTGATTTGATACTAAAAATGTTAAACATAAATTTATGACGTATTTTCATAACCTGATTCATTCCTTCGGAATTTCACGTTCGTTACAATGTAAAATAATTAAAATGATTCATTAATACTGGTTTACAAAATATAAATTACTAACTAGCTTTTTTATGCTAAATATCACAAATTGAGAATCTAGTTAGACCATGTTTTATTCGCTCAAGAAATACTAGGGAATTTTGTATAAAAATTAAACTCTTATGAACTTATAAATTTTCGATTGGTTAATGAAAAAGAATTTTTAAGTCAATTGTTTTTTCCAAACTTTTGTTGCAACAATATTACGAATCTACTTTGTATATTTCTACTAGAAAAAATGATTGAATTTACGATATCAAAATTAATTAATGAAACTCACGAAAAATAACGTAAAATGAAAATTTTTGTTTCTCCTCGCAAAAAAAAACTATTTCCTTTACTTTTAATTAAATAACGATTCTCTTATTAATAATAAAAATTTATCTCAATCATAATATACCTTTTTGCTTCCGGTTTTTCTAAAAATTTTTCATTTAAACAACTATGGGAATCATCTACTTTTCCGCTGTAGGTTTTTACAGGACTGATAGGAAATGTTTCGCTTTCATCATATGTTTCCAAAGAATAACTGCAAGATGGTGGTGGACTTTCATTAAGTGAAGGTATTACTGAAGGAGACTGAACATTGATAACTTTATTTGTTTGTTCCTGCAGAATTTTTAGCCTTTCAGCGCATTGAACTTCATTTTGTACAAGTGTAATCTATTTAAAATAAAAATTTTTTACTGAATTATAAATCTACTTACAACATAAATTATAAGAAATTCAAGTAGTAATACATACTTTTTTTCCATGTGAAGTGTCTGTTACTACAGAAATTTTTTTATCCTGAAATAATATAGCGAGGCTTATTATAATTGAAATATAGAAATGAATTTTAATTATTTATTTGTGGCGTAAGAATTAAATTTTAATCCAAAGACTACACACATTTCCAAGCAATAAGACTAATGTCAGTTGAATGATCTTAAATATCATTTTCTTTATATTTTCTATTCACTGTTCAATACTGTTTCAACAATTTATATTTTTTATTTTCTACTATTGATGACTATTTCGTAATAAACTGAATATAATTGAGTCATGTGGGGCAAGTGTCCGTAGTGGGTAAAAGTGCGCGAACCCATGCGATTCAGTCCGAAATGATAGGTGTGCGCACACTTGCCCCACATGATTCTATTATTGTATCAACTACTGATCAGAACTGACAAATATTTTTAGCGATTTTAAAAATTAACTTCTCTTCACTCACTTTTGATACCCGTTTTGGTTCTTTTTTAATTTTTTTTGTTATAATAATCAAAATAATACAAAAAATCACCACCATTTCTTTTTAAATAACACTCTTATTCATGTAATTCAATCCAAGCGCGAAAATGTAAAAAAGAACTTTTAGCAGTTCTGAAATCTACGTTGTCTTCGTTGACTTTTTGCCCATGTAATACAAATTTAATTTAATAAACTCACCTTGGGTAGTTTCGGTTCTTTTTTGATTTTTTTTGGGTTCACGATCGGCTTAAATAATAAAGAAAAATAATTAATTTTCGAATCTATTTATGTTACTTCTACTATAATTCATAGTTACTGTACTATAATCATAATTTAAAAAATAAACTATATCGACAATAAATTTCCAATGAATATTAAAAACATACGTTTTCATTAGTTTTGAGTCCAACAGGTGAATGAGTTTCATTACTCTTTTTGCGCTGTAAAGAAATAAATTAATTAATTGTAAAATTGAGGACAATTAATTTAATTTGAAGTAAGAACTCTACGACTCGAGTTAAAATAAGTTAAACTAAGTAAAATGAACCAATAATTTATGATATTGTTAATTGACGAATTTACCTTCAGAGGAGTAGGCTTTTTAGAATCATTGTTTCCTATCTCTTCTACAGATCTTGCATTAGATGCCATACTGTCTTTTTCTGCAGTAAAACGGCCCTGCGATAACAGTATGTCGGTTATAGTAATTTTAAAATAGCAATACAATTCCTTTAAATAGCAATAACAAGAGTACGTGTATGACAATATTTATAATATCTCAAAACAAAAAGTATAATTTATTAATTATCAGTTCTAACTTATGTCCAATTAACTTCCATTTACAAGATTAATTAATTAATATACATGTTAGTAATAAAAGGACTTATTATAAAATGAAGTCCAACACGTAGTGTTAGTAAAATTTTACTTGATTCAATAATATTGAAAATGATTAGTATAAGTTATCTAAAAATATACAATGAACAACAATATAATAAACTGTTCAAGTACATAATCAATCATGTAGTCAGTTCTCGAGAGATGATTGGACCTTTGATAAAGTTCGTAAATTTCCTGTTTCAAAAATTTCATAAATTCTTATAAAAAACATTAATTTTTTTATGAAAATTGTTTATAGAAAAACAAATTAAATACATAAGTATTAAATGAATCCATATTTTTACTGAAAAAACGATTAAAAAAAAAAGTTTGTGAAAAAATGTATTTTTATTTAATCGCGTACTATTTATAATCAATATTATTTATACTTAAGAGAAAAATTTTACAATGAAATAAAAATTTAATAGTCCTTTGGGCGAATAATTTAATAACTTTTGTAAATTTTACGCTTTTATATCCTTATTTAACAGAATAAATTATCTAATTACATTAAGTTATTAATTTTTATTGATCGAGTATAAATAAGTCATTACATTTGGATCAGACATATTTAATTATCTAGAGAGTAATTAACGGTCATTAATTGGTCAGAAACATTCATGGTCAATAACCGGGTCTATTACTGGATTGGTAAGAATAATTCTTCCTTTCTTAGTAGTGATTTTGGAATATAATACAAATTTTATCAATCGATAATTCTGATTTTTAGTTATTAAAATGATAAATTAAAACTAAAATATTCCTAATATCAACTAGGAACTAGTAGTTATTTACGCAATCGAACATGAATCATTATCCAAAATTTTTATGTGATCCAATGCATACATACATAAATTGTGCATATCCCATGTATATATTTTCACATGCCATTTTGATCTTATATTTCTACAAAAAACATAGTGATTGATTTTCTATACAATGTAGATGTTTTTCTAAAGTTATTTATACTCTACTTTTGTATTTATTAAAAAGTAAATTACAATAATTGAGAGTAAAATATATCTGTTAATCGATCGAATAGAATAGAAATTTACATTTTGTTTTCAAAATTTCAAAACATTGTTTTATATTTATGTTTTTTTTTGCTTAAATTTGTAAATGTAATTACTATTTCATATTATAAATAATTAGAAACAATATCAAAAAATTATTATGTCTAGACCTATCTTATACTATAATTACGCATGAATAAGTACTATAGTTGAAAAAGTAAATTCTCGTAATTGTTTCCCGAAAAATAAATAAAAATAGAAATAAAACGACTTTTGGTCTTCAATATATTTTCTTAATTATTTAATTCATCTTAAAACTTATTCTTTAATCTTACTATCAACTTTAAAACTTAGCTTGAAGTTTATTATTTTATTTTTCAGGTAGAATTAAGTTCGTTATAAATCTCTGAAGTATAGTAGAAATTTGAAAAAATGTGTAACCGTTTATTGAATCTCTAGTATATACCCAGACAGCATGAAAGTCAGAATGACTGCTTTACGACGTATTTTTGAAGGAGTCTTCAAGAAGTCTTATAATGACTTCTTAAAGGTGTCATTTTTAAGAACTCTAAATTAAGAGTTCTTGAAGACTTCATAAATAAGACGTCAGTTTTGTGACGTCTAAATGTATTCTTTTTTTAACTTTTTTGAAGTCAAAATGAAGTCAAAATTAGGAACTCCTTAAGACGTCATGGTAAGTTCATTCTGAAGTCTTATTTGCGGAGTCAGAAAAAAGAACTCTTTGAGAACTCTTTGAGAACTTTTAAAGATGTCTTACTGAGTTCGCTAGGTGGCGCATTCGACATCTTGAGAACTTCTTAAAGACTTCTTTAACGTGTTTTTAAGACGTCCAAATCATAAATAGGAACTCATTCAGAACTCATCAAGACGTCATTTTGCTATCTGGGTAAGTCTAATGAAGTTGAAGAGTTTACTTTTAATAATAAGGAACATCATTATAACGAAAATTTGTTGTAAATTAGGAATAATTTACCAATCCTCACAGGAGAGTATTTTGATAGTGACAGATGTTGTAATATTAATCTTTGAACGGATATAATGATACTTTCAGTCACTGGTAGGTATAGATTCTTATAAATCTTATAGCGGTTGTTCTTGTTGCAATAATAATGACTCTGAGATTGAAGGAGGAATAAATATTGAAGAGAATAGATTTGATACGAATCAAGTGCAGAGTGAACGAATGATGTTTCCTGTTGCTAACTGAATTGTAGCAGTAGGTGTTCTATTTATGGTCAAGATGTTTTTATTTGCAAAAAATTCAATTAGAAATGATGAAAATGAATTGTTTAAGTGAATAGAAAATTTAGGAAGACCAGATTTTGAAGAATTGGTAATAGTTATTTTTTTCGGTTAAAACTTTAGTGTACCTAATGATAAAATTATTTCACACTTCTTTTGTGAAAATTACAATGCTATTTTGACTAAAAAAAATATTCAAAAGACAGTGTGGAACAAAATAATTAAATGTCAGAAGTGTAAAGATTAATTTGAGACTTATTCTCAGAGTAACAATATGTCTTTGAGACTTGAAATATCCAATATCAATTACAATTACTTTTAAATCAATAAGAAATACAAGCAAGTCTTTTGAAATATATTAAAAATGCAAATCATTTATCAACTGATATATGTGATATTTAGAATTCATAGTTATTCTTATACTTAAATAGAATGATTGGGAATTAGTTGACAAGCGTCGAACTACAATAAGATCACCTAATGAAATTTATAGATTACCTCGACCAACTACTCGCGCGACTAAATAGAAAAGCTCTGAGTTTGAAACTTAGCTTTGATATTGGAATCTTTTGGGCCTAGATGGTATTGCAAATCCGATTTTTTTGGAAATATATGTTTTTCTTGTACAAAGTATTAATACATTAGTAAAATGAAAAATAACCGAAGAAAATGTAATAAGATCTGAATATATGATTTATTATAACTTACAGGAGATTTTCAAATTGAATTTTCAACACAGTCGTTACTTTGATCATACACTCAGAATATAAACGTGTCATAAACATGAATGACACATACTTTTTGTCACACTGAAATTAAATAATCCATGTACATCATATATTTGTTATCCACGACGAATGCTATATTTATCTGGATGTACAATATAGACTCTACACCATACTCTGTGGGTAACGTTCAGACGGATCATATCTGTCACGTATAATTACTGAGTGTGGGAACGTCATTATCACGAGTATTGAAGCTTTTAAAGGAAAAGCAATACATGTGCAAATGAACCTTTTCAGATATTGTTCCGTCTAAAAACGGAAGTCGGTAAATAATTGTTATCATCATGATATTTGAAATTTAAATATTTAAACCGGTCTCCATCTATCGGTGTTAAAATGCATCCCGTCGCCAACTCGGGTCGCACCACGAACGCGCGCGCTAAACATAGCGTCGGTTTCTCAGTGCATCTTCGTTGCACTCACGCCTTCAGTATATCTCTGTCGTTTGGGTGTCTGAATTTTTCCGTTCCGTCGAAACGACGACCCGGCGTCACCGCGTCTTTTCGTCAGTTGACCACAAGTCTTCATACTGTACACACTCGCTGTGAACATTCTATCCGCTACATTGCCAAGCCAATATTAAAGTAACAATAATTGTTAATTAATTGATTATCAATTGCGAATTCGTGCCATCGTGTCGAGATAAGTATTAATTAATACGGTTTCATAAATTTTATTCATTATTTCGTTGAGTTTCAATAATATTTCGGGAATTAAATAAAGACCGGGTGTTTTATTACGTCGTAGTAAAAACACGCCGGGACTTGTTGCGCGTGGGTCTCACCCATTAAATCTCAAATACTTAATCGTGTTCTATTAATTATTCGATAGGATTGAATTCGATATTTAATATTAATATTCGTATTAATATCAAATAATAATCGATTCAAATAATATTGAATGTTTAATAATTATTATCTTACATTAAATTCATTCAATTCACCGATCTGTTCGTTTACATCTTAATTACCTTGCAATAATTAAGCATTAATAATTATCATACATACGTGATAATCATAATACACATAAAACTAAAATTTGATTTGTTCGCGCTTCAATTATTATCAACGCATTTAGCCGTTGTCATATAGATATCATATCTAACCTCATTCGTGCAATAGCCACGTGCTAACAGCATCCATCAATCCAATTGATGAGATTTCAATTAACTGCAGTTAAACCAATCGCCTCTGTTGCAAAATAACAATAATAATAATAATAATAATTCAGCGTCATATTGTCTTTGGAATATCCCATTACAATTTGATAGTTTATATCGCCGATCTGATCAATCGGTAGACTCGCCTCAGCGCACCGAAGGCTTTCACTCATTCATTCGCTAGCATTAGTACCAAGTACTATTTAACTGTCCCGCAGTGGACTCTTTACATACGCATTAGTACCAAGTACTATTTAACTGTCCCACAGTGGACTCTTTACCAACGCATTAGTACCAAGTACTATTTAACTGTCCCACAGTGGACTCTCTATCATCGCATTAGTACCAAGTACTATTCAACTGTCCCGCAGGGGACTCTCTATCATCACAGTACACATTCACACACACACACACACACATCTCTATATTTCATTTGTGTCAATTGTTCAACGAGTTACCCTCATTCTCATTATCTTAACATTCCCAATCTTTTTCATTGTACTTCTTCAAAGGGTTTTATGCCGTAGCGCTTTCCCTCAATTTTTTGGGTCAAAATATATTCTTCATTTTTGATATACCCAAACCACGAGTTTTATTAAACAATACCTATCACATCCTACCTATCATTACAATAAATTAATCAAATTCCAATTACTAATTTAAATTAATTTACAGATAAATTTAGACAATAAAAAATAACGTTTAATAAAAAGGGAAACATTTTCCCACAAACATTTTGGTGCCTCCTGTGAGGTTTTCTCGATTGGACAATTTAAATATATATACAAACAAATATCAATTATTCATTGTGGATGCAATTTGAATCAAAACGCCATTCATATTACCGACTCGTTGACACCGCCGCATCTGGAGGATCATCTGCAGTGATACGAGCTAAGTTAAAAGTTTATTAAACATTTAATTATCTTTGGCAGTGTATTTAATATACTGTCGATTAAATTATTTTATTTATTCAATTATTCTATTAATTTAAGTATATTTCAATATTTGATTTCATTATATTCGAATTATTGTCGTATTTCGGATTGAGCTGTGTAATTCTGGGATTACATCAGTTAATTGTCGCAAGACCATTTAATTGTTGCGATCAGTGAATTGCTCAAGTCTTCGAAGTATAGAGTAGCCGAATTGTTTAAATTAAAGATTACTGAGTCGATTGACCATTCGGGTCCCGTCAATTATTTGATCTAAGGATCTTTTCATTGTCGTGATCATCGGGGTCACTCGATTACGTTAATTAATTACATTTATAATTTGTTCGCGATAAATTGGGGATTTAGACTGTCTGATTCTTGGAATCGTCTCAATTGTTTGAATTAATCACTTAATTGTGGTGATTGGCGAGTCATATATTCGAATTCCTTTCAATTCTCTTATTATCAGTTAGACTCGATTTTCAATACCTGACCTTTGAATTTGTTTAATTGTTAAAATGGTAAACCCTAAGAACCCAACTGATCCAATACCGGAGGACGTGAATGTGACAAGGATTACGAAAAGACGTAATATACTGACACGGTACATAAACAAGTTAGCCGAAACAATAAACGCAAACGAAATATCCGATTTACATGCACAGCTACGATTTGAACGCATCCAAACTTGGTTCCGCGAATATGAAGATCTCGTTAACGACCTTATCGAGACACAACCGGAGTCAGACGAGGCCGAACAGTTCGATGTAGTATCACACGCATACTACAGCATGCAAGAACACATCGCGAGACCTAGAGAAGACAGACCAACGCACAACAGCACGACTATCGGAAATACGACTCAACCTGAAAAACAAACGCTACAAAGACTACCGGTACCGCAACTACCCACTTTTTCCGGAGACTACAACGAATGGTTATCCTTTGCAAATTTATTCACGAGCATTATCGATAAACGTGACGACATTTCTGACATCATAAAATTTCAATATTTAAAAACAAATCTAAAGGGAGAGGCCGCGCAACGGATCGTACACTTACAAGCATCGGATGCCAATTATCGGGTAGCTTGGGACATCCTTAAAAGAACTTATGAACTGAAGAGAGTATTAAGAAACAAGCATATCGGGGCGATATTTAATCTCAAAAAACCAGAAACGGCTAACCCAGATACCCTTGGACACATACTTAATACGGTTAGACAGAACCTAACATCTCTCGAAACTCTCGGAGTACCTACTCATGATTGCTTTGTTTGGCATCTCGAAAGAATTTTACCGGATTCGATTTCTGAAAAATGGCAGGATACTCTCAAATCGGACGATTCCCCTACCGTTAACGACATGTTTAATTTTTTAGAAGCAACAATCTCGCGTATGCACACTAAATCCGTGTCTCACTCGAATAAAAACAATAGTAACAAACGGCCTTTTACGGGTTCTTCAAATCAGTCAAAAACCTTCAAAAACGCGGAGGGAGATCGCGCTCTCATTATTGCTACGAAATCATGTGACTACTGTCGTACTAGTGATCATTATTTATACCAATGCAAAGAATTTGATAAATTACCTGTTTCCAAACGATGGGATTTCGTGAAACAACGCAATCTCTGTAGAAATTGTCTAAACAAGAACCATTTTCCGTGTACCTCCAAACATCATTGCAAATACTGTCCAAAATTCCATCATTCAAAATTACATTCCGCAAAACCCTTCTCTGGCGGCGATCATCAGAAAAAGACGAATCCTCCCAAATGACTAAGACCCGGGGATCTTCAATCGCCGACTCTTAAGCATTCGAGTGCGACTTTAATGATGAGCGCTATGGTTCGGGTTCGGTCAACTTCCGGTACATTCGCTACAGCTCGGGCCTTATTAGATACGTGTTCTACCGTACACCTTATTACTTTCGAACTTGCTAAACGTTTACAACTACCAATCCGCAAATCTACTGACTCTATTCACGGGGTCAATGCCCTCTCGACAAATACAATCGGGAAGACAAGCGTAGTGCTCGAATCTCCGATTAATCCTCGTTATCGTAAATTTATATCATGTACTGTAATTGAAAAAATCACCGACTTTGAACCCCGAGACATCTTTCCACGCGATCAATTAGAGCTTCCAGAAAACTTACCTCTCGCGGACCCAAATTTTCATGTACCACGTCCGGTCGACATACTAATTGGGGCGGGTACCACAGTCGCGCTTTTACAATCCGGTCAAATAAAAATCAACCCTACACAAGGCGACTTATTACTACAAAAAACTCATTTAGGCTGGGTAGTCGTTGGGGGGTTGGACGTGAATAAAAAGGCACGAATTGATTCGTGTTGTTTAATTAATTTACAACAGACGTTAGAAAAATTTTGGGAGATCGAAGATCTATCCAACAAAACTGTAAAAACTACTGAAAATGATTTATGTGAAAAACATTATGTTGATCATGTTAAGCGCGCTCTTGACGGGAAGTATGTCGTTAAGTTGCCGTTTCGATACGAAGATTTCGATTTAGGTGATTCGCGTACACAAGCACTTCGTCGATTTTATTCGTTGCAGCGGAAGTTACAAGCCAATCCAGATTTGAAGCTAGAATATCACAAGGTCATGCAGGAATACATCGATTTAGGACACATGTCGCTCATTTCTGATGAATCTCCTCCAGGATATTACATTCCACATCACGCAGTAATCAAAAAGTCCAGCCTTACCACGAAATTACGGGTCGTTTTCGATGCTTCCGCTAAAACTAGTAACGATTTATCGCTTAATAAGGTACTTATGGTCGGAGCTACTATTCAGGACAAACTTTTTGAACATTTATTACGTTTCCGTACTCACGTATTTGTCATAACAGCAGACATTGAAAAGATGTACCGGCAGATTTGGATCGCCCCTGAAGACCGGCGATACCACCGCATCTTCTGGTACAACGAGGGACGTATCTCTTTGTTCAATTTAAACACCGTGACTTTCGGAGTCAGTTCGTCCCCCTTTTTGGCCATCCGTACTCTACATCAACTTGCACGCGAAGAAGAAGGGACTTTTCCTCTAGCTAGTCCAATTGTACAGCGAGATTTGTACGTCGACGATCTTCTTACAGGAGCAGATACGTTAGACGAAGTCTTACGTTTACGTGATGAGATCATCAAGTTGTTGAAGTTAGGCGGGTTCAATATTCGTCAGTGGGCATCCAACCACAGTCATGCGTTAGATAACGTTGCTAGCAAAACCTTCGAATCCGAATCGGGTATGCCTCAGGAAGCTATATCTAAGACACTAGGGATAGCTTGGAACTCTCGTTCAGACAATCTCGTCTACACATCTAGGCCGATCGCGCTCAAGGAAAAATTTACCAAACGTCTCATTCTCTCTGAAATCGCAAAAATTTTCGATCCATTAGGTTTACTAGGTCCCATCGTTTTCGCAGCCAAAGGAATCATGCAAGATTGTTGGCGTCTAAAGATTGGTTGGGATGAATCTGTATCACAGGAATTGGCAGCCAAGTGGCTGTCATTTGCCGAACAACTAACGCACCTGCCTGCAATTGACATCAATCGTCGTCTTATTATCGATCAGCCCACTGGAATCGAAATCCACGGGTTTTGCGATGCTAGTAAATTAGGTTATGGAGCTTGCATCTATATCCGTTCCACCAACAGCTCGAATCAAGTCTGGGTCCGCTTAGCTTGTTCGAAATCACGTGTCGCACCACTCAAGGAAACTACGATTCCCAAACTCGAACTCTGTGGGGCTCTCACACTTGCTAAATTATATCATAACGTTCGATCAACTCTCGGGGTTTCTATATCGCGCTCAGTTCTTTGGTCAGATTCCACGATCGCTCTCGCTTGGATCAAAAAATCTCCAGTCGTGTTAAAGGTGTTCGAATCAAATCGAGTCAAGGAAATTCAAAAACTTACCGCAGACGTCGAATGGCGGTATGTAGGAACTAAAACTAATCCAGCTGACGCTCTATCTCGCGGACAATATCCGCGAGACTTTCAGACCAATTCAAATTGGTTTCAGGGCCCGTCCTGGTTATCTCAGTCTTCTAATTTTTGGCCTACCAATCCTATTCTCGAAACTCAGGGTCCACTGGAAACTCCAGAATTTCACTGTCTTGTCATTCAGTCTGAACCATCTGTCATTTTTAAACGATTCTCGTCTTATTCTAAACTCATTAACGTCATTTCGCTTTGTCTTCGCTGGCGACCTTCTAACACTTTCAAAACCAATCGCGTGTCTGTCGCAGAACGTCATCAGACAGAAACTCGAATTTTACATCTCATTCAACAGGAACAGTTCGGCTCAGAAATTAACAATTTAAAAAATTCTAAACCAGTCAAGAGTGCTAAATTGGGGGCTTTCAATCCATACATTGGTAACAACGGTTTACTTCAGGTCGGTGGTCGTCTAAAAAATTCTGATCTAACTCGTTCGCAGAAACACCCTATTCTCTTGCCATCTCATCATCACGTGACAGATCTCATCATTCGAGACACACATCAGCGCATGCATCATGCCGGAATTCAGAGTACTTTGTTTACTATCCGTCAGCGATTCTGGCTTCTTGACGGCAAGAATCAGGTCCGTAAAATTGTTCGAAGGTGTGTCGTTTGCATCCGTCACCGTCCAGAGCCTATACAATACAAGATGGCTGACTTACCAAGATCTCGAGTCCAAGGTTCATATGCTTTCGAACACACCGGGTTAGATTTTTGTGGTCCTTTTCTTATCAAAGAAAAACGTTATAATCGTGAAACTCGTTCTCGTAATAACACTCTCATCAAGGCGTATGGTTGTATTTTCATTTGCATGTCCACTCGAGCAGTACACATCGAAATCGTCAGTGATCTGAGTACTGACGCATTTCTGGCTAGTTTTCGACGATTTATCGGTCGCAGAGGTATTCCATCACACATCCATTCAGACAATGGTTTAAATTTCGTCGGTGCTAACAATCAACTTCATGAACTTTATAATCTTCTTCAATCTAAAGACCACCAGGATCAGGTGCTTTCATTCTCTGACCCACGTAATATCACTTGGCATTTCAATCCACCTCTTTCACCCCACTTCGGTGGAGTGTGGGAGGCGGCTGTAAAATCTTTTAAACACCATTTTAAGCGCGTGGTTGGTACTCAATCTTTGATGTTTGAGGAATTAACCACGTTAGCAGTAGATATTGAAGCTATCTTAAATTCCAGACCTCTCTGTAGTATTTCTACCGATCCAAATGATCCTATTGCTCTTTCTCCTGCTGATATTTTAATTGGTAAAAAATTAACATCTCTACCTGATCCTGACTTACTTTCTGTACCAGATAATAAACTGTCCACCTGGAGATTCCTTACCAAGGCCAAACAAGATTTTTGGAAACGATGGCAGATCGAATATCTCAACGAAATGCAAAAACGTCATAAATGGCACAACGACGGTGCAGTGGAGCTCAAGGAGGGTTCAGTAGTCATCCTCATCGACAAAAACAAACCCTGTATGATCTGGGAACTGGGAGTCATCACTGAGGTGCATCCAGGAAGCGACGGTGTCACACGAGTCGTCGAGGTCAAAACATCGCGAGGAATCTACACCCGGAATACTACGACCTTATGTCCATTATTACCCGATACTTGAATTACTTAATAATATTTACCATAAATTACTTAAAATTATAACAATATTGTAAACACTCATACACTATTTACACTACTTACACTCATATACTATTTACACTACTTACACTCATACACTATTTACACTACTTCCACCACACTCACTCATTCACATTCGCATCTCGCGGGCGGGAGCGTGTTCCGTCTAAAAACGGAAGTCGGTAAATAATTGTTATCATCATGATATTTGAAATTTAAATATTTAAACCGGTCTCCATCTATCGGTGTTAAAATGCATCCCGTCGCCAACTCGGGTCGCACCACGAACGCGCGCGCTAAACATAGCGTCGGTTTCTCAGTGCATCTTCGTTGCACTCACGCCTTCAGTATATCTCTGTCGTTTGGGTGTCTGAATTTTTCCGTTCCGTCGAAACGACGACCCGGCGTCACCGCGTCTTTTCGTCAGTTGACCACAAGTCTTCATACTGTACACACTCGCTGTGAACATTCTATCCGCTACATTGCCAAGCCAATATTAAAGTAACAATAATTGTTAATTAATTGATTATCAATTGCGAATTCGTGCCATCGTGTCGAGATAAGTATTAATTAATACGGTTTCATAAATTTTATTCATTATTTCGTTGAGTTTCAATAATATTTCGGGAATTAAATAAAGACCGGGTGTTTTATTACGTCGTAGTAAAAACACGCCGGGACTTGTTGCGCGTGGGTCTCACCCATTAAATCTCAAATACTTAATCGTGTTCTATTAATTATTCGATAGGATTGAATTCGATATTTAATATTAATATTCGTATTAATATCAAATAATAATCGATTCAAATAATATTGAATGTTTAATAATTATTATCTTACATTAAATTCATTCAATTCACCGATCTGTTCGTTTACATCTTAATTACCTTGCAATAATTAAGCATTAATAATTATCATACATACGTGATAATCATAATACACATAAAACTAAAATTTGATTTGTTCGCGCTTCAATTATTATCAACGCATTTAGCCGTTGTCATATAGATATCATATCTAACCTCATTCGTGCAATAGCCACGTGCTAACAGCATCCATCAATCCAATTGATGAGATTTCAATTAACTGCAGTTAAACCAATCGCCTCTGTTGCAAAATAACAATAATAATAATAATAATAATTCAGCGTCATATTGTCTTTGGAATATCCCATTACAATTTGATAGTTTATATCGCCGATCTGATCAATCGGTAGACTCGCCTCAGCGCACCGAAAGCTTTCACTCATTCATTCGCTAGCATTAGTACCAAGTACTATTTAACTGTCCCGCAGTGGACTCTTTACATACGCATTAGTACCAAGTACTATTTAACTGTCCCACAGTGGACTCTTTACCAACGCATTAGTACCAAGTACTATTTAACTGTCCCACAGTGGACTCTCTATCATCGCATTAGTACCAAGTACTATTCAACTGTCCCGCAGGGGACTCTCTATCATCACAGTACACATTCACACACACACACACACACATCTCTATATTTCATTTGTGTCAATTGTTCAACGAGTTACCCTCATTCTCATTATCTTAACATTCCCAATCTTTTTCATTGTACTTCTTCAAAGGGTTTTATGCCGTAGCGCTTTCCCTCAATTTTTTGGGTCAAAATATATTCTTCATTTTTGATATACCCAAACCACGAGTTTTATTAAACAATACCTATCACATCCTACCTATCATTACAATAAATTAATCAAATTCCAATTACTAATTTAAATTAATTTACAGATAAATTTAGACAATAAAAAATAACGTTTAATAAAAAGGGAAACATTTTCCCACAAACAGATATATTTGAATTTTTCCGAACATTGTGAATTGAAATTAGTTTTTACTAGATATTTTCTAAGTACGTAGCAAAATTTACTAAAGAACCAAAACAAGTATATTATTAATAAATAAATAAAATCGAAACAAATGTAAATAATAATTGCTAATTAAAATTATTAATTGGAAGCTTTTGCATTACTTTTGACTAAAAATATATAATTAATTAATATTTTAGATTGGAAAATTGAAAGTTGAAGAGATGCTAACTTTTTAGAAAACAAAAAACAATGTTTTTAACTAATTTAATCTTCGACAGTTAATTTTAAATAAGAATATATATTTTCATTGTTTGACAAATATCGAAAAAATTGTTGTTGCTAAACCTTTAAAATTAGAAAACAGAAATTAAAAAACATGGATAATATATTGAACTAAGAAAAAGTTTGTTCTACGGATACAAAAAAAAAAAAAGTCCGAAAAAGATATCTTACATATTAGGTCCAATTTTAATTGACGTCATTAAAATATATGAGAAAATATGTATGCAGTGATTTTATTATGTTTAAAAATTTTTCTTTTAGCTTATGAGAGCAAAATTAAAATAAAGAAAAGGATTGGGAATGAAAAAGAAAACTGACTTACAAATCACCATTTGTTAAAAATAGCTGTTACTTTTAAATTATTCTCTCCAACACAGTTTAGAAAATTCGTTAAAAAAATAACTATTCGCGGGGAAAGGGAGTTCTCATTAAAAAAATGATAAGTAGTTATTAATTTATATTTAAAATATACGGAAATAAACATATGTACTGTAACTGATCAATCTCAATATGAATTGCTTTTTCTTTAAAATTTTTAATATTTGTTACAAGAATTTCATCTCCGCACTTATTAGTAATATTATAAATATGATCCATTTCTACGTTACCAACTGAATAAGGAATAGTTGTCAAGGAACAACCATACACATAACATTCTTTCTCCACAACAAATAAATGGTGAACATGAATGAATTCATCCGAATGTAATCGTACATATTGATCATTAGTTTTGTTAGCACGGGTATAATCTGTGCTATGGATCACAGATTTTTTATAAATACATTTCTTGAATCCCTGAATTGAAGCGTTTCCGTCATTAACAAAAATTTGTATTTTTTCTTTAATACTTTGACTGATACATATTTTGTCTGATAAAATAATTTCATCAGATAGTTTCAAGCAATCCTTGAGCTGATCGTGAATAAATAATTCGTTACAAAAATTTAAACATTGGGGCGATATTGTCAAGGATCCTAGTTGTGACAGAAGCATTTTTTTTTTTTAAGAATTTTTTTGTCATTTGATGGCTAACGCTTCGGGGGCCATTTACTGTTTTTTTCAATTTAAAAATACCATTTTCAAATGAAAACGCAGATGTTCCCGTCAATGGCCCACTTTTTTGCACAGATTTACTCAAATGCAACATGGAATGAATATTAAACGTCATAGCCGATTTTGAAAATTCCATTTGGAACATTCCTACGAATTTTAATAAATCGTACTCTGATCTTGCAATGTCTTCATTCGTTATTTTTCTCTTTAACAGAGTAAAAATACTTCTGACAAAAAGAGCATATATTTCTAAAAATTTTAGATCCGCAATACCATCTAAACATAAAAGACTCCAATACAATAACCAGGATTCGAATTCTGATGCTTTCCACTTACAACTATCAGCAGTGGGCCGCGGCAGCCTGTATACTTCATGGGGTGGTTTAATAGAAACTAACCGTTTATCGATAACTTGGAGTTGATTTTTATTGAGCTTGAATTTTACTCCAGGAGTTTTTAATAAATCTAATAACTGGCGTGTTACTCCTAATAAACAACCGTGCATGTAATCTAAGGGGAAACCCCAAACGCTGTCAAATAACGGTAATTTTTCAACGAAAGGCATGGACCCTTTAACACCCATAATTGATGTTAATTTTTTTTTTAAGCCAGCAGATTTTTTTTTTTTTCTATTTCTTGGATATTTATCATATGGCTTTCATGAGTTCGTAAGTCTGGCTCAACCTCACTGAGTGGATAATGAACAGCATTTCCTACGTATAAACCAGGTTCATAACACCAACTACACCCATAATATCCATTGAATTTCATGCGGTTTTGACATGTCGCGCGAGCAGGTGTATCGAGACAACAACAAAGTAATGTAAATTTTAAGTTGATAACTTGTGCGGTCGAATGATCGAATATATCAACACCATTGCTCATTAAATCTACAATCTGATTGCATAGTTCTTCATTGTAAAGATTCATAAATTCCGACTTTGGTTCGCTCTCAGTTAAAAATATGCCACCAAGGATAATATGTTTAAAACGTTGTTCCAGGGGTAATTCATTGATGTACAATTGTTGTGGCCAAAAGCTTCGCTTAGAACTTTTAAATATAGGGGCCCCATCAGTAGTGTAATTTAATGTTAAAAAATACGGATGTTTACTTTTTACGTTTTTACACAACTCCGAATCTTGAATATCACAAATGTCCGATAATTGGTTTTTATTCTTTATATAATCAAAACAACTGGTTTGAATTTCTGGTTCATTCAAAGTCAATTGAATTTGAAACCGAAGATCGACACTCAAAAAATAATTATTTTGTTGCGAAAAAATAATAAATTGCTCTTTGCATTTATCACATTGAACTTTCTCTTTTATTGAACTATTTTTCAAACTTTTTTTAGCTAATATAGTACTACAAGATTCACAAAAAAAATAACTGTAATTTTATCTTCTGGGACCCCAAAAACTTTGGATCTCAAATAATAGCTGCAATCCCATAGCTCAAATTCTGGTCCCGCTAAAATCTTGATTAATTTCAATAATTCAGTTTGGTCAGACTTGGTGAAATTTTTAGAAATCGAAAACATCTCAACCATAAGTAACACATCCGACACTTTAAGATTAGATGCCGGAAACATGATTTTATCACCCTCCACTTGATTAGTATCAAACATTGTGTTTGTATTACGCATTTTATCCCTTTCATCAGGATAAGATTCATCATCTGAATCGATATCACTATTGCAACAAGAACAAATGCTATAAATATCGTCGCAACTGCTATTGCTTGATGTATCATCATAATTTTCCACGTTGATATCGCCGATATCTATTGTAGTACGATCGATGATGGACAAATTTTCAGGCATAATTGTTACTTCTTGACCGAAATCACTTGTATCGTATTTTGGAGTAGTTTTATTCCTCTTATTAGGAGGGTCTACATCTAAATTTTTCGAAAAAAATATTTGCATAAATTCAATCTAGGTAATTGATAAAACAAACGTATACGCATTTGTGTATAAAGTTATTTGAGTAGTATATTTTAATAAAGTATTTATTAAATGAATTATCATTTTACTGAAAATTAATTTCGAACTAAGTATTTCATCTATTTAGAATAAAATATTTAAAAAAATTGATAATTCACAAATTTTTGGATATAAAAATAATAACAATTACCACTTAGGAAATATTCACATTGAAATTTCTACAATCTGCAAATAACTAAATTTTGAAAAATTATTATTCTACCTCTTCTAATCATGAATTAAAATACTAATAACTAGGAAAGTTATAATATATTTGATTTTACCATGAGATGAATCAAAAATAATGTACAATGATGGAAAATTATTTTTTCTACAAATGCACCAGTTTCAATAAGTTAATGAAAATGGATCAAAATACTTTATATTATCTACACAGAGAAAAAAATATAGTAAAAATTACAATATTGTAGTAAAACTTACTAACAGATATGAGTAAATACATTCTGGATTTTAATTATTACAAAACATTTAGTAAAATTTACTGGTTGACAATTATTACATAAAAGGATATTAAAAACTGTTATGCGTAATGTATTTTTTGCTAACACGATCATATTTTTTACTATCTGTATAGTAAATTCTACTATGTATAAATAAAATTAAAAGTTGGTGGGGATAGCATATACATATATGTATTACAAGTTCAGAAACCTATGTTCAAAGGAGATTTCGGGCCGTCAGACATACGAAAGGACTCGCGCTCGGGAGATCAGAATTCAAATCTCGGTTGAAATAAGTGATTTTTTAAAAATAAAAATCGACACTGACACCAATACAGATGACATAAATAACAATAATAATAATAATGATAACAATAATAATAAAAAGTTAAAAGTTCTTAAAAATTTAATTTTTTTTATTTCCATTCTAATATAGTAAAATTTACTAAATATATAGGCAAGTTTATTAATGCAGTTCATATTTAATTCCATATTTAAATAATAAAAATGACTCAATATAACTAAAAATTAATATGCAATATAGTAGATTTTCCATAACCAGTATATAAGAAAATACTAAACGAGTTGTAACTATTAATACTATATTTTTTTCTCCGTGTATTATTCGAATAAATATTTGAATGCATTTTTTTTTTTTTAGGTATTAAACTTCTACATCAACTTCGTACTATTAAAGAGTAGGATTCATCGCGATTTTGATTTACGTAATTCTTTTAATTTAATACCTTAATTGTTTATTTCCAAAACTGTGATTTTGAAAACGGTGCTAGTTATATCAGGCTCAATATTCTTAAAGAGCAAAATCACGTCAAGTGGACCCCCATTTTCCACTTGGTCATGAAAATTAAGTCGATGTATTTTTTTCGTATGTAGTCACTATGAAAAATTAATCCCTCAAACGATTTTTCAAAATTTTCATTTTAACAACAATTTTTTTTACAATGTAAATTTTGAGTACTTTTAATTAAAAAATAAAATCCAAAACAACCGTTAAAAATAAATTAATAAAATTTCCAGGATTTATTGTCGAATATCTATATTTTATAAAAATATTAATAGCATAAAATTATTTGTTAATTATCCCATTGTTAATTAACTTTTAAGTAAACAAATGAAAATTTCATTGACTTCTCCCTCAAAAAATGAAACTTTTTTTCATGGGTTACATGCGTTAATTATTAAAGTTTAAGATCCCAAAAGAAAATTTCAGTGCTCGTGATTAGATCAAACAATATGAATTTATTTATCACCGGGCGCCAGTCGCTGAGCGTTCCCAATACAGTGCGCGGCCGAGCGTCTCAAGCTCTACTGCAGCTTTGGTTAGTCATAATTGAAAGTAACATTTAAAAAAATTATTACTGAACAAATTTTAATTTTTTTTAAACAATATCATGAATAATACAATAAAATAACTTTTTATTATTAAACTGAAACAGAGAAAACAAACTAATGATTAAATTTATTATTAATAAATTATAACGTTCACTACTATTTCACACTACCCACGGCGGAGTGTGGTTAGTGTCAAATAGGCGTTATGGCCCACCGATGGTGAAACTGAAACTAAAAATAATAAAACAGAAAAACAAAACCAAAAATGTCCTTTGGAGATGCCCACGATCCCACTGGACACTCAGCTCCTCTCAGGCTGGGTTAGAAATCCGAATTGGGCGCCAGTTCGTGTACCCCACGAACAAAATAACGAAATTACAATAAATAAGAAAAATGAAATGAAAATGAAATAATAAAATAAAATAAAACAGACAGCAGTTGTCAGGTATTGGAAGAGGATAGCAAGAAAGAGATAGTTGCAATAAATAAATAATCAAATTTAAATAAATCCCGGGTTGGTAGCCATTTACCCGATATAATTTAATTCATGATTTTCATCGGTATATGAATAATAAACAATAATAATAAAAAAATTAATATTCACTTTACAATAGAAATTTTGACTAATAGTCAAGCAACGCAAACAATAAATAATATTAGACTGACTATCACCCGCACGTGATAGCAAAAAAAAATAAATATAAACAATTATGAAGAATAATTATTATGCGCACACATACAATTATATCACACTCTTAATCATGGATACGCAAACAGTAATAATAATCCCTTGATTTCTTGTAACTAATTAACACTAGTAATAATGGCGGATAATACTTATAAATAATCTCCCCAAAATAATCACCAAGTGTGTAAAATAATAATCATATAACTGGGAATAATCACAAATAATATTAAATTGTTTACCGCAACTTTAATCAAAATCAAAAAAAAATACCCACTGGTGATATTGTAAATAATTGCAGAAAATACTGTCCAGTAATATTCACAATATAATAATACTAAACGTAAATATCATCTATTATTTACCGTCATTCATAAGCACGGGCAATAATCATTATTAAAAAATATAAATTAATAAGTGTAAATAGTAATAATTATTTACC